>NC_132925.1:96676665-96978096 GCF_047675955.1 Chlorocebus sabaeus | reverse complement strand
TTTAGAGTTGAGAACAATGGGGCTTAGAGGTGTGAGGAACTCTCCCTTGGGCACACATTTATTCAGTGGTAGAGCCAGACATTTAGTACAGCCAGTTTGTTTGTGCAAGCTTTACTGCTAAGTGGGTCAGAGAAACCTAAAATGGGAGAAATTGGAGCTAGAGAAACAAGTTGTCCATATACAGTTCCATAGTTCATAGCAACAAATAATTTATTGCAGGCTTAGCATATGCAAGGTAGTATCTTAGTCTTAGGGAGACAAAGATCGACTGGATTTTTAAATCACCCTTCAAGGATCTCACTGATTAAATGGGATAAGCCTGCAATATCAAATATACAATGCTAAAGCAGTATGAGCCAAATGCCAATGGATTCTGACAGCAGTGTCACATTTTGTTGGCGTAAAGGGAACAGGGTCAGAAAGGGGTTTATAAAAAGTAAGCCTTTTGAGTTGGGCTAGTAAGGATATATAGGGTCAGGTTGTGAATGGAAAGGTAAGGTATTTCAGGCAAACACTGATGAGGATTTTTTGCTCTTTAGTTCAGCTAAAATCTGGTTTCTGGTCTCACGACCAGGAAAAATTAGGCACATGGACACACTGAAAGGTGAGGAGAGTGGAATTTATTGAAAGGAAGCTCTCAGTGAAAAAAAGGGGGTTTGCCAACAGGCTCCCACCTCACAGATTGAATACCAGGCCACCACACACCAGCTGAAGAGGCCAGGCTTCTCCCCACTGCATAAAGTGTGAATTCCCGGTGGCTACACCCCAATCTCCCAGTGCACAGGCGGGCCCTTAGTCTGAGCCACTCCACACTGATTTATTTCCTTTACTGCACATGTGTTAAGGGACAGAATTTTTCACCGTGGGCATGTTTAGGCAAGCCCCCTGTGCACAATGACCTGAGCAGCATTTGGCTGTCCCATTTCTATCAACTCTATGGAGAAAGGCATCTAAAGAGCTGGTGAGATGTGCTTGAAGAAGAAAGTCCAGTTCGTCTGATATGTCAATGCAGGTACAACTCAGGCAGGCCCGAAGCCTATAACTCTGATGAACATGCTATCCAGGAAACTAACTTTCAATCCACATGCACACCAAACCCTCAAGAAAATATTAGAGTTGTTAGTAGTTGCAGTAGTCCAGTCTTGTCTGCAGGGGATACATCCCAAGATCCCTAGTGGATGCATAAAACTATGAATAGTACTGAACTCTATATATGCTGTTTTTTTTTCTGTATATATATCTATGATAAAGTTTAACTTATAAATTAGGCACAGTTAGAGATCTACAACAATAATTTATAGTAAAATAGAACAATTATAATAATATGTTGTAATACAAGTTATGTGAATGTGGTCTCGTTCTAAAAATATTTTATTGTATTGTACTCACCCGTCTTCTTGTGATCTGTCAATGTAATAACTGTGATGGCCACCAAGTGACTAATGGTCAGGGAGTGTATACAGCGTGGATATGCTAGACAAAGGGATAATTCACGTCCTGGGTGGTGTGAAAGGAAATAACAACTTGGGACCCCAATTCACTGGGCCGAAAGTTAAAAGTCAAGTTAAAAGCTGAGTCATGCAAGAAGCTGCCTTTCCTTTTGTTCCTAAGCAGATAGCTACAGATAAAAGGTAAAAAATCTCCACGGGCAGCTACTCTATGTTCACCTTATCTTATGTAACCTGCAGATTTACTTAGTGTGAGATGAATACACAATTAAATATTCCCCTACCTGCTCCTTTTCTCTTACATGTGGATTCAGTAATGACTACACCCTCTCTCTTTCCCCTGCAGCCTGCTTTTCCCTTTAAAATATTGAAGTCTTCAACATCATCTTTGGAAAAAGACAGAGACCTGTCTCCTGGGTATGTCCTTAGCCTTGGCAAAATAAACTTCAAAATTGATTAAGTCCTTTCTCAGATACTTTTGGTGTACAGTGGGATGGAGCAGGGTGGTGTGAGATTTCATAACACTACTCAGAACAGCGTGCAACTTAAAACTTATGAATTATTTTTGGAATTTTTCATTTAATATTTTCAGACCATGGCTGACTGTGGGTAACTGAAACCACAGAAAGTGAAATTGCAGATAAGAGGGGACCAATGCATTTGCAAGTGTAAACGATGTGATCTTAATGCCATGGTTTCTAGAGTAGCTTGGAGAGTCTAAGTCCCCCTACCCCCTGCAACCCAAGGCAAGGAGAACTTTGTAAAATACTTGGTTGAACTTCCACTGCATTCCACTGTAATCAAGCAGTATCTTCAGCAATCGTGCACCTTCATGGTGAATCTGAGGGCCAGGAAAGCTTGACTTTCCATGAAGAGACTGGATTAGTATCCTTTGCCCATGTGTGATGTTACCTTCCTGTCGATCACTATCATCCTTGTGACAGTTGTGCAGTAGGATCTGGCAAACAGTTGGAAAGATGACTTGGTGCCTATTCTGGGGTGTCTTGAAGTCAGCTGAGGCATGGATCTTATTTGACAGGCAGTGGAGAACTACTGAGGACTTCTGGTCAGAGACGTTGGTGGAACAGGAAGCACCAAAAATCCATCTCATCACCTAGAGAGCATTGTAGTAGCAGAACTGTCTAAAGTGACTATTTTGGAACTCTGGGATCAATTTGAATACTTGCAGCTTCCAAAGGAAAGACTGGTTGGTAAATTGTGGCTAATAGTGGTTGATTTCAGCTTTTATTGGATACCCACCCATAAGAACCATGGCAGGCAGCCATGACATGTTTCTGACATGGGTTGCTGAAGCCAGAGTGGGAAATTAGGACTTTGTCCTCCAGATATTGGGGTTCTGTGTTATAGTTGCTGATAGCTGCTTCTTATCAATGAGGTGTAGCCATGGAGGCTGGCTGCCTTTGGTTCACCTCCATTGGCTGAAGCAGTCTCTAGGGCATTAAAACATTAAAAGGAGCTGCAGCTTTGGTTTTTTCTTTTCTTTTCTTTTTTCTCTTTTTTTTTTTTTTTAGATGGAGTCTCGCTCTGTTGCTCAGGCTGGAGTGCAATGGTGAGACCTCGGCTCATTGCAACCTCCACCTCCTGGATTCAAGTGATTCTCATGCCTCAGCCTCCCAGTAGCTGGGACTATAGGCATGTACCACTATGCCCAGCTAATTTTTTGTATTTTTAGTAGAGATGGGGTTTCACCGTGTTAGCCAGGATGGTCTTCATCTCCTGACCTCATGATCCACCTGCCTCGGCCTCCCAAAGTGCTGGGATTACAGGTGTGAGCCACATCGCCTGGCCTGTTTTTTTTTTTTTTTTTTTTTTTTTTTCTTGAGACAGAGTCTTGCTCTGTTGCCCAGGCTGGAGTGCAGTGGTGTGATATCGGCTTACTGCAAGCTCCACCTCCCGGGTTCACGCCTCAGACTCCTGAGTAGCTGGGACTATAGGCACCCACCACCACGCCAGGCTAATTTTTTGTATTTTTAGTAGAGACGGGGTTCCACCATGTTAGGATGGTCTCGATCTCCTGATCTCGTGATCTGCCGCCTCGGCCTCCCAAAGAGCTGGGATCTCAGGCGTGAGCCACCGTACCCAGCCTGTTTTTTTTTTTAATTTTTTATTTATTTTTATTTTTTTATATACATTCAAAATCAACTGTGTGTATGGGGGAATTTAGAAGCCATGTGTGCATACCCAGGGAAAGACATAGGTTCAGAAAAGACCTTAAACTTTCACCTCAGGATGATCCCTAGCACAGACACTCTAAAATATTTCTTAAAAGTCAAACCCTGAGATAAGTAGGATAATATTATTTCCAGAGTTATAGCAATGTAAAATTCAAATGTCCAGTTTCTACAAAAATAAAAATAAAAAAATTAAAAATCGCAAAGCATACAAAGAAACAAAAAAGTGGGTTCATTCAAAGGAATAAAAGAAGTCAATAAGAAATGTGCTTGAGGAAGCCCAGATAGTGGACTTCATAGACAAAGACTTTAGAATGACTGTCTTAACCCGTTTCTCATTTAGAAAAAAGTTGCAGCTCACTGCCAGTACTCATTTAATTTTACATAAACACACTCTTTGAGGCTGAAGCAAATCAGATTGATCTTCAATGTGAAAGTAAAGTATAAAAACTGTTCTTGGAGTTATTTCCAAACAGAACTTTTCTCTAATCCTAATGTAACAGAAATGTATATGATGATAGTAATTAATAATTGGGCAGACTTTGGGGGTAAGGTTAGGACTGTAATCCATGAGTTATCGTGGTGTATTCACTGCACTGCAAGGGCCACTGGGGAGTATTTTCATGGGAAATGGGTTAAAGATACTCAAAGAGCTAAAGGTAATCATGGACAAAGAAGAAAACAATGTACGAATAGAATCAGAATAGCAATAAAGAGATAGAAATGATAAGGAGAAACCTAAAGGAAACTCTGGAGCTGAAAAGTATCATAACTAAAAGGGAAAATACACTGGGGTGAGGGTGGGGATGGTTAAAAGCAGATTTGCACAAGTAAAATAAAGAATCTGCACACTTAAAGATAGGATGATTGAAATTATTGAACTGGAGGAACAGAAAGAAAAAAGGACGAAGAAAAGTGAACAGAGAGGTAGGCAGGCAGATACATTCATCAACTTGCTCCTTTGCCTGTGGACACTGTGGAAGAAGCATCATTAAAGTCTCTTTTCTCCCTGTGTCATGTCTAAGTCAGAGTCTCCTAAAGAACCCGAACAGCTGAGGAAGCTCTTCACTGGAGGGTTGAGCTTTGAAACAACCAAGGAGAGTCTGAGGAGCCATTTTGAGCAACGGGGATCGCTCATGGACTGTGTGGTAATGAGAGATCCAAACACCAAGCGCTCCAGGGGCTTTGGGTTTGTCACATATGCTACAGGGGAGAAGGTGGATGCAGCCAAGAATGCAAGGCCACGCAAGGTGGATGGAAGAGTTGTGGAAGCAAAGAGAGCTGTCTCCAGAGAAGATTCTCAAAGACCAGGTGCCCACTTAACTATGAAAAAGATATTTGTTGGTGGCATTAAAGAAGACACAGAAGAACATCACCTAAGAGATTATTTTGAACAGTATGGGTGTAAAGGTAGACTGAGGCTGGAGCCGAACCGGGAACGAAGACACAAGGCAAATGGCAGTGAGAATAGCCTTTTATTAGGGCTTGCAGGCGAGGTTCCTCGGTCCAAAGGCGTGGGCCGAGGAAGTCGCGCTGAGGGAGGAGGGTAGGGGCTTTTTATAGCCTGAAAGGTAGGGAAGCTGGTTGTACAAACAGGGCCTGCGGGGTCTTGAAACTACTAGGGCAGGAGTTGAGTAAGGGTCATGAGGAAGGGGTCTTTGGAAACTGTTAACCGAAACTGCTGTTTACGAACTTGTGGAATGCAGGTGAGCTGCAGGTCATGGGGGAGTGTGGTTGCCCAGCCGGAACCTCTGATGTATGCAAGTCTGCAGGTGTGTTCAAAAAGGAAGGGAAGTCTCGAACGAAGGGCCTACTATGCCGGGTGGCGCCACCATGTTGGGTCTATAGCCCTGCCTAACGATGGGAAAACCGAAGTGATTGAAAACATGACTGACCGAGGCAGTGGCAAGAAAAGGGGCTTTGCCTTTATAACCTTTGACAACCATGACTCTGTGGATAAGACTGTCATTTAGAAATACCATACTGTGAATGGCCACAACTGTGAAGTTAGGAAAGCCCTGTCAAAGCAAGAGATGGCTAGTGCTTCATCTGGCCAAAGAGGTCGAAGTGGTTCTGGAAACTTTGGTGGTGGTCATGGCGGTGGTTTTGGTGGGAATGACAACTTTGGTGGTGAAGGAAACTTCAGTGGTTGTGGTGGCTTTGGTGGCAGCCATGGTGGTGGTGGATATGGAAGCAATTTTGGAGGTGGTGGAAGCTACAATGATTTTGTCAATTACAACACTCAGTCTTCAAATTTTGGACCCATGAAGGGAGGAAACTTTGGAGGCAGAAGCTCTGGCCCCTATGGTGGTGTAGGCCAATACTTTGCCAAACCACAAAACCAAGGTGCCTATGGCGGTTCCAGTAGCAGCAGCAGCTATGGCAGTGGCAGAAGATTTTAATTAGGAAACAAAGCTTAGCAAGAGAGGGGAGCCAGAGAAGTGATGGAAGCTACAGGTTACCACAGATTTGTGAACTCAGCCAAGCACAGTGGTGGCAGGGCCTAGCTGCTACAAAGAAGACATGTTTTAGACAAATATTCATATGGCAAAAAACTCGAGGACTGTATTTGTGACTAATTGTATAACTGGTTATTTTAGTTTCTGTTCTGTGGAAAGTGTAAAGCCTTCCAACGAAGGGTTTTAATGTAGGTTTTTTTTTTTTTTTTTTTTTTTTTTTGCACCCATGCTATTGATTGCTAAATGTTAAAATAGTCTGATTGTGATGCTGAATAAATAAAAAAAAAATTTTTTTTTGTCTTAAATAAAAAAGAAAAGTGAACAGAGTCTAAGGGACCCAGGATATACCATCAAGCAGACCAACATATGCATAATGTGAATACCAGAAGGAAAGAGAGAAAGAAAGAGGCAGAAAGACTAGTTGAAGAAATGTTCCCAGACCAAACTGAGGGTCGGGCTGCTATTTCTTGCTGCCCAATAACAAGATGCAGATGAACTGGGGAGACAGAGAGTTTTTTATTTCTGTAACCGGTTACAGGGAGAAGGCCTGGAAATTATTGGCAGACCAGCTCAAAATTACAAAGTTTTCCAGAGCTTCTATGCCTTCTAAGCTATATGTCTATGTGGAAGTGTGCATTCATCTAAAGACATAAGTGATGCTACTTATAATCTATAACTAAGGTCTGAGTCCTGACTCGGGAGCCTCAATAAATTTACTTAATCTAAATGGGTCCAGGTGCTGGTGGGTGATTACCCTTATCTTGTCTCCTGCTAAATCACAGAGGTTTGGGGAGTTCCTTCAGATCCCCAGTAAAACTTGTTTAATCCTAAATGGGTCCTATTAAGAATTCCTTTGCTATTTTGTAATGCTTCAAGGCCCAGGAAAGGCCTAGGCAAAACTCTTGGTGGGCACTTCTTACATTCCAGCCTTTGTATAAAGGGCATTGGCTCTTTCAGCTTTGAATATTTAACTTAACCACTTAGTACTGAAACAGTTGTTATGGAGGCCTGCGTTAGTGAGACCTGGCCTGCCACAGAAATAATGTCTGAAAACTTCCTAAACTCAATAAAAATACAAATCTACAAATTCAAGATGCTCAACAAACTCCAAGTAAGATAAACTCTGAAAAACTATTATTTTTTTAAAAAACCAAAAGAAAATAACAAGTGATAGGATGTGGAGAAATTGCAACCCTTGCGTATTGCTGGCGGGAATGTAAAATGCAGCCTCTGGAAAATGGTATGATTCCTCAAAAAATTAAACATAGAATTACCACATGATCTGCTTCTGGGTATATATCCAAAAGAAATGATGGCAGGAACTCAAGATATTTGCACACTCATGTTCATAGTGACATTATTCACAAAAGCCAAAAGGTGGGAGCAACGAAGTAACCAGTGACAGATGAATGAATAAAATGTGGTATATACACACATCAGTGGAGTATTTACTTGGTCTTAAAAATGAAGGAAATTTTGACACTTCCTACAACACAGATGAAACTTAAAGATATTATGCGACATGAAATAAGCCAGTCACAAAAAAGATAAACATAGTATGATTCCTCTTAAATGAGTTTCCTAGAGTGCTTAAATTTATAGTGACAGAAAGCATGGTGGTTGCCAGAAGCCGAAGGGTGAGGGAAATGGGGATTAGTATTTAATGGGTATAGTTTCATTATACAACAAACAGGTTATAAGAGACAAAGAAGTACATTATATTGTAAGTGCCCAATGGGTTCACCCTCCCGACTGCCTAGACAGAGCTGATTTATCAAAAGAGGGGAATTGCAATAGAGAAAGAGTAATTCATGCAAAGCCAGATAAGCAGGAGATCAGAGTTTTGTTATTACTCAAATAAGTCTCCCTGAGCATTCAGGGATCAGAGTTTTTAAGGACAATTTGGTGGATACAGAGAAGCCAGTGAGCTGGGACTGCTGATTGGTCAGAGATAAAATCACAGGGAGTTGAAACTGTCTTCTTGTGCTGAATCAGTTCCTGGGTGGGGGCTACAACACCAGCTTAGCCAGTTTATTGATCTGGGTGGTGCCAGCTGATTCATCAAGTGCAGGGTATGCAAAATATCTGAAGCACTGGTCTTAGGTTTTACAATAATGATTTTATCCCCAGGAATAATTTGGGGAGGGTCAGAATCCTGTGGTCTCCAGCTACAAGACTCCTAAACCATAATTTCTTTTTTCAGACTCTTGCCGCCCAGGCTAGAGTGCAGTGATGCAATCTTGGCTCACTGCAACCTCCACCTCCTGGGTTCAAGCAATTCTCCTACCTCAGCTTCCCAAGAGATTACGGGCACCTGCCACCACGTCCAGTAGTTTTTGTATTTTTAATAGAGACGGGGTTTCACCATGTTGGCCAGGCTGGTCTCGAACTCCTGATCTCAAGTGATCTGCCCGTCTTGGCCTCCAAAGTGCTGGGATTACAGGTGTGAGCCACTGCGTCCGGCCCTAAACCATAATTTCTAATATTGTGGCTAATTTGATAGTCCTATGAAGGCAGTCTAGTCCCCAAGCAAGAAGGAGGTTTGTTTTGGGAAAGGGCTGTATCATCTTTGTTTTAAACTATAAACTAAGTTTCTTCCAAAGTTAGTTCAGTCTATGCCTACGAACGAACAAGAACAGCTTGGAGGTAAGAAGCAAGATGGAGTTGGTTAGGTCAGATCTCTTTCACAGTATCAGTTATAACTTTGCCATGGCAGTTTCAATATATTAATAAAATGTTCCATACAGCAGGCAAGTTAAACAACTATAAACATTACACACCTAATAACAGACCCTCAAAATACATAAAGCAAAAATTGACAGAATTGAGGGGATAAATACATTTTTATAGTAATAGTTGGAGACTTATTTACCCCATTTCCAATAATGGATAGATCATTCAGACAGAGGATAAGAAAACAGAATTTGAACAATGCAATAAGCCAACTA
Organism: Chlorocebus sabaeus; assembly: GCF_047675955.1. NCBI lineage: Eukaryota > Metazoa > Chordata > Mammalia > Primates > Cercopithecidae > Chlorocebus > Chlorocebus sabaeus. Next base: position 96,969,049 of record NC_132925.1, on the reverse strand, counting down.
GACTTAACAGGTAAATATAAAACACTCCGCCCCAAAACAGCAGAATACACATTCTTCTCAAATGCATATGGAACATTCTCCCAGACAGAACAAATGTTAGGCCACAAAACAAGTCTTAATAGATTTATAAAGATAGATATTATACATATCTTCTCCATCCCAAACAGGATAAAGTTAGAGCTCAATAGTAGAAGAAAAAAAATAAAAGTCATCCAAATTTGAATGGAAGAGGGAAAATTATATTTGCAGATAACATGATCCTATATACAGAAAATCCGAGTCCAAAAGATAACTAGTAGAGCTAATAAACTAATTTAGCAAAGTTGCAGCATGTAAGATCAAAACAAAAATCAGTTGTGTTTCTATGTAGCAGGTATGAACAATCCAAAAAGGAAATTAAGAAAGCAATGTTATTTCCAATAGCATCTAAAAGAATTAAACACTTAGGAATCTAACCAAGTTGGTGAAAGGCTTGTATCCTGAAACTACAAACTATTACTGAAAGAAATTAAAGACTTAAATAAATGAAAAAATATCCTATGTTCATGAACAGGAAGGAAGACTTAACATTGTTAAGATGTTAATACAATCCAAAGTGATCTACAGATTCAATGCAGTCCCAATCACAATTCCAATAGACTTTTTCACAGACGTAGAAAAGCTGATTCTCAAATTCATATTTAATTGCAGGGGGCTCCTTTGTCTTAGTCTTTTCCTGCTGCTATAACAAAATACCTTAGACTGGGTAATTTACAAACAACAGAAATCAATTGCTTGTAGTTCTGGAAGTACAAGATCAAAGCACCAGCAGATTTAGTATCTGGTGAGGGCCCATCCTTCACAGATGGTGGCTTGTTGCTGTGTCCTCATATGGCAGAAGGGGTTGGAGAGCTCACTTCAACCTCTTTTATAAGGGCACTAGTCTCATGCATGAAGCTCTTATGACTTAATCACTTCCCAAAAGGTCCTGCCTCTTAATACCATAACAATAAATATTTAGTTTCATGGCTGGGCATGTGGCTCACGCCTGTAATCCTAGCACTTTGGGAGGCTGAGGCAGGCGAATCACTTGAGGCCAGGAGTTTAAGACCAGTCTGGTCAACATGGTAAAATCCTGTCTCTACTAAAAATACCAAATATAGCCGGGCCTGGTGGTGCGTGCCTATAATCTCAGCTACTAGGGAGACTGAGACAGGAGAATCGCTTGAGTCCGGGAGGTGGAGATTGCAGTGAGCCAAGATCACACCACTACACTCCAGCCTGGGCAACAGAGTGAGACTTTGTCTCAAAAAAAAAAAAAAAAAAAAAAAAAGATTAAGTTTCAATATTGGAAGGACACAGCATTCTGCCCCTGGCCCTAAACATTCATATCCGTGTCACAGGCAAAATACATTCATTCCATTCCAATAACTCCATATGTCTTTTTTTTTTTTCCATTAAAAAAATTTTTTTTTTGTAGAGATAGGGTCCCACTATGTTGCCCAGGCTGGTCTTGAACTCCTGGCCTCAAGTGATTTTCCTGCCTCGGCTTCCTAAAGTGCTGGGATTACAGGAATGAGCCATTATGCCCAGTCACTCCCATAAGTCTTAACATGTCCCAGTATCAACTTAAAAGTCTAAAGTCCAGACTCTCATCTAATCAGATATGAGTGAGACTCAAAGGAGCGATTCATCCTGAGGCAAAGTCTCCTCCAGCTGTAAGCCTGTGAAATTAAACAAGTTATGTGCTTCTAAAATACTGTCAACTGAAGAATGATGAAGTTCATACATTTGGTAAGGAGACCTTTATTTCTTATATAGGATTGCAGCTTGCAGGGTGGCCATTCTGACAGGCTGGGAGGCATAGCCTCCAGCCAGAAGCCAGAAACAGACACTTTGAGGGAGGTGAAAAGGGAATAGGAATTTATGCTGAGCAAGACAGCCAAATATACATATTCAATAGTCTATAGGAAGAGTCATGAGTAGTTTTGAGGAGACACGTGCACATGCACAGTTGAGCTTTGTGCTTCTCCATGGGACCCATATTCAAAAAATGGCAGCATTAGCATGAGCTGAAGATGAAGTTTTTGGCCCTCTGATGTCAAAAGGTGAAGCAGAGGATGTGCTTCACCCTTACTGTGCATTCTCTGTACCAGAACCACTCAATGGTTGGTGGGTTTTTTATCAGTCAAAAAGGAGTGATAGCATTAGGCAGTTTGTTGATATCAAAGGTGGAGTATTTTGAAAGGTCTGGTTTCTGTTTACGTTTAGGGAAGAAAGCCTCATTGTGGTTAGCAAGGGAGTGGGTGTAATGAGGTGAGTCTAATCATGGCCAAGAACTCAGTTTTCAAGGTTACCCTCTGGTTCCCTTGGCCAAGAGATGGTCCATTCAGTCAGCTGTGGGATGTAGAATTTTATTTTTAGTTTACAATACAATGGTGGGACAAGCATAGGATAAATACTTCCATTCTGAAAGGGAGAAGTAGGAAAGAAGGAAAGGATAACAGGTCCCAAGTAAGTCCAAAACCCAACAAGGAAAACAACATTAAATCTTAAGGCTGCAGAATAATCTTCTTTGACTCCATGTTCCCACTTCTGGACACACTGGGGTGGGGACTGGGGCCCCAAGGCTCCAGGCAGCCTTGTCCCACAGCTTTGCTGAATGCAGCTCACAAAGTAGCTCTCATGAGTGAGAGTCTTCTGCCTGTGATGCTTCTAGATAGAGTTGCATGCTGGGGCTCTACCAGTCTAGGATCTTGGGGGCAGCCCTGCTCCCATGTTCACTGGGCACTGCCTTAGTGGGGGCCCTCTGTGGTGGCCCTGCCCCTGTGGCACTCCTCTGCCTGGGCCCTGAGGCTCTCTGGGGCATCATTTGAAATTTAATCATCTAGTTATGCCCCCACAGCTCTTGCATTCTGTGCATTTGGAGAGTTAGCTCCATGATGGTGCCGTGGTTTTTCTTCTATGACTTCTGGAGGGACAGCACAAACAATACCTGGGCCTTGCTTGTGCCACAGCTGGGGCAGCCAAATGGGAATGTCAGGAACAAAGCCTTGAAATTGTTCTGTTCTTGTGGTTCTGGTATTTGGGGTTTATGATGGGTGGGGACTGAACTGCCAGCCACACAAGTGAATAGTAAAGTGAACTCTGGAGCAACAGTTAGAGATATTGGAACTACATAGGAGTCAATAGACTATATAGGTACCCTACCTTCCTTTTGAGGGTACTACTTATAGGCATTGTCCTTTTTTGTTGGCAAGTATAATATAGAGGTTCCAATCATCGGCTACATATGACAATATACAGGCTAAAATGTTTTATGTGCAAGGCAATCAGTAAAACTTTATGCTTTAGAAACAAATCAGCAAAACTTCGTGATTCAAAAACAAATCATTGGCCGGGCATGGTGGCTCACGCCTGTAATCCCAGCACTTTGGGAGGCCGAGGCAGGTGGATCATGAGGTCAGGAGTTTGAGACCAGCCTGGCCAACATGGTGAAACTCCATCTCTACTAAAAAATACAAAAATTAGCTGGGCGTGGTGGTGTGTGCCTGTAATCTCAGTTACTCAGGAGGCTGAGGCAGGAGAATCACTTGAACCTGGGAGGTGCAGGTTGCGGTGAGCCAAGATTGTACCACTGCATTCCAGCCTGGATGACAGAGCAAGACTCTGTCTCAGAAAAAAAAAGAAAAAATTCATTGTCCTTTTCAACGTCAGCAGTTACATATTAACTAGTACATCAACAGTTTGAGGAACTAATAATAATATTTGGTAATTCACCACAAGATTGTTTACTCTGAAACAGGATGTAAGCCGTGAATCACAAGATCCTTCCCAGGTGATTAATTTGGAAGCCTGGCAAATGTGATCTGTAGGTTATCACCTTAACCTGAGAATATCTTGATTTCATCTTTGTTCCCGAAGGATATATTGACTGGGCATAGAATTCTGGGTTGACAGTTCTTTTCTTTCACCATTTAGAAAACTTTGTGCCACTTCCATATAAGCATGTTTAGGTACACCCTCAACATTCAGCGGGGTGTTTGACAACTCTGCCTTAGCTTTCACTTCCTGCTTGCACAGACCCTCAGAGTCAGTCAGAGGTGAGATCTTAGAGCTTCCTCATATCTTTCCTGGACATATGCACAGCTCAATGCATGTATGGGGACATCTATATTCCTAGGAATATGTCAGAGTTATTCAAAGCTCTATGGACATCTCATTCTCCAGGTTTTCCTTTTAAGTTCTTTAATTAGCCTATGATCTGCTCCAATTGTTATCCATCACCTTAGGCAGCTGCAAAGTTGAACAATTAATTCTAAATGTTTTTGACTGACTCATTCATGAAAAACCTTTTGCACTGAGTGAACTCCAAGTTGGGTCAAATAAAGATAGCCTTGCAAGTGGGGTTTCCCAGGGAACCACTAGACAGGTCAAATAATGACAATTCTCCAGGAATGAGGTTTTGAAGGAACTCTAACCCCATCTTCCCCCTCTGGTGGCTGCCAGGCTGCTGATTTTCACTATGATTGTGGGCTGCTGGTATTCAAGGATATTGCAAAACTGGAGAGGAGGGATGGGAATCGGGCAAGTTAAAACACCACAAAGCTTGTTGCTTCTACCAAGATTCAGCTGTTTTCTTGAATAAATGATCTCTAAGTTGCTATAAGCCTTAGGTTAGCTTCCAGAATCCTGAAAAAGCTGATTCTGACAATTCTTTCTTGCTAGTTTTCTAATTACCTTTTTAAAGAAAAGACAATTTTTAGAGGTCCCTATTCTGCCATTTTCACCATTATGGTGACCATAATGTCACCATAAGAGCCCTTGTTCAAAATTCCCTGGTTCTCTGGAGGTTTCTCCTTTATATCAAGAAGGTAGACAAGTACTGTCCCCTAGGGACTGGGTGGTGTTGTTTCTGTGAAGGAAAGGTTTTCCATAAGCAGCCCCAGTGCTTCCTCCCTTCCTACCTGTTGCAGAAGAATTGCCCTGCTTGTTTAAACATTACTTTTGCATGCTGCCTACAGAGGATGAAATATTCCTACCTTTCTCTGCCTCCCTTCATGCCATCCTCAACATTCACTTAGATCTCAAAGCCTGCATACAGGGAAAAAGGAGCCCAGTCTCTTTAAGGCTATTGGCTGGGAACAGGGTCCTCATTTACCTAAAAGGACAGGGGGAATGGGAACTTGAGAGGATAGGAAACCATTTCATTGCAAGAATGCTTCAGACAAAGGTCACTGCAAAGTCTTGTAGACAGAGATACAGGCCAGCCCAAGGCCACAGGTTCAGGAGACCAAATTACCCACAGAACAGAGATTAAGGCTGACCCCCAAAATGGGATGGGATCAGGGTTAGGAGTACCCAGTAAGTACCAGTTCATTCCAGAATCCCAAGGATGAACGGGACAGGGGGTACTCTGTTCATTCTGGTTTGCCATAGTGCAGGATTAAGGGAATGAGGGGGGATGTCTTCTTGTTCCTTTCTCTCCTCTGTTCTCTCTTCATAGGTGGGTAATCATGCCTCCATAAAACAAGATGGGACCAAAGTTAGGGGTACCTGGTAAGCACTGGTTCATTCTGGAATACGTAGGTTGAATGGGGGAATGCCCTGTTCACTCTGGTCTGCCATAAGTGCAGGAACCCCAAGGATGAATGGGGATACTCTATTCACTCCGGTCTGCCATAAGTAAAGGAACTCCTAGAATGAACGGAGGATGGCCTCTTCACTCTGATGCCATAAATGCAGGCAAAAGATAGTAGGGAAACAAGGGGGTATCTTTTTTTCCCTTTTCTCCTCTGTTCTCTCTTCACAGATGGGCAATCACATCTCCATACCACAGGACACACCCCTTGGATGCATCCTCAAGAACTGGGAAAAGTTTGACCCCCAAACTCTAAAAAGGAAAAGGCTAATATTTTTTGTAACACAGCCTGGTTCTGATATGAACTTGGGGACCAGCAATCTTGCCCAGAAAATGGAAGTATTTATTTTAATACTATCCATCAACTAGATTCGTTTTGCTGCCAGCAGGGAAAATGGACAGAAATCCCTTATGTGCAGGCTTTCATGGCCCTAAGAGACAAACCTGACTTCTGTTGGGCTTGTAAAATGGACCCAGCGATGATAGCAGCAATCGCCAGGCAACCTCCTCCAGTAGATTTGGGAGATTCTTTATCAGATTTGCACAGGGCTGAAGCCCCAGAGGAACCAAAGGTGGAATTTAGTTCAAACAACATTGCCTCTTCTATCCCCATTATATCCAAGTCTCCCAGTCCCATAACCTTCCCCTGCTTACCCAGGGTCACCCTCTGGACACCACCCCCTTAAGTTATCTCCCTTTCAGGAGGTTAGCAGCTCCAGTGGGCCAACTAGAGTCCAGACACCATTCACTATGTAAGACCTGAGCTAGATCAAAATAGAGCTATGGAAGTTTATGGAAAACCCTGACTAATACATTGAAGGGTTCCATTAACTAGGCTTAACATTTGAACTTACTTGGAAGGACTTCACAGTCACACTAGGCCAAATTCTAAGGGAGAACATGAGTCCACTATGGAGGCGGCCCAGCAATTTGCAAGTGCAATGCACATGACTGACCCTGGTGGCTACCATGTGAGGGCCACTGCCCTTCCCCACGTTGGCCTCCAACTGGGAATACAATACCCAGGGCGGTATATGGGCAGTGAACCACATCTCCATAATGGGGATGAAGGATAGCAGAGGAAAGCCCGTAAACCACAATAAATTAGCCTTAATAGATCAAGGCTCTCTTGAAAATCCCACTGCTTTCTTAGAGAGGCTACATAAGGCCCAAGTGAAACATACTAACCTTGACCCAGGCACCCCAGAAGGACACCTTCTTTTGTATCCCCATAGACCCATCTTCCCAATTGCTATTTGCATTTGAATGGGAAAATGAAAAAGGAAGGAGCCAACAGCTCACCTGGACTGTGCTTCTGCAGGGTTTTAGAGATAGTCCCCATTTGTTTAGGCAAGCCTTGGCTAAAGATTTTCAGGACCTAACTCTTGAGGGGGGCAGATGTCTCCTACAGTACGTGAATGACCTGCTAATCTGCTCCCCCACAAGACAACTGGGAATCCAACATCTAGTCCAGACACTACATTTTCTTGCAGACAAAGGGTACAAAGCATCCAAGGCCAAGGCACAGCTACTAAGACAAGAGATCCAGAACCTGGGGATAATCCTGACCCCTTGAGAACATAAGTTTTCCCTAGAACGGATACAGGTCATCCTTAAAATACCTATCCCAGCCACCCAAAAGCAGCATCAGGTCTTTCTAGGGATCACAGGATATTGCAGACTTTAAATACTGGGTTATGGTGGGATTGTTAAGTCCTTATATTAGGCTCTAAAAGAAGGGACTGATAGGGACTCACTTCTCTGGGGAAAAGATTAGGAACAAGCCTTTAGGCAGCTAAAGACTGCTCTCTCATAAGCCCCAGCCCTTGGGCTACCTATACTAACCAAACTGTTTGAGCTTTTCATCACCAAAAGCCAAGGTGTAGCCTTATGTGTCCTAACTCAAACTGTTGGGTCAATCAAATGTCCTGTAGGTTACTTTTCAAATAACCTAGACCCAGTAGCACACAGGTGGCCAAACTGCCTCAAGGTAGTGGCTGCAGCAGCCCTCCTACTGGAGGAGGTCCTGAAAAGCACCATGATACAGTCAATCCAGTTCCTCTGATGTCCAACAAATAAGCTCCTTACTGGACATAAAAGTGCCACAATGGCTCACTGACAACAGATTGCTAAAGTATCAAGTCTTGTTGTTAGAAATCCCACAGATAACAGTTGAGTGGTGATCTACCCTCATCCCAGCCTCCTTACTGCCATTACCAGAAGAGGATGACTCAACACATTCATGTTGTGAGATAACCAAATTTATGCCTGATGGGAAGACTTAAAGGATCACTTGGACAATCTGGACAAAATATGGTTTTCAGATGGGAGCAGTTTTGTTCAGAATGAAACTATGTATGCAGGATACACAGAGGCTAAAGCTCTATCCTCGGGGACCTCAGGACAACTAGCAAAAGTCGTCTTGTTAACCAGAGCCCTAACACTAGGGGAAGGGAAAAGAATAACCATTTATACAGATTCCAAATATGACCTTTTGGTGCTTCACGCCCAAGCCACTATCTGGAAGGAAACGGAATACCCAGCAAGTTGGGATACTCCTGCTAAGTACGGGCCCCAAATCTTAGAGCTACTAGAGGCCATTCACTTGCCCCAGGAGGTGGCAGTAGAGAGAATTCTGAAAATGGCAGGCACTCATCAGGTGATGGTCAAGCTATCATAAAACTGTCCCTCTGAAATGAGAAGTCGCCATGACTGGGACCAAGACGAAGAGGAGTTCCCCAACAGATAGAAAACATCTGGAGCCAGCAAATCACAATTCCCTGATCAGTTTTTTTTTTTGTTTGTGGCAGAGTCTCACTCAGTCACATAGGCTGGAGTGCAGTAGCACAATCTCAGCTCACTGCAACCTCTGCCTCCTAGATTCAAGTGATTCTCCTGCCTCAGCCTCCCCAGTAGCTGGGATTACAGGCACCCACCCCCACGCCTGGCTAATTTTAAAAAAATTTTTAGTAGAGACAGTGTTTGGCCATGTTGGCCTGGCTGGTCTTGAACTCCTGACCTCAAATGATCCACCTGCCTTGACCTCCCAAAGTGCTGGGCTTATAGGCGTAAGCCACTGTGCCCAGCCCCTGATCTGGTCTTAAGCATGGGTGCAAAAGTAGGGGACAAAATGGTGGTCTTTGACTGGTATATGACCTTCCTCCGGGGGTGATCAACCAGTAAGGGAAAATTGCTCCAAGTGAGCATGCGCACAACCTCAGTAAGCACACTGTGCATGCAGCTCCTCCCAAGTACTAGCAGGGTACTGCAAATGCGGCAGCTGAGCAACAGCCCACCCCAGTGGAGGGATCAAGGGAAGAGAAGAAAAATCCCGGAACCAAAAGCCAGTTTATAAAAATCCCCAGCCAAAGGCTGAGGAGGGCACTTGATCTCTCAAGTTCCCTACTTGGCCCTCTTCCAAGTGTGCTTTGCTTCTTTTAATAAACCTTTGCCTCTGCTTTAAAACTTGCCTCAGTCTTTCAGTTGAAATCTTTCCTCTGAGAAGACAAGGGTCGGGATCAGTGCAGATTCGCCACTGTTTGCAGACTTGCTGGCAGTAACACTTTCACAAGGTTCAGGAGTGGGAGAAGGGCCTGACTGCAAGAGACATAACTACATAATTAATTCTTCTCTATTTTTTCCCCTCCTATGCTTAACCCTGGGAAACTGAACTACTGCAGTTTGACAGTAGGAAATAAGAGCCAGGGAGCGGGAGACTGACACTGTGTGTGTTTGTGTGTGTGTGTGTGTGTGTGTTGCCACCCAGCTGTGCTAATTGGATTTGGCCAATTATAGATAATGATTATAGTGACCATAAATCGTAAATATGAGAAGACAACTCCTAAGGTGGTCTTGGCGTGGCCCACATGTCAGAAGGTGGGAGACATTCTAGGATTCTACAAGTTATATAAGAAAGAAACTACTGAACTAACTAGAGATGAGTCTGAGTGTATGGTGTGGGCAAGACACAGGGGAGTTGGGAAATAGGTGGAGTGATTGTTGCAGAGACGAGTCATATTGATCACGTAGCTGTGGAACAAGAGGAACAACAATCCTGGTTGGTAAGAAGAGAACACCTTAGACTTTGGGTTGTCAGGGCAGAGGTGTAACCCCCCAACAGGCTCTCCTTGCCTGCTGCCTAGACAGAGCTGATTTATCAAGACATGGCAATTGTAATAAAGAAAGGGTTTAATTCATGCAGAGCTAGCGTATGGAAGACTGGAGTTTTTATCATTACTTAAATCAGTCTCCCTGAAAACTTGGGGGTTGTGGTTTTTAAGGATAATTTGGCGGGTAGGGGGTTGGAAAGTGGAGAGTCCTGATTGGCTGGGTCAGAGATAAAATCATAGGGAGTTGAAGCTATCCTCTTGTGTTGAGTCAGTTCCTGGGTGGGGGTCACAATACCAGATGGGCCAGTTTACCGATCTGGGTGGTGCCAGTTGATCCACTGCATGCAGGGTCTGCAAAACATCTCAAGCACTGATCTTAGGTTTTATAAGAGTGATATGATCCCCAGGAACAATTTGGGGAGGTTCAGAATCTTCCAGCCTCCAGCTGCATGACTCTTAAACCATAATTTCTAATCTTGTGGCTAATTTGTTAGTCTTGCAAGGGCAGTCTAGTCTGCAGGCAGGAAGGGGGTTTGTTTTGGAAAAGGGCTGTTACTATCTTTGTTTCAAAGTTAAATTATAAACTAAGGGCCTCCCAAAGTTAGTTTGGCAGTGCCCAGGAATGAACAATGACAGCTTGGAAGTTAAAAGCAAGATGGAGTCGATTAGTTCAGATCTCTTTCACCATCATAATTTTCTCTCATAATTTTTGCAAAGGTGGTTTCAGAAGGAAGGTCCATTAATTTCTCTTAGCTACTATCTGCAGGATATCTGGCCAATTTAACCTAGACTTCTGCTACCACTATCAACTTGACCACTGGCCAACAAACAATCTTAATTTTAAAACTATCACAATCTTCCCAAAACCACTGGCTCCAGAAAGGAACAGCCTCACTAAGATACAATATAACAAAGTTAACTTTCTGAAAGTTGATATTATTCCCTTTAGCCTCATTCTGTTATCACTGGACTCTTTTGCACATTTTTTCACAGACCACTTATTGCTCTAAATTCTCTAGCATGACTGATAGTGGACAATTGTATTGTTTTGGATTTCCCACTGGTCAGTGCAGCTGCGTTACGTGCCATTGCCAACACCTCCTGCCTCGCCTGCATTCAGCCATATTAATTGGCTTGGTTCTGGATTGGGAATATGTCTACCATCCAGTGGGCCTGATTAAACTACAGGGACTCGTAATCATGGTTACTCTGGTTTGATGTTGCCTAAAAGAAATGGAATGGATCTGGTCCAAGTCTTTATCAGCACAATTAACTAGAGTATCTGATGAACCTAAGTGGCAGCTTATGCTCCTGAGAATTCTTAACCATATGTGTGATAGGTTGGGCGGTAGAGTTGTAGGCGAATGACTCTGCCATGGTACCCCGGCTACCTTGCACATAGCTACATAGGCCACACAGGAAAAGGCATGAACAGCAGCTAATCTAAGTCTTAGCAGCTAATCTAAGTCTTCTGATCCTCCAGAACACAAGGGGATGAGAGGAGCCTTACAAGGTCATCCCTCACTCCCTTTCCTATCTCCTATGGGAGGCTGTCATGAGACAGGTTTTCGTCGCCTCCAAGGTTCTGATGAAGCATGAGACTTTTGTCCCCCAGAAGGAAGTAGTGTAGTCTGCAGTTATATCCTGAGGAGGGTAGGTCCTCCCAAGTCCATAATTCCACCTCCCAACCTATCACACATATGGTTAAGAATTCTCAAGAGCATAAGCCACCACATAGGTTCATTACTCAACCCAATGTGAGTTGTCGGATACCCCGTTTCTGAGGAGCCAATATTAGACTGCAACAAAGTAGTGCTATCGTCTACTTTGTTGCAGTCTAAAATTGGCTCCTCAGAAACGGGGTATCCAACAACTCACATTGCAGGCATCCAGCTCCCTTTTGTTTCATGGCATTCTTTTTAGCATGTAGGATGAGGACCTGGGGAACTGGCCTGTTTGTCTACTCTTCCTTTTGCTGTCTATGTAAATAATACATTGTATGAGTCTAAAAATGGCTTATTGTATTTTTTTTTTTTTTTTTTTTTTTGAGACAGAGTCTCACTCTGTTGCCTAGGCTGACATGCAGTGGCGTGATTTTGGCTCACTGCAACCTCTACCTTCCAGGATCAAGCGATTCTCCTGCCTCAGCCTCCAGAGTAGTTGGGATTACAGGCACATGCCACCAAACCCAGCTAATCTTTGCATTTTTACTAGAGAAGGGGTTTCGCCATGTTGACTAGTCTGTTCTCGAACTCCTGACCTCCGGTGATCTGCCTGCCTCAGCCTCCCAAAGTGCTGGGATTACAGGCGTCAGCCACTGCACCCCGCCTATTATATCTTTATTAGCCAAATCAGTCAAGCCATGGCTTTGGCTGCTGTTGTGTGTTTGACAGAAAGGACAATGGAATGAGTAAAAATATGGGTAAATACAATAGACTACCTATTCTTCTCCTCTTCAGATTTCTAAAAGTTTTGAACCAAAACACTATTCAGAGCCATAAGAGACCTTCCTTCTGGTGGACCATGACTTAGTAATCATGCATCTCCAGGGTTCCTTGTTCTGAGCTAAAACCCTCATAATTGTTTTGTCACCCAGTCCAATTTTCTCCATCTTGTCACCAAGAACATCTTAAGAGACTTCATTTTATCCTCAACCTACCTCGTGATCTTCCCCATGGTAAGAGTTACCACTTCCATCTCAGTACTCACAGACTATCAGGTACTGTCCATTTAAGAACCTCTCTAGCATCTTCTTGCATACAAACAAGACTGGGAGCCCATCTGAGGTCTCTTTTGCTCTGTGATTTTTTACAGGTATGGTATCTGCAAGTGCTCAGTACCTGGGGAGCTATTCATGCATCAGAGCATCTGAGCTTGTGGACTTGAATTCCATATTTATCTTCCTACCTTGCTCATCCTGAGACACTGAATATACAAATGGGCAACGGCCAGACTACATAGAAAAACAGGACTCTGTCACACAATCTGTAGCAACCAGTCCAGGAAGCGAACCCATTTTCTATGGTAACCACTCCTGTGGCAATCAGTCCACTAACCAAAACAGTAACCCTGGTAGCAATTGACCCCAAACAGCTGGGATTTGATCTCTTCCTCTCTCCCTCCCTCCCTTTTCCTTCCTTCCTCCCTGACCCTTTTTTCTTTCTTTCTCTCTTTCTCTCTCTCTCCCTTCCTTCCTTCCTTTCTTTCTTTTCTTTCTTTCTTTCCTTCTTTTTCTTTCTTTCCTTCCTTCCTTCCTTTTCTCTTTCTTTCTTTCCTTCCTTCCTTCCTTCCTTTCCTTCCTTCCTTTCCTTCCTTCCTTTTTCTTTTTTTTTTTTTGTAGAGATGGGGTAGCGATTTGATTGAAAACTATCAGATTCCCTACTTTTTCCCATACTACTTCCAACTTAGGACCAGAGAAAGCCAAATATTTCCCCCTAACCAATTACATAGGATGCCCTGCTTCTAGTTAGCCCACCTGTAGTTTCCCCATGCCAGCAACTTCCAATAAGGGAATACCTGAAGCCGTTCCTTTTTTCCACTGTGAAGCCTTCCCCACTCTTCTGTCTGACTTTCAGTCTGCTGAATGCAAGTGATGAGGGCTGACTCTCTTGTCATATATAGTAAGCTCTGAATAATAGTCTTTGTTCTCACTTGAATAGTCTTTATTTATTTTCACAACTCTTAAAAAATTTAATTTCCTGGCATGTTGCGTGATGTTAGGCAAGCCATTTTCTCTTTGGGCCTTACTTTCTTTAACTGAAAAACTGGTTCAACATTTATTCATTCTTTTTTTCTGTAAGCCAAAATTAAAATTCAAAGCCCTCTGACCATCTGAATGGATCTCTCCTCTTGGCCAAGGGCATTCCAAAGTTAACTTGAAAAACTGGTTCAGGCCATGATGGAAAGGAGGAGCTGGACATGGCTCATTATGCTCCCCTCCCTTTTGAAATTCAGGCCCAGTTGACCAGCATTAACATCAACACACACCTTAAGACTGATAGAACAGCCTCTTTAAGTCTCACAGACTATCCGGTAGTGTGATAATGATAAGAAACATTTACAGTCTGTTCTCTGAAGCCTGCTGCAGGCTCCATCTGCATGATAAAATTTGGTCTCCACAAGCCCTTATCTTAACTGAGACATCCCTTTCTATTGATTCTAAGTCTTTAGACAATAACTTAACTGTTTTAACCAAATGCTACTCAGAAAATCTTTGAATCCACCTATGTCCTGAAAGCCTCCTCTTCCAGTTGTCCCACCTTTCCATACCAAACCAACGTACATCTTACATGTGTTAATTGATGTCTTATGTCTTCCTAAAATGTATAAAACCGAGTTGTAGCCCGTCCACGCTGGGCACATGTTCTCAGGATCTCCTGGGGCTGTGGCACAGGCCATGGTCACTCATATTTGGCTCAGGATAAATCTCTTCAAATATTTTACAGTTTGACTTTTCGTGGACAATTCTACAAATATTTCTTGGCAGTTAAAGAAATTACTCCCCAGGAGGTGCTAGACATTGGGCGCATGTTAGAGGCACAAAGATGAGAATGTTAAAAGACATAACATAAAATACAGGTCTGCTCTGGAAATGTAGAAACTGATAAAAGGAGAGATAAAAGAGAAGGTGCAGTCCAGTGAAGTACCCGCTATCTCCTGTCAGCAAATACCAGTCCACCCAGGTGCAGCGAGCTGGAGAGGAAGGGATGGCCTAGAGCGCCGGGGACGGATTCCTCCCCAGCCGCCTGCACCCCTACCCCGGTAGCGGCCCCTGGGATCGTCTGTGTCTCCAGGAGAACCGGACCGCTCTCCCCTCCCTTCCAGAGCTAGAAAGGAGGACCACAGAGACGCGGCGCCCTCCGCCGTCCTAGAGCAACCGGAGCCGCCCGAGCCCCGGACTCCCGGATGCGGGGGTCTGGTTGGCGAGGAGCACGAGGAGTTGGGCGTGGGGCTGGCAGGGAGCGGAGTCGGGGTCTTACTCAGGTGCCTGCAGGGTTCAGGGTAGCCGTGTCAGACCTGCCCAGGTCCAGAGCGCTCCTTCCTGACCCCAACAGCCTCCGGTCGGGTCTGGCGCGCGCTCGCTTTCCCAGAGGGCGACCCGGGCTATGGCGGCCGCGGCCCTGGCGAGCAGGACACGTCTCGGCCCTGACCTGGAGCTGCCGCAGGGACAGCCGGCGCCGCCCCGGGCGCGCCCGGTGAGTGCGGGGCCGGAGCCTGGAAGCAGGCTTGCCCTGCCCTGGGTTCTAGGCCCAGAGACGGGTGGTGCAGCGGCTGGGAAATGGGGTTACAACCCAGCGTGAGAGGCCTCGAGGGACAGGCAGCACAGCGGAGTCGACACCCCCGGGACATGAGCCTCAAGGAGAGCAGACGTGCAGCGGCACGTGGTTGAGCCGACTGCTGGGGCAGAGCGCACAGGGTGCTGTGGGGGGCGAAGAATGGCCAGAATTTCAGAGCCACCTTTACAGAGCTGGTTATGTTTGAGCTGGGTATTAGGTTGAAAAGGAATTTGCAGTGCAGGATCAGGAGGGAAGAACTGGATCTTCAGGCAAGAGTAGCCGCAGGTGCAAGGACACAGAACAGGGCGAGGAAAGAATTTGGTTTCCCAGTGGAATGGTGAGAGGATAGGGGATGAGAGTGGTGGTGGCTGATGATCTTGGCCAGGAAAGCTGGGTCTGTGAGTAGTAAATGGAATTTTCTGTAGTGCAGAGGAATGTGGACTCTATTAGGCAGACAAAGGTGAGCCAGCCAAAGCCTTGGAGCCCTGGAGTGCTGGATCAATAGCTGTGGAGACTTTGTAGTGCGCAAGGACTGACGTGCAGTGGACCAGAATGGGCTCCTCCACAGTATGGAGACTAAGACCCTGAAGGAGGCAGTAGCTGAGAATTACAGGAAGTCTCAATGGCTGGAGGTGAGCAGTATTTGTTTCTTAAGGAAGAGGATAAGAGAAAGAAGGTGCAGGAGCTGAGACTCCTAGAGATATAGAAAATGGGAACATGGAGATTGGGACGTGGGGAAGCAAGTGAGGTGGGATCTTTGTGAGAGTGTGTTGCGAGTCGGGGGGTGCAGGGAATAAAGTCACAACGAGGATCTGTCCTGTTGAGTACAGTGTCCAGGGCAACCTGAATGTTCTGAGGAGCCCCAGCTGCCTCTGTGTCTAGTGGCAGTAACTGGGGAGGACAAAGGAGGAAGAGTGCTACACAGGGGCAGCAGGGGTAGGAATGGGGACGGAAGACAGTGTGGCATAACAGGCAAGAGTCAGAGTCAAACAGGCCTGGGTTCTGTCTCAGTTCTGGAACTTTGGGGGAAGTTAATCCCTCTGAGTCTCAGTTTCCTCTTCCATAAAATGGATCTGATAGTAGGCTATGAGACATAAACAATACGTGTCAAATGCTTGGCACAGGCTTAAGAAATGATAGTTGTTATCAAGGGTGGGTGACCTCTGAAGGAGGACACATTGTGGAGAAAGGATGGGACCTAGAGCACAGATGTGATTTGGGGTATAAGGATGAAACGAGAAAACTTTTGCAGACTCATGAAAAAGAGGAGAAAATGTTTGCTGAAATAGAGATGAAGAGACATGAGAAAATTGATAGCTGATGCCCTGTCTCTTTGTACATAGGAGGCAAAAATCTTCTGCTGATAGAGTTCCTGTAGACATTCAGAATCCAGAATCCCCGCAGGCACCCCCCACAGTACCTTTTGGTGCCCTGTCTCCCCTTCCTCCTGGCCTGGTCCTGAGGTTGTCCTAGGGCATTTAAACACATGTTGTTTCAGGAGTCAGTGACCTTCGAGGATGTGGCCGTCTACTTCTCTGAGAATGAATGGATCGGCCTGGGCCCTGCTCAGAGAGCGCTGTACAGGGATGTGATGCTGGAGAATTATGGGGCTGTGGCTTCCCTGGGTAAGGGTCTCCCTTTGGGCCCTGCCTCCACCCTTCAGAGTTTGCCGGCTCCTTTTTTCTCAAAGGCTCAGGAGTTGTTGATAACCCTCAGCTCAGTGGCAGCTTCAGGCTCTTGGATTTTTAATGACCCAACCTCAGCAGTTGTTGGGAAGTAGGAAGTCCTGGTATCAGTTTGGGCCTTATACAGGACTTCCTTGCCCCAGAGTGAGAGCTGCCCAACCCCTACCCTTGTGTTGTGGGTATAGTGAGAGGAGAGCAGATTCATGGTGCCCCACTGAGCCTTCAGTTTCTCGCCCTCTCGGTTTGCAAGATCCAGGCCAATTCCTAGCATCCTCATGAGGATGTCTGAACATGAGAGCTCTAAGAGGGAGAGGACAGGTAAGAATTGAGGACGCAATTCCTCAATGAGTGAAATCATCCATTTGCTAACTCAAACAGTTACTGAGTCTGTCAACTTCCTGACCTTTGTAAGTCTCCTGGCCCCTCTCTTGTTCTTTCCCCTGAAATTCCTTTTCTTGTTCTTCCTAGTTGTTTCCCCTCTTGTCCCTGAAGACACTGGCCTGGGAGGAGCCTTGGGATTACTCTGTGTCACACCACTCACCTGCCTGTCCCATTTTTTTCCTCTTAAGCAGCATTTCCATTTCCCAAACCGGCTCTGATTTCCCAGCTGGAGCGAGGGGAAGCACCCTGGTGCTCGGTTCCTTGGGGAGCTCTGGATGGAGAGGACCCAAGGGGCATCTCCTCAGGTGAGTGAGGGCACACATGCCGGTCATCTGACCAGTTTGCTTGTCATGATCTTTAAAATGTCATAGATAGATGTTCTTTTAACCTAGTGTTGTAGACACTAGTGGGATTCCATTTCTTCTCTGTGTTCCCGTAGTTTTCCATCTTCTTGAGTCCTTGTTTTATTCATCCTGACTCCTCTGTGTGCCATCTTCATTAACCTGCCTCTTCCCCATCTCTGCTGTTATCATGACTATGATGTATCTTTGACCCATGAGTTTCCTGTTTACTCCGATCTTTGGTGCCCTTTCTGCTTCCTGGCCTGTTTACAGTCTTCCAGCTTGGGATGTAATGGCCATGTTTATCTTTAGAAACCAAGAACTCTCAACCCTCAGCCAAATAGTTCCTGTTCCTCAGGGGAAAGCCCTGGGATTACTTTAGGCCCAACAGGACTTTCTTACTCTTAGTTTCCTTGTGATAACTATATTTCCTGGTTGCCTCCTTGGCCCCATTTCATATTCCCATAGGGCTCTTCTTTGGGCGCAGTGAGACTTGAGCTGTGCTCCCAATTTCCTCATTCTCACAGTTCCTTGTTGTGTCTTTTCATATTAGAATATTATTGATTCCAAGTGTTAAAGCCCAATTCAAACTGGCTTAAACAAAAAAGAAGAATTTGTTGTTTAATGTAACTGGGAAGTCTGAGGTAGAGTGGGCTGCAGGTACAGTTTGATCAGAATTACATTCTCTGCTCTGTCTCTGTATGTGTTGGCTTTGTCTACAGTCTGGCTCCCCTTTTCGTTGTAAGGTGATTGGTGATAGTAACAGGACTCTGCTGCTTCATACCTAGGGGAAGAAACCTGGCAGGCCTTCCTTAGGCTTTAAACATTGTGAATCAAAGTGCCAAGTATGCTCTAATGGACTACCTTAAGTCATATGCCAACTCTAAATCAATCACTGTGGCAGGGTAACTACCGTGCACTGATTGACTTGGTCTGAATTGCCGATCTCTGAATCAGTCTCCCATGTAGCGAGTGGAATGGGATTAACCTGCTTGGCTTATGTAAGTCAGAGCCTACCCTAGGGAGTGGAGTTGGGATACCCAACTCCCCACTCCAGCTCCCTACAAAGGGCATAGCTACTTTACAGTGGGGAGGAGTGGAATGGGTGTGGGGAGCCCACCACAGTGTCTTCTACATTCTCAGTGCTTCCTCTCCTCACCACCTAAGGGAATTTCTCTGCTTTGCTTTGTTTTGCTTTAGGTAGAAAACTAACAGCTAAGTTCCTCCTTGAGCAGCGTTCTAACTCTCTGACCTGCAGCTGACTTCTTGGCACATACCTGTCCTTACTCAAAGTCCACTTTTGTCTTACAGAAGTTAATACTCGGAGGATACATAGTCCCTGGATTTGGCAACAGAAAAGGTTGTCATTTGAAGGTGTAGAATTGATCTGTTTCTTAGGAGGTTTTGGATGAAACTTACAAAGCGACAGTTCTAGCAGAAGTAAGGTGTATTAGAGTAGATCTCTGTGAACAGAGATGTCTGTTATTGAGTAGGAAGTGACTTTTGGAAGTGGCCGAGTGAAGGTGTGAGTCCATTTCTTATGGATGCCATAGAGAGACCCCATCCATTGAATCTTTGTGGAATGAGAAAGCAATAAATGGATAGGAAGGAAACTAGGAGATTATGGTTTCCCAGAATAGCCTGCCTAGACAGGAAGTCCTCAAGAATAGCTCTTTGCAATTCCATCCTATCCTGATTGTTTTCTTTGTGAACTTGATTTCACCTCCTAGGGATAGGTGACGAAGAGGCCTTAGTCTTTTCTATTTCTTCTTGACATTTTCAAGTGAGTTATATGTTTTCATATCTTTGGGAACTGATGGAATTGCAACTTCTCTGTTCCAGTATTTTCTATCCTTTATGTTATTATTATTATTTTTTTGAGACAGAGTCTTGCTCTGTCGTCCAGGCTGGAGTGCAGTGGCACAATCTCGGCTCACTGCAACCCTCCGCCTCCCGGGTTTAAGTGATTATCCTGCCTCAGCCTCCTGAGGAGCTGGGACCACAGGTGTGTGCCACCATGCTTGACTAATTTTTTTTTTGTATTTTTAATGGAGATAGGGTTTTACCATGTTGGCCAGGCTGGTCTTGAACTCATGACCTCAGGTGATCCACCGACCTTGGCCTCCCAAAGTGCTGGGATTACAGGTGTGAGCCACCATGCCCAGCCTATCCTTATTATTCTATACCTTCAAATTTCTGCTTATCTATGTTACCAGTCTTTTCACCCACCTTTATTCTCTCCTTACCACTTCCATGTCTGCTCTTTTCCTGATGGGCCTCACTCCTCTGACTGAACCAGCCTTATTTGTATCTTGACCCTGGCAGGATATCCATTTCTAAAACCTGCTGGGGTTTCCCATCTTGAGCAGGTGGAAGAGCCATTAAACCTGAAACTGCAAAAAGAGGGTCCAAGCCTAATTTGTCCTGGTAAGTGAGAGGGAAATGAGCATTCTTCTCTCAGTCACACCTTTTCCTGTCTGTCTTTTATAAGATGTAAAAGTCCATTTTGCCATTCATGTTCTAAACAAATTTGGGGGCCAGGAATCATAGCCCTCAGGGATTCTATCTAGTTGCTGTCTTTACTTTTGGTTTCTTTCTGTGTATTAGCCTTGTTTTTGCCATTTTCATCTAGGACAGGGCCACTGAGACAGGTGGCAGTTGGAGAGAAGTAGACGTATTAATACCACTTGGTGACCTTTGTCACTCTGTCATGGATAATGATGACATTTGAAGCTCTGATTTCTTTTTTCAGAGGGTGTGTTGAAGAGGAAGAAAGAAGATTTTATTCTGAAGGAGGAAATTCTTGAGGAAGCACAAGACCTCATGGTCCTATCAAGTGGACCCCGGTGGTGTGGATCCCAGGAATTATGGTTTGGGAAAACCTGTGAAGAGAAAAGCAGGTTAGAGAGATGGCCTGGTTACCTCAATGGGGGAAGTATGGAAAGTTCTTCAAATGATATTATAGAAGTGATTGTCAAGGATGAGATGATCTCAGTAGAAGAGAGTTCAGAGAATACTGATGTCAATAACCTCCTTGGTATACATCACAAAATTCTAAGTGAGCAAATATTCTATATATGTGAGGAATGTGGCAAGTGTTTTGATCAAAGTGAGGACTTTGATCAACACCAGAAAACTCATAATGGAGAAAAGGTCTATGGAGGTAAGGAATGTGGGAAGGCTTTCAGTTTTCGATCACATTGCATTGCACATCAGAGAATTCACAGTGGGGTGAAACCCTATGAATGCCAAGAATGTGCTAAGGCCTTTGTTTGGAAGTCAAACCTGATTCGTCATCAGAGAATACATACTGGAGAGAAACCCTTTGAATGTAAGGAATGTGGGAAGGGCTTTAGTCAGAACACAAGCCTTACACAACATCAACGGATCCACACTGGTGAGAAACCATACACATGCAAGGAATGTGGGAAAAGCTTTACTCGAAACCCAGCCCTTCTTCGACATCAGAGAATGCACACTGGGGAGAAGCCTTATGAATGTAAGGACTGTGGGAAAGGCTTCATGTGGAACTCAGATCTTTCTCAGCACCAGAGGGTCCACACTGGGGACAAGCCTCATAAATGTACTGACTGTGGGAAAAGCTTCTTTTGCAAGGCACACCTTATTCGACATCAAAGAATCCATACTGGGGAAAGACCCTATAAATGTAATGACTGTGGGAAGGCCTTCAGTCAGAATTCTGTCTTAATTAAGCACCAGAGGCGCCATGCTAGAGAAAAGCCCTATAACTGTCAAATCTCTCACCTTGTTGAACTTTAGAGAGTGCATAATGGTGATACTTGTTTATAATTCTTATGCTACAGGAACCCCAGAGACAAAATGAGATGACTGTTCACAATTTGCTGTAACCCTTAACTTTAATAGCCAGTATTATCTTGCCGTTTTGAACATTTAGTCTAGCAAGACTGGTCCCCCTGTTCTATGATGTTTGTACAAGGCATCATTTAGTTGGGCAGCTACTCTGTATCAGGTGCTAACCACTTTAAGTACATTATACATAACAATCCTATTAAGGTAGGTGCTCTTCTCCCTGTTTTACAAATGAGAAATCTGAGTTGAAAGAGGTTATAAAACTCATTCAGGGTTGTTCAGTAAGTTATAGAGTTGAAATTGGAGCCAGGCCTCTCTGACTGCAGAGTTTACCGTTCTTTACTTAATTGTGCATATTTATGTCTCTGCCCGTTTTGATTTGCTTATTTTCCTGTACTTCTAGTTTCCCTTCATCACTCAGATCCAGCTCCTTCAACTAAGCAGATCTCTCTTCCTCTTCTACTTGTAATCAGTACCACCCAAGTTAGTATTTAATTATGTGCCATCTTATATTTTTCTAATAGTCTCAAGTCTCTTAATCTTAACTCCAGCTAAATGACTCTGAGGACCAACACTGCATTTCTTTTGTTTTTCAAATCCTGAAACATTAATCTTTGACTAGATATAACATGCTCATGATAAAAAAGAATTGAAATAGTTGAAAAGGGTGTTCAGTGAAAAATTTCCTTGTCATTCCTATCTCTTGAGTTCTCCTCAGAGGCAATCACTGCTACTGGTTGTGTATCTCTGTAGATACTCTTTGTATACAAGTGTTCATTAGTACTGCTTTTCATAACTCTGTCTCACTGAAAACCTTATTTGATGGAAGCAACATTGCAGTTACATTATCAACTCTAGGACCTTTTCTTCAGAAGTTACTTTCCTTTTGAGGCCACCAAAGTAATTTAGGGAAACAGCAGAGAGTAATCCAGGTTTTTTTTTTTTTTTTCCTAATTTTTTTGTTTTTGAGATGGAGTCTTGCTCTGTTGCCCAGGCTGGAGTGCAGTGGCACAATCTCAGCTCACTGCAAGCTCCACCTCCCAGGTTCATGCCATTCTTCTGCCTCAGCCTCCTGAGTAGCTGGGACTATAGGTGCCCGCCACCATGCCTGGCTAATTTTTTGTATTTTTAGTAGAGACGGGGTTTCAACATGTTAGCCAGGCTGGTCTTGCTCTCCTGACCTTGTGATCCACCTGCCTCGGCCTCCCAAAGTGCTGGGATTATAGGCCTGAGCTACCACGCCTGGCCAATCCAGGTCTTAAGAGACCTGATTGCCTTTGTTTTATGAGACATCATTCTGGGATTGGGAATATGTAAACTCAACTGGAGATTTTTTTCATAAAAATTTATATAGTTCCAGCCCCTCTCATTGCTTCCTATCCTAAATCCTCTCCCAGTCTGTGCATCCTTCACTACCATAATAACCTACATTCTGATAAGCTGTGAGGCCACTGCCAAGGGAGGGAGAAATGGTCACTTTCTGGTGGTGGTTAATGCTTTGTTAGATAGCTTCATCCAGTCAGTAGTTTAAAAGTTTTCACATAATCCAGTATCGGCATCAGCGTCAGAAATGCCCTCCCTAGGTCCAGGACCAGCGATAAACATGAGGAACATGTAGAGTCTATACAGGAAAGTTAAGAATTATAGAGTTAACTAACTACTTGAAATCAGGAGTTTATAAAACAACGTTTTTAGAAGTGGTCATCTTTTATTGGTTTCCATCATCTCTTCCCCTTCCCTCTGGGAACAGTTACCCAGGTGTTCTTTGGGAAGGTATCCTTTCTCAGCTATGTGGTTTAGCACCACCACCAACTTCATGAGTGGACCCTGTTTGGCTTGTGTCAATCAGCTTATCCCATCCCCTTGGCCACAGAGCCATTGTGATATGAGGAGATACTGGGTTTTCTGGAAAAGAGAGGCTTTTCTTCATTGAGTGCTACCAGAAGAGATATTATCTGTCCTCTTTGTGGCACATAGGAAAATGTGAGGCCTAGAATTATAGCAACTTTTTTTTTCTATTAAAAGGGGAGATTCTCAAGCTTACAGGTGCTACCATATGGAGCCTGAGGATTAAAGCCAATACCAAAGAAGACAGTGATTAAACAGAGAGAAACTAGGTTCTTGGTGACATCTTTTGAGCCACTAGACCAAGCCTTACCTGAAGCAGAGCTACCTCAGAACTTTTCAGCTATGTGAGCCAATAAACATCTTTTGTCAAACGAGTTAGAGTTGAGTTTTCTGTTATTTGCAACTTAGCCACACTAATACTGTCTTGTGTTTGAAATCGTTGTTTTCTCATACAGCTCCTCAGTGTCACCTTTTCCTCTTGCTTAGTAGTCTCATAAGCTCCTCAGTTTTATCTCAGTTGCTTGGAAGTTGAGCATCTAGATAGGTGGCTCTTGCTGGGTGTGGTGGCTTACACCTATAATCCCATCACTTTGGGAGGCCCAGGCAGGCGGATCACCTGAGGTTGGGAGTTCAAGACCAGCCTGACCAACATGGAGAAACCATGTCTTTACTAAAAATTAGCCAGGTTTGGTGGCGCATGCCCGTAATCCCAGCTATTCAGGAGGCTGAGGCAGGAGAATTGCTTGAACCTGGGAGGTGGAGGTTGCAGTGAGCCGACATTGTGCTATTGCACTCCAGCCTGGGCAACAAGAGCGAAACTCCATCTCAAAAAAAAAAAATAAATAATAAATAGGTGGCTCTTATGACCTAAGGTTAATTTCATGCATACTATCTAATTGATGCTTTAAGTCATACCATTAATGCAGGATTTTTTCCTCCTTAGTTGAGCGAAAATCCAGGTTCTTGTCTCATGACCAGGAAAAATTAGGCACAGGGACACACTGAAAAATGAGGAGGGCAGAATTTATTAAGTGAAAAGGAAAACTCTCAACAAAAAGAGGGGTCCTGCATGCAGGTTTTCCATCTCACTAAATTGAATACCGGACCACCACACATGAGCTGAAGAGCCCAGTCTTCTACCCCTGCATGAATTCCTGGTGGCTCCACCCCATTCTCCCAGTGTGCAGGCAGGCCCTTAGTCTGAGCCACTCCACATTGATTTATTTCTCTTACTGTGTATGTGTTAAGGGATGAAATTTTTCATCATGGGCATGTTTAGGCAATCCCCCTGTACACAAAGACCTGGGCAGCATTTGTCTGTCTCCTGACTCTATCATTCCCCCTCTAAAGAAGTACATCTAACTTAGGATAAGGATAAGTACATCTATTCTTAGAATATGGATAAGGATAGTGATCAGTCTTAACTGCTTCCTGCTGATGGGGGCACTGTTTTGGGAAAACAGCAGTGAGATCTCCCTGAGGCCTATCTAAGGGTCCCTGGTAAAAGGTAGCCATCGTTTGAGGCTCTGATTGCATGAACGTTTGGAGTTCAATGGCCTGAAGGTGAGAAGAGACAAACTAGGTTATTAGAAGACATAATAAAAATGAAACAAAGGGGAGATGGTAAGGACAGCTAAAAAAAATCCTAAAGCTGTGGACACACCCAGATAACTGGTAGCTGTAGTTATGCCTGCTAAGATTTGGGTGTATGGGGCTTGGCTTTGGTTAGCTCCCTTGGTCTTATTTTCCCAAAAAAGATACCTCCAGGTTATGAGCACCTTATTTACTCTAATCATCTGGCAGGATTTGCAGGGTAATTGCCCAGAACTAGAATATTGATCCAGATTTTTATGTTACTCATCCCTTTTACTTATTCTGAGCTGCAGCTGGAGATTGCTGGTTGGTTCACAGGAATAATCAGCGTTAGTTTAAAATGTGGGCAAAAAACTTAAAAACAACTAATGAGTCTAGAATCTAAAGACAAATGTATAAGTCTTGAAACATAGTTTCTCTCTCCAGTTCTCATTTTTGTTAAAAATAAATCACAATAGGATGGAGTTGTTTGCAAAATAAACTTTAGTCTTGTATTTGGCCTGATTATTTGCATAAAGTGCAGCAAGAATAATTATTTTTACATAGGCTTTTAAAATTGGCTTTGATGGAATTCTATTCTGCAAGGAATCTTAGGATTTTTAATGCTGAGCCCAGCCATGGGTTTGTACCCTCACATACCTATGAGTTGGGTGAATTCCTCTCTTCTTGAGGTCCCAAGAATATGGGGTTCCTGGGCCTTGTAGAATGTGACATTCCTTACTCACTGCAGATTAGGAAACCTGTATGGGGACTGTATAGACAAGGTATGAAGTCAGTTTTCCCAAGGGGCTTTTATCGGCTCTGTAAGTCAAGCTCGATTTCTAAAAGGGAAGCATACCCTTCCAATCAAAGCCTTGGTAAAGCAACCAGTTTCTCCAATGGTGTCCTGTTGCAAAAGAAAGTGATTCTTATTGCACTGATGCAAAAAACTATATTGCTATAAATTAAGAATACTGGCAACTAGTTTCCAAATTCTGGAGAAACAAGTAGGAGAGAAACAAATATGCTCCAAATTTTTATCACATGAATATACCTTACTCAATTATTAAAGGCTGTAAATGGCTCAAAATAAGTTTCCTTGACTCTGAAAACAAAACAAGGATCAGCAACATTTCGAGCAAAAACTTTAAAAAAAGATCACTTCAGTTTTCTTTTAGTTCAGTATGTTCTGTTAACTCTTGTTCTGTTTGATATTAATTAACATTTCAGCCCTTCATGAGTCCTGCATGTTTTCCTTCTTTCCAATGTCACAATCTCCAAGGTTATCAGAAACCTGCATTCGAGAGCACCTGTCAAAGCCTTATGGCTGATTATAAACCATCCTTCGAAGAGGATCAAAACAAGACAATTGTCTATGAATGACAAAATGTCCAGGGTAGTTACAGTTAAAAACATGATTGACAAAGAAAATTTGGTTATCTCTGTGGTTTACAATAACATAATAACTTTAATTATGATTGATAGCATATACTCAGACATTAGAATTGTAGACATCCCATACAATTTTGGAACATATAATATTAATATTCACTAAAATATAATATGAAGATTAAACATCATTTTGACAATTCCATGTGCATAAACATGTCAAATAATCCTGTTTACCTCTCCTCTGGATGCTTCAGGGGCTCTCTGTAGCATCCAGCAGCAAGGGATAGGGAAAGAACCTTGAAGCTGAAATTTGATTTTGGGAAGCCTGTCACATATGTTAGATGTTTAAAACACTTGATGTTATGAAATAGAATTCCAGGCCCTGCATGGTGGCTCACGCCTGTAATACCAGGACTTTGGGAGGTTGAGGCGGGTGGATCACCTGAGGTCAGGTGTTTGAAACCAGCATGGCCAACATGATGAAACTCTGTCTCTACTAAAAATACAAAAACTAGCTGGAGATGATGGCAGGTGCCTGTAATCCCAGCTACTCGGGAGACCAAGGCACAAGAGTTACTTGAACCCAAGAGGCAGAGATTGCAGTGAACCGAGATGGTGCCACTGCATTCCAGCCTGGGTGACAGAGCAAGACTCCATCTCACAAAAAAAATAGAATTCCAGGTTACTATAAGTAATTAATTTTGCCAAAATGATAACTCAAAAATTTGAAAAAGCAAAAACCTTTAATTAGCCTTTACTATTACATGAAAATCCTGTTCGAGAGAGAAAACCAAATTTCACCCTTGCATTGTCAACCCCAATTTAAAAAATGAAATCTTATAGGCCATTCTATCAAACCTTAACCAGTTTGACCATGAGGGAAGATTCTTATAAACCTTTTATAACCTGTTACACATTTTGCTAAAGAGCAGATTAGTGCCTTAAGAAAATCTTATTGTACTTTTATTTTAATTCTCAATTTTACAGAAAACCATATAATACCCTTTTGAATTTAATGTTCACACACAGAATTTCTTTTGCAAGATTAGCTTTTAGAAACCTTTCATAACTTGTTTAAACCTTTAGCTTTATCTTATCTAATTTAAAACAATCCTTTAACTCTAGGCAAAAATTTACATTTCCATGCCTTCTTATAATCTTTTACTAAAAGTACATTTTACTGTTCTTACACACCTTGCATGTAAATCTATTTTCAGGAGTCTCAATTACACATTACAATGATAACTCTTAGCAATTCTTAACTTTAATGTAAAACCTGGTAAGTTGTTTTACTTCTGTTCTAGGGGCAGGTCAGGCTTGACTCTTTTCAGCATAGAGGAGTGGTTAATTCCATATGTCCCCAGGCCTTACCAAGCTGTAAAGCAGTCAAGTGGAACAGTTCTCAAAAGCCAAAGAAGGACTTCATAACCTTAAAACATTTAGCAAACCTAGTATCTGAACTGCATAATTTAGATCACATATTTACATTTTGAAGACATTTATATTTTACCAATAATCTTTAAGATGGTTTTTATTTCTCAAAGATTAAAGTCACGTGA
The DNA here is from genome assembly GCF_047675955.1 of Chlorocebus sabaeus. Classification (NCBI taxonomy): domain Eukaryota; kingdom Metazoa; phylum Chordata; class Mammalia; order Primates; family Cercopithecidae; genus Chlorocebus; species Chlorocebus sabaeus. The sequence goes on along the minus strand of NC_132925.1, from coordinate 96,941,435 downwards.
ACTAGGAGGCATTACAGCTCTTACTTTTCCTTCAAAATATATTTGATCTAAGCACTTATTTTTCTTTATGCCAATTAATTAGAGCTCTTTTTAATAGACATCACACACAACACATATATAACTACATAGACAGAAGAAGATCAGTAGCTATAAGATTTTTTTGTTTACCAATCTCCTAACTGGATTATTGGCCTCTGCATGGGCCCTTTAAGAGCATGGCCAGGAAATCATGCTGTTTCCAGGGCCCAATAAACAGGTATGGCTAGAAGACAAAAATAGATTTTGAGAAGGATCTGCTTTTAATTCCCGGGGTTCCATGAGGAAAGCAGAGGTTTCTCCCAAAATGGAATCTGTGTTGCCTTTTCCATTTTTCCCAAGGAGTTCAGGCTTTAGAAATTATCTTAGGGCCTCTCATGCATGCATTAAGGGTGGCAAGGCAAAATGGAGAAAAATAATTCAATTGACAGAAAAAAAAAATCTTTTTCCAGCAAAACAAGATCCAAGAAGAGAAAAACATAAAGGCCTTTTAAATATGCCTAGAACTTGGATATCCACTTTTGTTTTGTTGAGATGGAGTTTCCCTCTTGTTGCCCAGGCTGGAGTGCAGTGGCGTGATCTTGGCTCACTGCAACCTCCGCCTCCCAGGTTCAAGTAATTCTCCTGCCTCAGCCTCTGGAGCAGCTGGGACTACAGGCACTTGCCACCACACCCAGCTAATTTTTGTATTTTTAGTAGAGAGGTTTTCACCATGTTGGCCAGGATGGTCTCAAACTCCTGACCTCAAGTGATCTGCCCACCTTGGCCTCCCAAAGTGCTGGCATTACAGTTATAAGCCATCACGCCCAGCCTTGGATATCCACTTTTAATTAAGCTGAGCGTTCCTTAATAAAATCCTTTTAAATCCCTTATTACCCAACTTTAGCCATACCAAGCAGCCAATATTTCTGGCTTTTGATCTTTATTGAAAGTAATTTCACAGGTCATACCAACAAGTCTCAATTAAGGCATGCAAAGCACACCAGGTTGGTTACAGCTTAAGATCAACCTCATAAATCCTTTTTCATTAATCAGAACTTTACAGAGAATATAAACAGTGATCCTTAGCATTCCTTTTATTGGTTTGCACAGGGAGAGAGAGGCCAAAGGCCTGACTGATAAAAACAACTTTTACCCTTTGCCGGTATGTCAGGCTTCTGGGTCCCCATCCCCCAAGCTCAATTCCAAGCCAACTAGACTGAAGATGAATGGCTTCTTGTCTAGAAAGAGGGAAGCAGATGTTCCTGGTCCCTTTCTCTTCCTAGCAAATGCCTGGGGTATGTGAGGAAGAGAAGGAACAAGGACCCTCTTTACTTATTCCATCCTTATATCCCTAAGTTCTACTGACCACGAAAGAGTGCTGCCCATGGGTGTCAGTGCGGCTTTCACCTATGTTAACAGGGGTCTAGGTGGTGGGATTATCCACTCTTGCCTACGTACACCCTGTCCCCATGCTATCAGTAGCCTTCAAGTTTATAAACTTGGAATTGAGTTTGCGACAAAAATATGTCTCGGGGGTTACATGGACTCCTTAACATAAACCAAATACTAAAGGTGAAGCTGTAAAATTGAGCCCTCCTCCAACAAGGGAGAGAAAATCTTATCTTGTGAATTTGGGTCCTGGCCTAGTAAAATGTCTTCTAAAAGGAAAAAAAAAAAGCCTCTTGCATAAAAGTTAACTCCTGACAGGGTAAAGGAAAGATAAAAAAACAGCTTAAGTGCAGGTCTGTGTTAACTGCCAACAGGGTAGAGAAAAGAAAAAAAAACAGCTTAAGGGCAGGGTGGGAAAGATACCTGGGGGAAAATCCTCCTATTCGTATGACTATGGGTTTCTCCAACAGGGAGAGAAACATTTTATTGCTGTTGGACTGAGCTGGACACCTTGGCCGGGGGAGGGGAAGACACTGGGTGAGTGGCAGGGAATGCTGGCCAGCCAGCCTGCCGCATGGAGCCCTTGGGCCATGTGCCCCAGTCCCAACTGGGAGGGGAGCGGGGTTGGGGAGCTGCCACTCACCTGTCCAACCTGTGCACATACCTGTGGTCATTAAGGTGGGGGTGGAACACCCCCAATATTGTAAAAGAAAAGATAGGTGACATTACAGTCCCCCCCCAGAGTAAGGAAAATACCGTAGAAAAGACTGGGTTGGACGAGGCCAACATTCCCAACCACCTGCGAGTGTCAGTGGAAGGCAGGGAGACTGCAGTTTCCTCTATCTTCAGCAGATGTCCGAGGATGAGAAAGCTCAGAAACGAAAGGAAAACAGATTTTTGGGTCTTCATTTTACTCACCTTTCCTCATGTCCCTGTATGAGCCACCAAAGTAACGCAGAATTTTTGCTCCTTAGTTCAGCTAAAATCCGGGTTCTTGTCTCACGAACTATGAGATGTGCAGACACATTGAAAAGTGAGAAGGGCAGATTTTATTAAGAGAAAAGAAAAATTCTCAACAAAAAGAGGGGTCCTGCATGCAAGTTTTCCACCTCACAGATTGAATAACAGGCCACCCACACATGAATTGAAGAGGCCAGGCTCCTCCCCGCTAAATAAGGCACAAATTCCTGGTGTCCCCACCCCATTCTGTCAGTGCATGTGGGCCCTTAGTCTGAGCCCCTCCACTTTGATTTATTTCCCATATTGTGCATGTGTTGAGGGATGGAATTTTTCACCATGGGCATGTTTAGGCAAGCCCCATGTGCGCAATGACCTGGGCAGCATTTTGCTGACTCCTGTCTCTATCATCATGATACACGTTTCAAACTTGATGAAAATATACTCTGAATTCTAGATTCTCTAATGGATAACTTCCCATTTTTCTGAGGTAACTTCCAGATTCCCTACCCTACCTATGTGACTTTTTTTTCTTGTCACATCACAAAAAAGAATTGTCTGGCCCCAAACGCCAATAGTGCCGCTGTGGAGAAACCCTTGTATAGACCAACACCATCTGGAAGTGTGTTAGTCATGTCTTGGAGCCTTTAAAAACCTGCTACCTCTGAATTTAGGATTGGATCTAGAAAAAACAAGCAAACAAGCAAAAGCCTGTGACAACGGATGAATACATTTCGGCATAAAGGGAACACCAGGGGATGGAACACAAATTTATTAAGAGGAAGAGTTTTTGTGTATGGTGGGTACTCAAATCATTTGTAAAGTCAGTCACTCTGCCTACTTGGAAAGTTAATTTTCTCTCTTAGTCAAAGTGAGTGAAAACACTAGAAGATATTAAAGAGGAACCACAAAAGTGGGAATAGAAAATCAACATAATTTCTCCTAAACAGCTACTGCTGCTCACCCTCTGCCTTACTGATGCAATACTGCTCTTGTCCTAAAGCACCGGTAACTGAGGTAGCATCTGGAGGTATGGGACTCTGCCTTTTCTCGCCAGTTTAATTTTTAAAACTTCTCTGAAGTCACTGCTGAAACGGAAATGATTTAATGGAGATATAGGAGGATAGGGACAAACCCCTAATCCTGTTTCTTAAAGACCAAAACTACAGAATCAGGAAGGCCACATTTAAAAAAAAAATCTTAACAAAATCTTTGGTAGTGCTCAAGAGCGAACAGAAGCCCTTTCACTTCCCTGCAATCAATACTAGGTGATGCAGTGGATTTGATTGGTTGCTCCTCCAGCATTCAGTCTCACTTTTATTCTTTGTAATAGGTAGCCACATTTCAAAGCCATATAAGATGGGTTTAACTACACTACCAGCTACCAGTAGGTAAGCCCTGACTGGCTTGAATCAATTCAAATGGTCCCATTTCTTTTGCTACGTTTATTGGTTAGGGATGGGCATGTGACCAGGGTTTCCCCAGAGTGAAGCTCAGTACTTTAAAAAATAGTTTAAGGGAAAGATTTCCTCTCTTTGCCCCTGGATTTAAATTGAATAGCATATAGCCGTGGCCACTACTAGTCTATATAGTGCCTTTGTACAAATTAGAAAGAAAGCTTCCCTGTGGAAAAATAGATTAAAGTACAGCCCCTGGGGGACTGAAAAAGATGCTTGATCTAGGTGGAGAACTTAGAAATAGGTACTCCCCTGGGCAGGTGCAGCCCCATAGGTTCAAGTTTGGAGTCTCTGTACTAAGCAAAGTTGACCCTACCTATGGGTGCAGACAGCTTGCACCACAGCTTGCCTAACAGAACAGTTTAAACTTCTGCCCCTACGTTCTTCCTGGAAAAACTGCATAACTATATGTGGAGCTTCCTACATATGGCTCCAGAAGCAAGAGGTAGCTAACTTTCTTGTCACTATGAGGACAAGAGGGAAGAAAATAGAGTCAAGAGAATTGCAGAGAAATGGAGCTGTAGCACCACTGGCACTAATGACAACATGAACTGTTGGATCAGACCACATTTGAAAGCCAAACTACCTGTAAAGTTTTTTTTGTTGTTGTTGTTAAATGAACCAATAAATTTGCTTTATGGTTATATCTATAATTCAGATGTTTCTATTATAAGTAAAAGTACTCTGTTTTATGCAGTCAACTGAGTCCCCAATATCATGCCAAAAGGAAATGGTTTGTTAAGTCAGAACAGTATCCCCTTCAACCCTCTCAATGAGTATCCTTCCTCGTGTTCCTTTCAGATGTGAACTTGGAGGGCCAAGAAAAGGGAAATTTCTCCAATAAGCAGAATCTGAGACAGTCACTTTGCCTTACCGAGGACTCACTCCATTTCCAGAGGACCATGTTCATCCTGCAACCATTTGAGTGTGACAATAAGTAGGAACAACATCACTAGAGCTGCAGAGGTGGAGAGCAGGGCCATTTCACCATTATACCCTTCTTTTCCACTTGACCCTAGTTTGGGGCCTAGGACTTGTGTTTGCTGGTCCCAACCTTCCACTCTTCTGATGCTTCTCTTGGAAGCTTTAGTTCTGTGAGAGACAGAAAAAAACAAAGTGTTTTTCCCAGTCTCATACCACTTAATACAACACTTCACCTCTGATCACCAAAATGCATAGGGGTTTCACTCCACCATCAACCAGTTTTCCAGCAAACACCAACTGGGTGTCCTATGATTTGATTCAATTCGACACTACTTGAAGTAGGGTTAGTTCCCACATATTAAGTCACACACTATTACCTCCCACTTCATGTGCCAATCACAATAGTAGGTTGTCACTTATCCTTCTGCACAACTGGCTACAAACTGGGGTTCACATGACCCCCTCCTTGGATTTCAGTTTGGGGCTCCATTTTTTTTTCTTGGCTTATAAATCCTCTATCCATTGATTCCTCCAGTCTCCTTTCCTGTGATCCTATGATCTTGTGATTATGGGCCTGGATCCATGGAACTTCCAGTATTCTCAGGTTTCTACCTAGATTAATCTGTGCTTCACCTCAGCATTCTGATAGGTGCCTGTTATCTCCCTTTTGTGAGCATAGAGTCATGCCACCAATATACAATGTCAAATGTTAAAATAGAGCCTGGGGTAGAGGTTCTGTTCAGGAGTTGTGATCAGTCCAGTCTTGCTGACATATTGCCTTAGCTCATAAGAATCATACTTTTCTCAATGAAAGAAATTAAGCCAGAGGTTGACAGTTGTGTCTTTTAAAGCCAGGCCTCAGGTGAGCTTGGGTTCCTTCAAACTTCTGTTCACTTGAGTTTTGAGGTAAGTCAATGGAGGCATTTCATTGAATCTGTGTCCAAAGGCGAAGATGTATCCATTTGTATTCACCAGCAGGATGACCTTTGAGAGGTCCCAGGTAGGATGAGATAGATGCACAGAAGTGCACCTGGCCTGAGAGGACAGGATGAAACCTGGAAACAGAGTGGTGGCAGCAAGAGATGCCCTTAGGACGTGGAAATACATGAAGGGCAAACTAAACCAGTTATATGGGAATCTAATCCTTTATTAAACTAATATTTGAATATATTGGCAAAACATCAAAATGCAAGAGGTTCTAACAAACACTTATAGATTATATGATTGATAATTTGGCATTCATTGATCACAGGGTCAAACTAAAGGCCAAAGTTGTTTATATTTCCTGCAGTAAGGCTTTCACAGGCATGTGAAATCATATTATAAACCTCTAACTATAGACCCCAGTATCTGTGTCTCACTTCCTGCCCAGTAGAGGACATTCCCACCTAACAGCTTCCTGCCACTACGTAATAAAGGCCTTTCCTATGATTTTGCTTCACATCTCTTTCTCCTGACCTGGTACTTCCCCATATGGCTCTGCCTGGTGTGGCATACTCCTTCTCTTGGGAGCTGTATGTGATAAATTCTTCTTTCAAAGGCAGTTGTTTCTTTGTCTGTCAATTACTGTAACCAATTAAAACAAATCCCAGGTATATTTTTAACACAAGGAGAACCCCACAATGTATAAATTGTTATGCCAAGTAATAGTAAGTGCTATGAAGGACAACAAAACCGGGAAAGGGGATAGAGAGGGATAGGGCAGTCAAAGACAAACTCTGATGAAGGAACATTTGAACCAGAGACCAGAGTAAGATAGGGAGCAAGATATGCTGATGAGTGGGAGCATAGCGTTCTAGGTAGAGGGAATAGCAAATAGGAAGGGCCTGAGGCAGGAGGGAGCATGCTTGCAGTGTGTAAGTAGAGAGAGAGAGAGAGACATTGAGACGGCAATGCTTAGGAGTAGGATGGGTTCAGAGTATGGGAGGTGGACTGAATAGTGTCCTCCAAAAATTCATATATAGAAGCCCAAACCCCTGGTACTACAGTATGTAACTGTATCTGGACACAGGGCCTTTAAATGGTAATACAATTAAAATGAGGCCATTAGAATGTGCCCTAATCCAATCTGACTGTTGTCCTTATAAGAAGAGGAGATTAGGGCACGGTAACTCACGCCTATAATCTCAGCACTTTGGGAGGCCAAAGCAGGTGTATCAACTGAGGTCAGGAGTTCGAGACTGGCCTGGCCAACGTAGTGAAACCCCATCTCTACTAAAAATACAAACATTAGCCGGTCGTGGTGGTGGACACCTGTAATCCCAGCTACTCAGAAGGCTGAGGCAGGAGAATTGCTTGAGTCCAGGAGGCAAAGGTTGCAGTGAGCTGAGATCACACCACTGCACTCGAGCCTGGGTGACAGAGAGAGACTCTGTCTCAAAAAAAACAAAAAACAAAAAACAAACAAGCAAAAAGAAGCAGGGATTAGGGCACACAGAAAGACACCAGGGGTGTACATGCATAGAGGGATGGCCATGTGAAGAAACGTCAAGAAAGCAGCCATCTGCTCACCAAGGAGAGAGGGCTCAGAGGAAACCCACCCTGCCAGCACCTTGATCTTGGACTTCCAGTCTCCAGAACTGTGAGAAAATAAATTTCTGTTGTTTAAGCCACCCAGCCTGTGGTATTTTGTTATGGAAGCCCCAGGAAACTATTATAGGAGGAAATGACATCAAAGACAGAGCCAGGGGTCAGGTCATATAGGACCCACTTGGCTATGGTAATCACTTTGGATTCTGCTGTAAGTATGAAGGAAAGCCAATGGCAGATTTTGAACAGGGGTGTGTGGCCCAAGATAGCTTACTATTGCTGAGTCCTGACTCACATGCTCATTGGTTTTCACATTTTGTGGCCAAGTCTAGATGCAAAGGCATCTGGGAAATACCTTTATTCTGAACATTCCCTTGACCAGTTAAATACAAGGATCTTATTCTTGTTGTTGTTTTATCTCTGTCAACAAGGGAAAAACATTTTGAGGGACAACTAAGAGTCTCTTAGAAGTACCAAATGTCTGTAATACCTGAAACTGTGAGAAGAATTTCTGTAAGTGGGATGGGTAGGTTGAGTTATTAATAGATGTATTTAGGGGAAGGAAGTTATTTTAGTTGTAGGTCTTAGTAAAGATTCACGGAGAAAGTGACATCTGAACATTTGGCAATAGGGATATGGATAGAAAGAAAGGAAGGGCAGGCAGGCATTGCAGAGAGAACAGGCACAGGCAGGAACATATTTATCGCACAGATGAAATTTAAGTGTGGCAGTGAAATGTGTGGGCAGGGAGGTAAGGGAGGCCACGTTGGAGATGATTTGGGGCATACTGTGGAGTCCTAAATCCTTGGGTGAGGGATTGGAGAAACTGAATTAGGCACTGAGGGTGTTTGAGCAAGGAAGTGGTAATGTTTGGTTTTCGCTTTGGCAGTACATATAGACAAAAAGAGTATGGAGAGAGGTGATCCCATTTATTTTTGGAAATGTTTAATGAGCCTTCAAACGTTCTAGGCTCAGATTTTGCCATAGCCTTCAGGCTTCCCTGCACTGGGGTGAGTAGACACAGTGATAGTTGGTGAGTGTATGTGAGTTTACTAGGCACTAGTCTGCCCCAACAGCCAGATAACCAGGAAATGCTAAGACCACACTGCATGCTACACAGTGAAAGAAGGAGTCTGGCTCCATTTTTGATGTTTGATTGCTGACGGCTTTCAAGCCCCATCACTCCTCCTTCTCCATCTGCTTCATATCTGGGCAAGCTGATAAAAACCCTCAGGTGCTGCTTTCCTTACCTGTCCCATATGGAGAAACCCTCACTTCAGCCCCACCTTCCAAACACCATAAAACCCAAAACCAGAGCCTTTCCCCTGCTCTCTCAAGCCATTCAGACCAGCTTGGGAGCCTGCCATTACTCGTTATGGGAGTAGTAAATCTTTTTCTACCCCCTTGGTGTGAGCATGATGTCTTAAGTCTAGACATCCAAACCAAATTTGGGGTGAGAGACCATGCTGTATCTATGGGGTGACCACAATACATAGTCTACAGACTACTATGTATGTGGTCACCCTACATTATACTTCTGTATTTTACAAGTGCCTATTGTGACACAGTATTTCACAAGTGCCTGTTAAGTGTCAGATGCTGAGGACAGAACAGTGAATTGACTGTGTTTGAGTTCATATTGTTGTCAGGAGGAAAAGCCAATAAGCAAAAGGAATAAATCATATATGCTTGAAGGAAAGGAGTTGTGAGTGCTGGGGATGGGTTTGCTATTTTGTTTTTGTTTTTGTTTTTGAGATGTAGTCTCACTCTGTTGCCCAGGCTGGAGTGCAGTGGCATGATCTCAGCTCACCAGAACCTCCACTTCCCAGGTTCAAGAAATTCTCCTGCCTCGGCCTCCTGAGTAGCAGGGATTACAGATGCCCACCACCATGCCTGGCTAATTTTTGTATTTTTAGTAGAGACAGGGTTTCACTATGTTGGCCAGGCTGGTCTCAAACTCCTGACCTCAGGAGATCTGCCTGCCTCAGTCCCACAAAGTGTTGGGATTATAGGTGTGAGCCACCGTGCCCAGCCTGGGTTTGCTATTTTTAAATGTTTGTCAGAGTAAGACCTCCCTGAAAAAGTAAAACATTGAAAAATATCCTGAAGGATCTTTTTTCTTTTCTCTTTTCTTTTTTTGAAAAAGAGTCCTGCTCTGTCGCCCAGGCTGGAGTGCAGTGGTACAATCTTGGCTCACTGCAAACTCTACCTCCTGGGTTCAAACGATTTTCCTGCCTCAGCCTCCTAAGTAGCTGGGATTACAGGCACCTGCCACCACGCCTGGCTAACTTTTGTATTTTTAGCAGAGATGGGATTTTGCCATGTTGGTGAGCCTGGTCTTGAACTCCTGACCTCATGTGATCCACTGGCCTTGGCCTCCCAAAATGCAGGATTACAGGCGTGGGCCACTGTACCTGGCCCTTGGATATTTTTACTTAACATAAAATTTTGGGTTTACAATTCTTTTCTTTTTGTGCTTGAAAAATATTGTTCCATTTAAAATTAGAGCAATGTGCATCAATGTTCCTCTATAAATAATGCATTGCATTTTTCTGACTGAAGGATGTTTTCACTGAACGTAGAATTTTGGGTTGAACAGTTCTTTTCTTTTAGCACTTTAAAAATATTGTTCCATTTATGGCCAGGCATGGTGGTTCACGCCTGTAATCCCAACACTTTGGGAGGCTGAGGAGGGTGGATCACCTGAGGTCAGGAGTTCAAACCAACCCAGCCAACATGCTGAAACCCTGTCTCTACAAAAAATACAAAAATTAACCAGGGAGTGGTGGTGCATGCCTGTAGTCTCAGCTACTCGGGAGGCTGAGGTGGAAGGATCACTTCAACCTGAGAGGCAGAGGATGCAGTGAGCCAAGATTGTGCCACTGCACTCCAGCCTGGGTGACAGTGACAGAGTGAGACCTTGTCTCAAAAACAAAAAACAAAAAATTGTTTCATTTAAATTATTTTCTTGTAGCACTTTAAAATATGTTGTTCCATTTAAAATTAGAGTAATGTGAATCATTGTTCCCCTATAAATAATGCATTTTTTTTTCTGACTGCTTCCAAGTTTTTTCTTTTTCTTAAATACATTTCTATTTTTGAGATGGAGTCTCACTTTGTTGGCCAGGCTCGAGTGCAGTGGTGAGATCATGGTTCACTGCCTTGACCTCCTGGGTTCAAGCAATTCTCCAAGCTCAGCCTCCTGAATAGCTGGGGACAGAGGCATATGCTACCACTCCCAGCTAATTTTTAAATTTTTTTCTGTAGAGACAGGATCATGCTCTGTTGCCCAGGCTGGTCTCAAACACCTGGACTTCAGCAGTCCTCCCACCTTGGCCTCCCAAAGTGCTGGCATTACAGGCATGAGACACTGCGCTCAGCTTTTAAATATTTTTTATTCTGTAGTTTGATTATGCTGTATTTAGGCCTGGGTTTGTGTTTATACTATTTGGAATTCACCAAGCTTGAATCTGTAGGTTTATGTTTTTCCACCAAATCTGGAAAGTTTTCAGCCTTCATTTCTGCAGATATTCATTCTACACCACACTCTTTCTCTTCCCCCTCTGAGACTCCGATGCTGTGAATGTTAGACCTTTCGATATTGTCCTCATAGGCCCCTAAGGCACCTTGCATTTTTCATCTTTTTCTTCTGTTGTTCAGATTAGATAATTTCTATGAATCTGTCTGCAAGTTCACTGTTTTTTTCCTCTATCCTCTCCATTCTGCCATTGAGCTCATGCACTGAGTTTCTTGTTTATTGTTTTTTTTTGTTGTTGTTCTAAATTTTTCATTTGGTTCTTTAAACTGACCTCAACCTTCTCTGAAACTTCGCTAGTAGTTTCTGGTCTATTCGTGCTTTTCTTTCTTTCTTTTCTTTCCTTTCTTTTCTTTCTTTCTTTCTTTTTTTTTTTTTTTTTTTTTTTTTTTGAGACAGTCTCACTTTGTTGCCCAGGCCAGAGTACAGTGGCACGATCTTTGCTCACTGCAACCTCCACCTCCTGGACTCAAGCGATTCTCATGCCTCAGCCTCTCAAGTAGCTGGGATTATAGGCGCCCGCCACCACATCCAGCTAATTTTTGTATTTTTGGGAGAGATGGGGTTTTGCCATGTTGGCCAGGCTAGTCTCAATCTCCTGACCTTCAGTGATCTGCCTTCCTCAGCCTCCAAAAGCGCTGACATTACAGGTGTGAGCCACCTTGCCCGGCCCTTGCCCCTCCTTTCTGATCCTCCAGGTAGAAAGCTGAGGTTTTATCTAGACCTCTCTGTTATAAACTTTTTGCAGTTGAAACTGTATGCTATTCCCTTATGGTCACACTAAGCAGTGAGAGGACAGGGAAACAAAAAAAGCAGCTTGAGTTTCTCTCGCCCTCTTGAGATCACAGCTCCTCTGATCAGAGAGAAAGATTCTTACTCTCTCTGAGTTTTAGGTTTTGGACAACACCCATTAGTCTTGCTTCTATCCCCAGCACAGATTACTTGGGACTGGGGCATGGAAGTATAAAGAAAAGAAATCAGAGGATTTCTATTCTCTTCCAGAGCATCAGATGACTACTTTCCACTCCTTGAGCTATCATAGAACTCGAGGGCTTCTCCCTTACTTCTGTCTCTGCTGATGCACACTTTCAGAATTTGGGCTATGTACAGTTCAGGTTAGGGAATATGAGAAGAAAAAATGGTAAGCTCAGTGTCGATCTTGTGGTATTTTCACTTCTGTTCCTCCTCAAACAGCTTGCTCCTGTTCATCTTTCAGAGTCAAATACCTACTGTATGCATTCTACCCAAGTTTTAGACCTGCATTTAGTAGAAACAACTAGGTAGAATAGGCTAATTATATCTTACCTAGAACCTCATGCATCTTTTTACTTAACATTTTCTATGTGTTTATATTTAAAGCATGTTTCTAGTATGCAGCATGCAGTTGATTCTTGCATTTTAAAAGAAATCAAATCTTACATTCTTTTTTTTTTTTTTTGAGACAGAGTCTCACTCTATCGCCAGGCTGGAGTGCAGTGGTGCAATCTTGCCTCACTGCAACCTTCTCTTCCTGGGTCCTGGTTCAAGTAATTTTCCTGCCTCAGCCTCCTGAGTACCTGGGATTACAGGAATGCGCCATCATGCCCAGCTAATTTTTGTATTTTCAGTAGAGACGGGGTTTCACCATGTTGGCCAGGCTGGTCTTGAACCCCTGACCTCGTGATCTGCCCACCTCAGCCTCCCAAAGTGCCAGGATTACAGGTGTGAGCCACTGCGCCCGGCCTCTGTCTTTTAATTAGTGCCTTTAGAGCACTATTTAATATAATTATTGATATGACTGAATTAAAATCTATCATTTGCTAATTGTTTTATATTTGTTCTATCTGTTCTTTTTTTTTCTCTTTTTTAAATCTTCTTTTGAATTGAGGATTTTCTGTGATTCCGTGTTATCCCCATAATTGATTTATTATTTCTACTGAAAAATTTAATGCATGTTTTCAGAGCTTACAATATATATCTATAATTAGAGTCTATTTCCAAATAATATTATGTCACTTCTCATGTAGTGTATGGGTTTTGCAACACAAACTGCCAAAACTTCTCTCCCAACATTTGTGCTATTTTTTGTCATGTCTTACTTTTACATATGGTATTAACATAGTACCTTGATACGATTTTTCTTTTGACAGTGACTTATCTTTTAGAGTAATTTTTAAAATAAGAAAAAAGTTAATTTTATATTTATTTTCATTTCTTGACATTTCTAGAGGTCATCATTTCTTTGTCTACGTCCAAGTTTTTGTCTGGTATCATATCTATTCTGCCTGAAGAACACCTGTTAACATTTCTTATGGTACAGATCTGGTGGCAATGAATTTTGTTTTGTTTATCTGAAAAAATCTTTATTTCTCCTGCATTATTGAAAAATATTTTTGCGGGATATAAAATTCTGGGTTGATGAGTTCCTGACCTTTCTCCGACCTACCATCAGCACTTTAAAGATGTTACTACATTATCTCTGGCTTGCATGGTTTCTGATGCAAAATTGGTTGTAATTCTTATTTGTGTTTCTCTGTATGTAAAGTGTCTTTTTCTCTGGCTGCATTCAAATATTTGTGTATGTATATATATATTTATATACACATACTATACACATATAGTATACACTCATATATGCACATACACATACATACACACAAATACATATAGCGACTAAGGAAAAATGAAACAGGCATACTTTTTCTTTTGGTAGATCTTTATTGTGGAGGCTTGAGTTGATCTAATCAGGAGTTAAACTATGTTTAGATGTTTTTGTTGCTATGGTTATCCACAGGCTTTGAATTCTTCCAGTATTACCTTCAGTTTAGTGTGTGGGATGGTTTGCTAAAGGAGATTTTCTTAGTGTTTGCACCACTCTCACCTTGAGGCCTTCCCTTCATTCCTGTGCCTCAGAGAGGGGTCTTTCTCCATGTTCTTATCCTTCTAGCAGTAGACTGCTGTTCTTAGTGACTCAGCATTTGATATTTTGATGGTGGTAGGAGGGATGGCATTTTCTGTTGTGATTCAGCTTTAATCTTAGGTAGGCACTGTGTCTCTGAGACTTAAGGGTGGGGTCTATTAAGGGATGTTGCCCTATCCCCAGCTGTAGGAGACCTCTATGGTCTGGACCCAGGATGTAATTCTACCCCTACTTCATGAATAGAGAGCTTTTTGTTCTCTTTCCTCCCCTCAGTTCCACTGGTTCTTAACCAGTCCCTAAGGGTGACAGGATTTGCTTCTTCATCCTCAGAGGCTTAGGGCTTTTGTTCTGCAGGGGAAATAGGGGAGAAGGACCTGGATTCTTAAGATTCTTCTTGCCTTACTGTCAATTGTATGTGTGTATGAGTGTGTGCACACATTTGATGATGTCCATAGAGAAGAATATACAAGAGGGTGGAAATTGTGCTTGTGTCTATGGTTCACAGGAGTTCTGTAGTCTCTATATTCTCAGGCTAGCCAATACTTGGACCTCAGCAACTCACTATACATTTTAGCTGATTTCTTCTTAACAGCTTACATGGCATCCAATGGCATCTGTCCTACATAAAACGTGCTTACAACCATCTCTCCTTGAAAGTGCCTGTCTTACATCAGATTTTAGATTAAGTTGTTTGTCCCCAGATCTTAGCTTTCTGATGTGTTCAAGAGAAAATTTTAGATTATCTGGCTGTTTTTTGTTGTTGTAAGGGTGGGGCCATGCTCTTTTCAGTTTTCTGCATCTTGAGGTGAATGTCTTGATTTTTAAAAAAGAATCACACTTTTAAAAACACTGAAAAATAAAGAAAAGGGACTGAGCTACCAGAACGGTGCCAGCAGTGACTTTGGGTGGCTCTCACTTATGTCAGGCACAGGGTGAATTCAAGGCTCTGGGCTATTAGGGGTAGACTGCAAACCCCTGCAGCAGATGTGAGCTGCATGTGTGGGCACCTGTGTCAGCCTGTGCTCCTTTGTCTTCCTACAGTGATGTCATGTGATACACAACACTCAAGGACAATGGAGGTGGGAGCAAATGTCCCTTATTCTTCACACCCTTCGCTGCTGGCATCAAGGCAGTTACTCTACCCTCGCCACAGGCTTTGGCATAGCATGTCAGGAAGTTCTCTGGGGTGGCCACACCTATATCCTCTAAGGGCTTTCAACAGGTTTCCCATCATGATAGGTATCCTTTCTTACCTCTGATTGATGCAGTGATGTTGTTTTCCTGGGACAGTGTTAAGCTGTGCTGGACAGGGGATGAATATTTCTTGGGTAAACTGACCACTCTCACTTTGCCCATGGTCCATTGCTAATCCTCTCTGCTAGTGGTAATGTATGGAAGTGAGATGCGTCAGCAACATTGAAACATATCACATTCTAGGAGTGCAGTCATTACAGCAATTCAAGAGAAGTCCTGGTTGTATAATGTGTGATTCGTTGATTATGCTATAACAATCCAAATGCTAAATTTAACAAGATCAGTAAAACACATAACCAATCACATTTTCTTGCATATTCTGGGTAAGCCTTGTAGTTGCAATTATTGTAGCACAGTAATAAAGGCACTGGAAGCCAGTATTCAAGGTTGGCAGGATGATGCAGTGTCACGAGCAAGGTGCCTCGACTCAGAATCGGGCTCTGGAGGAACGCCAAGAGCCTATCTCGCCAGCGTGCCCTTTTCCTCGCGGGAATTAGGCGGGAAGCACCAAGATGTGGGGTCCTCCAGGAGTCCTAGAGAGAAATCCAGAGAGTGTATGGGTTGGCCAGTCAGTGTGATGACGCACTTCCGGGACCGCCTTCGTTTTTGTCGCGTGAGGTTTTGGTTTGTGAGGATCGGCGAGGGGTGCCCACCATCTCTACTTGCTGAAAAGCTGCAGGGACCGCCAGGAGTCCACGGTGAGCGGGTCTGAGGAGGACGGGAAACGGCCACGAGGGAGGCGGGCGCGGCTACTGCTGGTACTGGGGTCCTCATGCCGATCCCCGAGCTTAGCTCGGTAGCGTCGAGACGGGGAACTGGCAGAGGCCCGGAACGGTGGCCGCGACTCCCACCCCCTCGTTTCTCTGTACCCGGGGTAGCCCGTGGCCCACTCAGAGTCAGATACTGACACACATTCACATGTTAACTTCGAAGCCCACAAAAAGTTTTAACTGTCCACACTCCAGAACCTTCTAGCAACAGAACATGCCCCTCGGTCGCTCCAGCCCCCTTGTCTTTGCCCCGGATGCGGAAACCCCAACCCTACCCCTCAGCTTGTCAGTTTCCCCGTTTTCAGTTGGTCACAGAAAATCGGTTGGTGATCAGTTATTTTCACCTGGCATAGTGTACGCCAGTCTTGAAACTTGTTACTGTTGTAGAGCAACCAAAAATTTGAGAACACTAAAATGTATTCCCTACCTGTCCCCAGGATGTCCCATTTTGGAAAATATGGAGCCCTGTGATTTGGATTGGCTCATATGAATGTTAAATCTGAAAGGACTAGTCGTATCCAGAAAGATTTCTTGACCTCTTAACATTGTTCATTATATTCTTTTCATTACATTCTCGGAACTTTTACTCCACTGTTATAATTTAATTGTCAAGGTTAACATTCGATGTCCCTGCCGTTAGTCAACTATGTTGGGAGTGTGACTTGTTCTCCAATGTGGCTTGTTATTTATGCTTCACCTCCACATAGTTTTCCCTATAGGAAGACACTTCCATAGGGAGTATTTTGTGTTTTGTAGGGTGGCCTCTGTTGTAGTTCCATTTCCAGATGATTTCCCTTTCACAGATTGTCAGCTGTGCACATCAGACCTTTTTGCTTAAGTCCTTTTGTTTGATGTGCTAATCCTATTAAGTGTCCACTGTAAGGGACATTTATTGCCGATACAATTGTAGTATCATGATTTTAGAGAATTAGACACCACAACTACAAGGGTTATCTATTTACTCAGTATGAATCACTGCTTTTGTTACCCTTCCTTGGACAGAAGCCATCCATGAATTTAGCAGCATTACTTGTGTAGGTTTACATTGTGTTTTCTTTTAAAGTACTTCTCTTTACACTCATAAATATTTCTCCTTACTGGACTCCCTGTTAACTTCCAAGATGCCGTTTCTAGCGTCTCCTGACAGCTGTGTCTTTGACACCTTCAGCTTCCTCTACCTTCCTGAATGGCTTTCTGGATTCACTAAGAAGAGTCATTGGAGGGAGGGGCAGTGCACTGGCTTTATAGTCTTTTGTCCCATGCTGTTGCAGTATCCTAAGACTTATGGCAAACTGCAGATACGGAGTTGGAATGGAAGTTGTTTTTAAGGTCTATGAGTACATGCACTTTTATGTGTTTATATGCTTTTTGAATATCTCTGATCCACCCGTTGGCAGCTCTTTGTATTTCAGGTGTTGCCTTTAATGCATAAATATTGATGATTCACTCTTGAAAGGCAAAAGACTTACTTCCTAATGATGAACTAATTAAATGACCCAGAATGAGAGTTGGAACTAGTTTAGAAATGAAATTGTTTTGTTTCCTTATACTATAACATTTGGAACTTGGAGTATTTGGGACATATTATGAAGTTGATGGATTCTTTTAATATGGTAGTGTTTTCTTTCTCATTACCCACTCCCGACACCTTTATAAAACTGATTATCTTGTATTTAGGGGAAAAATAGTAGTAGGGAGACATCAGAATATTCCTAATAACTATTTTCAAAGTCTGTTAAACTTTTATTACTTCAGTCGTAGAAACTGTCTTGTTCTAATATTAAGTAGCATGGGAGGAAAAACATGCTGAGGTCTTACAGTGTTTAATGGATTTCTTTTATATAACTCATTCTTATCTGTACTGTATGGATTTCAGGGATCTTAACTGTTCAGAATTCCGACTTTCTTTTCCACCTATAACACTCTGTCCACTGTCTACCTTAGTTTCCTTTTCTGTTTTCTTTCCTGTGATATCTTCTCTGGATTAGCTGAAATTACAGTTTTCTCAGTCCACTTTTTAATGACTCATTCCTTGGATGTTTCTACCTCCTTTTTGCATTTCTCTGTATGCCTGCTATCTCGCCTTTGTGAGACTGATGATAAACAACTAATGAACAGTTATTTATATAGCCTTCAAAACAGGATGGGTCAGAGGTTGTATGTAGGACTTATGGTCAATAAAGTTATCGCCATTAATGTTTTTTTCTTCACCTTCAGCACCTGAGACTTTTACCTTTATCCAAGAAAGGAATAAAAGAGGTCAGATGATGACAGCTGTGTCCTTAACAACCAGGTCCCAGGTGAGCTGCTGCTTTTTTCTGTCTCTGTACATATCCCTGTGTGTATATACATATATGTTTATTAGATACATACATAGAAATATCTATATATACATGTTTACATAAATATATAACATACTTTTATATATGCATATATATACACACACACACATATTTCTCATTGAGGTTTAACTTATATAACACAAGTCTTAACAGTATAGCTCACTTTTTAGAACTATGTACACTTGTATGACTTCACTCACAGAAACACATAGAACATTATTAGCACCTCAAAAGGCCCTTTCGTACTGCCTCCCAAGCAATCCACTGCTCATCCCAAAGTTAACCACTATTCTGACCTCTGTCACCATGGGAAAGTTTTGTTTGTTCTTGAACTTCATATAAGTGGAATCATTAAACATGCATTGTTTTGTATCTGCCTTCTTTTGTTCAGCATTATGTCTGTGAACTTCACTGACTTTGCACACAGCGGTGATTTGTTCTTTTTCACTACTGAGTAGTTTTTCATTTTGTGATAATAGCACATTTTATTCATTCTATTGTGGATGGACTTTTGGTTGTTCCCATTTTGGGCTACCATGAATAAGAATGCAGTGAACATTCTTGTCTTTTTGTGGACATAGATGCTCATTTCTCTTGGGTATGTCTCTTTGAGTAAAATTGCTAGCTCATAGAGTATACATTTGGTTAGTTTTAGTAGATGCTGCCCGACAATTTTCTGAAATGATTCTTCCAATTTATATTTCTATCAGCAGTGTACAGTTGCTCCACATCCTTACCAATACTTGTTGTCACTCGTTTGTAGTATCTCATTGGGGTTTTAAAAATTTCCTCATCTCTAGTAAGCAGTGATGCTGAGCACCATTTCATAGGTTTATTGACATATCCTCTTATGTGAACTCCCTATTCAGATATTTTTTCATATTTTTTATTACACTGTACCCTTTTTCCTCCTAAGTTGCATTGTTTCTTATTTATTATAAGTCCTTTGTCAGATATATGTGTTATTAAGTAACTTCTCTCAGTCAGTGGCTTGCATTTTCACTCTCCTAATGGTATCTTTTGATAAACAGATTTTACTTTTAATGAAGTCCAGTATATCAGTTTGTTTTGTATAAGAAATCTTTTCTTACTCAGACATCATGAAGATGTTCTTCTGTGTTTTCTTCTAGAAGATTTATTGTTTTACCTTTATACTTAGGTGTGTGATTCATCTCAAATTAAAGGTGTGAGGCATGGGTCAAAAGTTCTTTTTCCCTCCATACACATATCCAATTGATTCAGGATTGTGTATTGAAAAATCTGTCTTTTATCCACTGAATTGCTCTAGTTACTTTGTCATACATTTGGTGAACATATACGTCTGTGTCTGTTTTTAAAATCCCTTAGATTTTAAGTTCCCTTAATCTCATACTCCAAGTTAAGACCATTTCCACTAAAGCTCTATTTCTGAAATACAGAGCTTGACTCCAGGGCTTAAAAACTTGAAATAGCCACCTTTTTAGGCCTATCTTGAGCCTTATGCACCACCGTAGCCTTTCTCAAGTAAGCAGTATTTTCCTATGCCTCTCTAACCTCACTACCTCTGCATAAAGACAGGCTGCGGGTGGGAGTTCTAAAGACAGGCTGCGGGTGGGAGTTCATTGACTGATTGGAGAGCTTTGTGCTTGGGGTAGTGGGCAAGGAGACAGGCAAGAAAGAAGGATTAGAATGAAAGTAGAATTGGGAAATGAAGTAATATGAGTAACCGAAATAATCACTGGGATATACACAAATTAGGGAGGGGCTTAGAGCTAAGCTGACAGCTATGTTCAGGGGTCAGTTCTCCTTCCGCATGCGCACTTCTATGCTCGGGCCCAAGCCCAGATCCTATGTAGCAGGTTCAGTGTCTGTGTGGAGGTCACATGTTTAGAAGCTCATAGTGGAGGTGTACTTGGTTCTTACTGGGAAAGTATCCTGAACTCTGACTGGCTACCTTTAATTCTGCATCTTCTTCCTCCACACCTAAATTTTACACAAAAAAACTCTGTAGGCATGTGAAGGACCCAATACTGATTACGTATCATTATAGGTGTCTCATTGACAGATTTGACCGTCACCAAAGTACTGAGGTCTGGGAAAGTAGGAACTTGTCGTTTCAGGAATCAGTGGCTTTTGAGGACGTGGCTGTGTACTTCACTACGAAGGAATGGGCCATCATGGTGCCTGCCGAGAGGGCCTTGTACAGGGATGTGATGCTGGAGAACTATGAGGCTGTGGCCTTTGTAGGTAAGGCCTCTCTGCTGTTGGTTTCTGCCTGGGCCCTCAGGTTGAAGGGCTCTTTTATAATTATTAGCTGACCCCAAATAGTGACGTCAGAGGTTGCCAGGTATAGAAAGCCCTGGTGTCTATTGACCTGCAAAGGGCTTTCCTTCTTTTTCTGTCGTAAAAGCTGCCCTCCTTCCCTACCTGCCTCAGAGGTGATTCTGAGTACAGTAGGGCTTGAGCTATATCGTGATACCCTTAGCCTAGTATTGAACCTCCAATTTATCTTGAGAGAACCCAGCCACTTTGTCTCCCTCTGGGAGTTACTCCTAGGAGCCATTTGTCTTTTTACCATAGTGGCAGATTTTCATCTTCTGACAAAGAAGGTAAAAAATCTTGTTGCCCTTTAAATAGAAATCTGCCTTCCAGGGTATTTCAGGCTTCCTTGGAAGAACTATCCTGACTCTTCTTCCCAGGATCCCTCCCAGTACCTCTTTAGGGTACCTCTTCTATAGCTCACCCAGGAATTACCCTCCTCACCTCCCTTGCTTGTTCTTGCAGCCGTGGGCTTGACTTTGACCCCTATGACTATGCTCATTATTCTGTTATGTTTTCTTCTTTTCAAGCAGTGCCGCCCACTTCCAAACCAGCTTTGGTCTCTCATCTGGAGCAAGGGAAAGAGTCCTGTTTCATTCGGCCACCAGGAGTCCTAAGCAGGAGTGACTGGAGAGCAGGCATGATAGGTGAGTTAAACAAGGGGGGTCTTCTCCAGCTTTGTCTCTTCCTTTGCCTTCATTTCATCAAAATGAAAAGTGTATGTTCTCTGTGCCCAACATCATGGAGTACACTGGGATCCTCGATCACATTCTTTCTGACTGGTGTATTATTCATAGCTTCCCATCCCTTTAAAGTGTAGTGCACAACACTCTGCTTCTGTATTTCACACACTGGAATGCTTTTATCTCTTGGGGATATGTGGAACAGTTTTTCTAAATACTTCACAGGTTATTTGTGATCACTTTTTTCCAGTTTCTCCAGTTTTACAAAATTGATAAACTTGGTGCAGTATTATCTTGTCCCCTGACCAATAGAACAAGTAGAAAAATTTATTTTTGTTTTTCATAAAAACTAATATATTAAAAATTTTAAATAATTTTATACTGAAATATTTTAAGGTAGCTTACAGTTGTTACGATTTTCCTCCCCTCTAGGATACTTGGAACTAAGAAGATATACTTACTTAGCTAAAGCAGTGTTACGTACAATAGTATCAAAGATTTTTCAAAATCGTCAATGCTGGGAAGACAGGAGAAAGGCTTAATTCTTGATATTTAAATACCAGTTTTCCAAGTAAGGAGTTGATGTAAGAGCCACCTTAAACGATATCAAACACACATTTTCTTTTTCTGTAGACTGGTAGATTTAATGTTTTTCATTCATTAAAATAACTCATTCTGATGTACAAAGCAGGCTCTCGTGTCCTTTTTTAAACAGCTTTGTGGAGATATAATTCACAAATCATACAATTCACCCATTTAAAGTATACAATTAAGTGGTATTTAGAATATTCACAGAGTTGTGCAGGCATGCCACAGTCTACTTTTAGATCTTTAGAAACCTCTATCTGTTAGGAATTATTCACCATACCCAACCCCAACTCTTGGTTTTACGCAACTACCTATCTACTTTTTGTTTCCATAAATTTTCTCATTAGGGATAGTTGGTATTAATGCAGTCATACAACATGTGGCCTTTTGCCACTGGCTTTCACTTAATATAATGTTTTCAAGGTTAATCCATCTTGTAACATGCATCAGTATAGTGGTATACAAGTTATAATGCAAATGTGTTTTCTCTTGGGTACATACTCTGGATAGATACTTGTTGGGTCTTAATGGTAACTCTCTGTATAACATTTCGAGGAATGCCAAAACTTTTTCCGAAGTGGCTATACCAATTTACATTTCCTCCAGCAATGTATAAGGGTTCCTAATTCTTCACGTCCTCACCATCACTTAATATTGTCTACCTTTTTGGCTGTAGGCATCCTGGTGATGTGAAGTGCTGTCTCATCGAAGTTTTTATTTGCATTTCTCCAGTGACTAATGACATTGAGAGTCTTTCAATGTGCTTATTGGCCATTTATGTATCCTCTTTGGAGAAATGTCTTTTCAAACTGTGCACATTTTAAAATTGGTTACTTTTCCTTTTATTTTTGTGTTTTAAGAGTTTTGACATCTGGATACTAAATCCCTGTCAGATACATGGTTTACAAATATTTCATCCCATCTGGTGAATTGTCTTTTCACTTTCCTAATACTGTCCTTTGAAGCACAACAGTTTTGAATTTTGGTGAATTTCTTTGTATTTTCTGTATACAAAATTATGTCATCTGCAAATAGAGTTTTACGAACTCTTCCTTTCTAATCTGAATGCCTTTTACTTTTTTTCTTGCCTAATTACTCTGGCTAGAACCTTTAGCACAATGTTGGATACAAGTTGCAAGAGTGGACGTTCTTGTCTTATTCTTGATCTTATGGGGAAAGCATTCAATCTTTTACCAGTAAGTATGATGTTAGCTATGATTTTCTTGTAAATGCTCTTTATCAAGTTATCAAGTTGCTAATTTGTTGAGTTTTTGTCGTGGAAGAGTGTTAAAGTTTGTGAAATGATATTCTGTGACTGATAAATTTGGTTCTTTCCTGTATTCTATTAATGTGGTATACATTACATTGATTGATTTTGGTGTGTTGAACCCCACCCTCCATTCCTTGGGTAAATCATAGTCAGGAATGTACAATCCTTATACTGCTGGATTTCATTGGCTAGTCTTTGGCAAAGACTTAGTGACATTATGATTCATGAGTGGTTATTTTGGGTGGTGGGTTAGATATGCATTCTCCAAATCCAATACTATGTTCTCTAACTATAGTATGT
This sequence comes from Chlorocebus sabaeus, assembly GCF_047675955.1. NCBI lineage: Eukaryota > Metazoa > Chordata > Mammalia > Primates > Cercopithecidae > Chlorocebus > Chlorocebus sabaeus. The sequence goes on along the minus strand of NC_132925.1, from coordinate 96,918,222 downwards.
ATATTATCTTTCCCAAGGAAGTTACAGGCTTTCTGACAGCAGGAATAATATAATACTTTTCTCATTTATGCCATAACACTTTATGCAGAGTTATTTGATGTTCTTTGTTTTTCACTTAATTAAGAGATTCTCTCCTAACTTTATGCCTCCCAATTATGTCTCCATTCTTTCCCTACTGTATCTGAGTCCTCTGTTTCATGTTCCCATCCTTGTTTGTTGTTGGTATTTTTACACTACCGCTCATTCCCACAGCCCATGACCTTCCCTTTTTGATTTCTCCTATCTTCTTAGCTATCTTCTCATCTTGAACTCTCTTTGGACTTCTAAACTCTGATAAGGCTTTCTCTTCCCTCTCGGGATTCAGAACTTTTCCTTTTCTCACTTTATTCCCTAAATGCTCTAAAGGCATTTCAGGTGTGATGGCTTATATCTGTAACCCCTGCTACTTGGAAGGCTGTGGCGGGAGGATTGCTTGAAGGTAGAAGTTTGAGACCAGCATGGGCAACATAGTAAGACCCCCATCTCTGAAAACACACCATTAGCCAGGTGTGGTGTTACATGCCTGTAGTTCCAGCTGCCCAAGAGGCTAAGGCAGGAGGATTGCTTGAGCCCAGGAGTTCAAGGCTTCAGTGGGCTGTGATCACCCTACTGTACTTAGTCCTGGGTGACAGAGTGACACCTTGTGTCTTTAAAGAAAAGCATTTTATAAGGACACAAAAGCTGTTTAATAATAGGACATACTAATCTTACTTGCTGATTAGTTCAGGCAAACTATGGCCCATAGGCCAAAATCTGGCCTACCACTGGTCTTTTTGTAGATGACCTGTGAAATAAGAATGGTTGAAGTTTTAGTGGCTGAAAGAAATCAAAAGAAGAAAATTTTGTAACACATGAAAATGATTTGAAATTCAAATTTCAGTGTCTATAAATGAAGTTTTATTGAAATACAGTTATGTTCATTCATTATGTTTTGTCTGTGTCTGCATTCACATTACAATGATAGGGTTGAGTACTTGCAACAGAAGTTGTATGGCCTGAAGAGCCTAAAACATTTACTATCTAGTGGTTTACAAGAAATGTTTGCTAACTTCTGGTATACTTCCCTCTAGCATTGCTGAGAGGTGAGTATTTGTATTCCTTCTTCTCTAATCAGGTGGAAAAACCTCGGCTGAGAATGAGCATCTGAGGTCAAAACAAATACTTTCTGATAAACACAAATCTTGTGGCATGGTATCAGGTGAATATCTGAGAGGGGGACCTGATATTCAAGATAATTTGCAGATCAAAGGGCAAGTTAGCGAGACATAAAAGAGATATCACAGGGGATGAATTGAATAAAAACGAGAAAAGTTCTGTGAAGGAGATAATCAGTAATGAGAAACTTCATATAGAAAATACAAACCATCTACAAAAGAAATCAGAAAGAAATACTAGTGTTAGTTCTCAGCATGAAACGCATCTGCAAGGACCAGGTATACAGATAAATCTGTATTTTCTATAAATTTGATGTATAGGATAAACATTGCAGTCACAGTTGAGACTTTTTTCAGTGTCAGAAGAACTACACTAGAGCTCCCCCAAATGCCGTCTTCACTTCTCTCCTCCTTTCTGTGATCTTTCCTGGACTTACATAGGCCCTTTGCCCTTTGTAAATTTCATACTGCCTTTTACATTCAGTCTTACTTGCACCCTCCTCCATTTTGCATTTTTACCTTTCTGTAGATGGTCACAGCATGCTTGCTGCTCAATTTTATACCCTGTGGTGGACATAGGTTTCTGTTTTTGTCTGTTGTAGCAAGGGCAAGAAGCAACGATTAGGTGAAAAAAGGCCAGGAAATATGAATATATTTCCACTGTAAATGAATATATAGCATGATCATTTGAGTACATTATAAGAATGGCAGAAGTGAGTGAGTTCACTCAGGAAGAGAAGGATTCAAATAGAAACTGAAGATATTACTGCCAGAAATGGACTTTTTAGAGAGGTGTTTATGCCTTGACCTTATCGGAGGCTGTAACATAGTAGTAAATGGGAACCGGTCCTCAGTTTTACTTTTTCAGGGTTGATTTCATCTGGGGTGCAACAGTCAATGAATACTAGCCACTGGGTTCATTTGACATTTCACAGGAGACTGAATTGTTAAACAAAAAGTCAGTTTGTGACTGGGCATGGTGGCTCAGACCTGTAATCCCAGCACTTTGGGAGGCTGAGGCAGGAGGATCACTGGAGGCCAGGAGTTCAAGACCAGCTTGGGCAACATAGCAAGACCTCCATCTCTACAAAAAATTAAGAAATGAGATGGGTGTGGTGGTGCACACCTATAGTCCTAGCTACTCAGGAGGCTGAGGCAGGAGGACCACTTGAGCCCAGGAGTTTGAGGCTGCACTGAGCCATCATCATGCCATTGCTCTCCAGCTTGGGTGACAGAGCAAGACCCTGTCTCCAAAAAGTCAGTTTGTTATTTTCCATATGGGGACATCTTTTCTAGGTCCAAAAGAATAATTTACTGTCTACTTTTCATGTGTCTGTCTTGTCTTCCCTCCATAACTGGGTCAAGCAGTGTTATTTATGAAAAAGGTATATAAGCCTTTGTAGGTTGACTGCTTCTAGATGACATTTTCAGGAACAGAGTGATGAATTACCTCCCTTTCCCTTGTCTCCCCTTTGCAAATGTTACCCTTTGTTGTAGGCAAAGGTTGTGCTTTGCAAAGGTTACCCTTTGTTATAGTCAAAGGTTACCCTTTGTTATAGTCAAAGGCTATGCTTGGCCAGAAGCTACAGTTTAGAAAAATGTAAGCGAGCTAGATGTTGGTGACTTTGAGCCAGAATAGTCACAACCTACTTAGAGACCATTTTATCCAAGGTTAGAAAGTATGAACTCAGAACAAGGTCTTGTAGCTGAAAGCAGCATTGTCACTTAGAGAAATGGTTTAGAGGAGACATACTGTGAGCTGAGAAAAGAAAGAACCTCAGTTAATGGAGTCCACAGATTTATTCAAACAGCAAAGAGGTTTGGGAACCGCAGGATGAGGAGCATCAATCCAGAGAACAAGAAGAAACATCCCTGGAGGTCCAGGCTATGGTATTTATGGCCTGAGTGCATTATTGGTAACTACATTGCATATGATGGATGATGGGTAATGCATCCATGGACTGTTTCTAGATATCTGACAAAAAGGGAACTTGTCCTTGAGATCCGTTCAGAAGATTGAGAGGTTACCAGGCCAAAAAGAAGATAAAGGAGACTTGAGTACTCGCATGAAGCAGTCTCCCCCACCTGTATATTAAGCTCAGACCAACTGGATTATGTTAATCTCATATTTGTAATTACCAGCCTACATGGAACTCCTTGTGTCTGGGGCATATTGGGCCATCCAGACATAGTAGGGAGCTGAAAGTATTTAGTGTGATGTTGAGGGTTACTCTAAGAATTAATGTTGAAGAGGTGAACAACATTTAAATTACTAAGAAGCTGGTATGTCATGCTAATGAGATTGACTTTATTCTTGCCAGGGGAAGCTGATCAGGAGTTTAAAGCAGGGCTATATGTATAGTCGATCTGCTTTCTAGCAAGGTCATTGACAGCATGGGAAGAATTAAGGGTTGGTGAAATAGGAGCCAGGCAAAATAGACCAGCAGTTCCAAAATGGGAGTCTGTGGACTAGGGGAGTCTGTGATAAAATTTCCACTAATTTGAAGATAGAAAATAAAGGAAATGTGGTAGAAATCTATGCATATATGAGGCTTATATGTATACATAAGATGACCCACAGTTCTTGGAAACTTACACATTGTTGTTCTTTCTCTTTTTGGCATAAAAATTATCTTTTTTGAAGTAATCATGAGCCTTGTATGCTTTTGTTACAGTTACGCATTTGTTTTTGATGTCCTTTATTGGAAAATAAGAAGATGACGATGCCATTTTTCTGTTCCTTCTGTCCACCATTCATGTTTTAAAAACTGTTTTGTGAAATAGAAAAGATAGCTAACCAGTCTTGTATTAGTCAGGATTCTCCAGAGGGACAGAACTAGTAGGATATATATATATATGTGTGTGTGTGTGTGTGTGTGTGTGTGTGTGTGTATAGACACACATGGAAGGGAGTTTATTAGGGAGAATTGGCTCACACAATCACAAAGTGAAGTCTCACAGTAGGTAGTCTGCCAGCTCTAGGGAAGAAAGAAGCCAGTAGTGGCTTAGTCTGAGTCTGAAAACCTCAAAAGCGGGGAAATTGACAGTGCAGCCTTCATTCTGTGGCCAAAGGCCCAAGAGCCCCCAGCAAACCACTGGTGTAAATCCAAGAGTCTAAAGGCCAAAGAACCTAGAGTCTGATGTTATAGGGCAGGAGGAACAGAGGAAAGCATCCAGCACAGGAGAACAATGAAAGCCAGGAGACTCAGTAGGCAAAGATCCTACATTGTCCCCCCTGGTATGTTTTAGTTGTGCTGGTAGCCAGTTGGATGGTGCTCACCCACATTGAGGCTGGGTCTTCCTCTCCCAGTCCACTGACTCAAATGTCAGACTCCTCTGGCAACACCCTCACAGACACACCCAGAAACAGTACTTTACCAGCTACGTAGGCATCCTTCAATCCAATAAAGTTGACACCTAATATTAACTATCATAAGTCTGCTAAGCTTTTCTGGATCATCTTTGGAAAATTGAGTGGAGGTTAAACCAGAACTTTCCATACTGCTTCTGGTTAAGGATTAGTCTCCCACTCCCCCCACCAATCTTTCAGAGACAAGTAAATGCTTCTGTTGCACATGACTAACACATAGTTCATGCCTCATGTGACCCATTGATGGGTTCCAAACTGGTATAAACCTTGTGTGAAATGAGTTCGCTGATCGTATGCTTGGATGTTCTGGCAATGTAAAATGCTATATACATTTTTAAACATTTATTCTCAATTTCTGGACTTAGAGGCCAGTGAGAAAGAGTCCACAGATGGACACTAGCCCACAAACCACCCTTTGAATTGTAGGGCATTAGATTGTCTTTATGGATCAAATCAGGAGTCTGTCAGGTTAGTGGGTTGAACAATTGAAGAGAATTTGTTGGCCCTACAGTCAGAGTACCTTGGGGCAAAAGGCACTGCTTTTCCTGAGATCTTTGGGAGCTAAAGGGAACTCCATTAAGCCCTGGAGAGATAAGTAGTGTGATTGGACAAGAACTTGGGAGTGTAAAATTCTCAGAAGAATGACTGGAACCACCAAGAACCCTTCTTAAATAACATTTTTGCTTGTTTGATTGTTTTGATACTGAGTCTTGCTTTGTGGCCTAGGCTGGAGTACAGTCGCACAATCTCTGCTTACTGCAACCTCTGCCTTCTGGGTTCAAGCGATTCTCCTGCGTCAGCCTCCCAGGTAGCTGGAATTACAGGCACCCACCACCATGCCCTGCTAATTATTGTATTTTTAGTAGAGATAGGGTTTCACCATGTTGGCCAGGCTGGTCTTGAACTCCTGACCTCAGGTGATCCACCCACCTCGAGCTCCCAAAGTGTGGGGATTACAGGCGTGAGCCACCGCACCCAGCCTTAAATAAGGGTTTTTATCATGTAATTGTGTTTTATGTGAACTGTAATTTGTATTTCCCAGGTTGTTGCACTGTAGTAAAGATAGGCTCTTAAATGAACCTGGAACATGTTGTGTAAGGGCTGCTGTGAAGAAAGTCTACAGAGTGAATTAAGGCAAAGTTGGCTAGGAGTCAAGCTTAGAAATCTCCAGTTTGGTACCCCTGCTCCCCGCTGGAGTGTCCAATTTGGTTTCATGGCTGAAATCTCGATGTCCAGTTGTGATAGCATTAGTAACTCTGCCTGCTGCTGGCAACCTTGAGTATCCTTAATGGGGTGCAGTGCACAATAGGCAAATGGTGGTGGGAGGCAGATTGTAGCGAATGTTCAGAGTAAATTGCTGGCATGGCCTGCCATTTGCTACTGAGACCCAGATGTTTCGACTCCTCCTTTATGTGAGCAGTAGGCCTGTTTTAAGGAACAGGGCTGTCCAGAAAATCCTCAATAATAGAAATAACACACAGTTACACTACCATTTATTACATCCTTACCATGAACCAGGTCCTGCGATACAGACTTTATATGCTTTATGTCAGTCCTACAATAAGTATGAGGTAAGGGGTTATTACTGTCATCATTTTACAGATGCATAGTGGGTATGAGCGGTCAGAATTCAAACCCAGAGAACGATGCCATGATTCACATGCTATTGTGATTGCATCACCTTTCTCATTCAGGTACCCCTATTGATGCTTTGTAACCTAAACTAGGCTCTTTGAGGTCAGGGATCCCAAGCTTCTTGTTTCTCCTTCTGTCCCTGCACTGCTGAAAGATATCCCAAGATCCTGCTCCCACACATGTATGGGCTATAGCCAGCTACAGTTTCTGTCTTCCCATGCTCAAGATTGGGAGTGGCTGAAGATCTGGCTCCTGAGCCTCTCTGCTGAGAGGTCAGAAACTGAAAGAAAAAATGGGGGTGAGAGAGAGAGGGCTTGGGGAGAACAACTGCAGCCTTGATCACAGCTCAGGGTGGGGAAGAGGGTTAGCGTCCAGCCATGTTTGTTGGGAATGGGTGGTACCTAAATGAATGTATGTGTGAGGATCACATTGTATATGTAGCAGAGTCAAGTGTTGAGATATGCAGGTGTGCGAAGAAGGTGGTAACCACTTGGACTTCCTAAAACTTGAATTAGTTTTAAGCAATACAGTTGGATCTCAGTTTCATTTGATTATGACACTGGTATTTTGTAGGCTGAGACTACATAATTCATAGTGTGTTCATGTATTATGAATCTTATAGCACAGTGAAAAATTTATCACAGTATTGTACCAATAAATAATAACTAAGCAAGATTTAAAGAAAAATTTACCTCCATACCTCCAATTCTGATACTCCAGTATATCCCCATTTTTATTTCTCTATGTCCATTGCTAACCCTTGTCCATATGTATACATAATTTAATCGTAACAGATAAAATGTTACATGTCTTTTTCTTTTCATTACTATTATCTTAAGTATCCTCCCTTTCCCCCAATTCTTTATACCCTATAATTACTGTTTGTGATAACCCTTCTTGATAACCCGTGTGAGTACGTTTCTTTAGTCCCTTCTCCAAACTGTGAATTGCTTTTAGGGTAGATACTGTGTCCTTTTTTTTTTTTTTTTAGACAGAGTCTCGCTCTTTTGCCCAGGCTGGAGTTGGAGTGCAGTGGCAAGATCTGGCTCACTGCTGCCTCGACCTCCCAGGCTCAAGCACTCATCCCACTCAGCCTCTCCATTAGCTGGGACTACAGGCATGCACCACCACACCTGATTTAATTTTTGTATTTTTTGCAGAGATGAGATTTTGCCTTGTTGCCCAGGCTGATCTTGAACTCCTGAGCTCAAGCAATCCATCCATCTCGCCTTCCAAGGTACTGGGATTGCAGGCATGAGCCACTGTGCCCGGGTGAGACTGTGTCTTAATCACATTCCCCGCCCCAATATCCATCCAGTTGGTGTTAGTTCATTTTTATTAAAATGCATTGATGGGCATTAGGACATTTCTATCTGTGAGCTATTGCAAATAGTGGTGTTGTCAACAATGTCATGAATATAGTGTTTTTTTCCCTTTCTTTTGAATGATTTGCTTGAAATAAATTCCCAAGAATGAGATTAACCAAATCCAAAAATGTAATTATTTTATGTTTTAAAAACATGCTGCAATATTGCCTTTTTAAAAGATTGTACCAATTTACTCTGCTATTAGAAATGTATGAATACAGTACTTAATTTCAATCTTATCAACAATAATATTAATTTAAAATTTTAAAAGTTAATTGGTATGATTGTTTTTATTTATATTTCTTTTTTTTTTTTTTTTTGAGATGGAGTCTCTCTCTGTCGCCTAGGCTGGAGTGCAGTGGTGTGATCTCGGCTCACTGCAATCTCCACCTCCCAGGTTCATGCATTCTCCTACCTCAGCCTCCCAGGTAGCTGGGACTACAGGCGCCCGCCACCATGCCTGGCTAATTTTTTGTATTTTTAGTAGAGACAGGGTTTCACCGTGTTAGCCAGGATGGTCTCGATCTCCTGACCTTGTGATCTGCCCACCTCGGCCTCCCAAAGTGCAGGGATTACAGGCATGAGCCACCTCACCCAGCCTTATGGTTCTTTGCTATAATTAGTGAGGTTGAATTTATTGTTAGTTTACTAATTTTAATTCCACAGTGAAAAATTTCTCTTTGTGTCATGTGCCTTTTAATATAGTAAATTGTTAATGTTATACTGAAGAATTTGAGATATTTAATGCAATATATAAAAACTCATTGTTGGCCAGGTGTGGTGGCTCACAGCTGTAATCCCAGCACTTTGGAAGGCCAAGGTGGGTGGATCACCTGAGGGCAGGAGTTTGAGACCAGCCTGGCCAATGTGGTGAAACCCCATCTCTTCTAAAAATACACACAGACACACACACACACACACACACGCACACTAGCTGGGCTTGGTGGCATGTGCCTGTAACCCCAGCTACTTGGGAGGCTGAGGCAGGAGAATCGCTTGCACTGAGCTGTGGAGGTGGCAGTGAGCCGAGATTGCGCCACTGCACTCCAGCCTGGGTGACAGAGCGAGACTCCATCTAAAAAAGGAAAAAAAAAAAAAACCCCAAAAACCCATTGTTAATCAATCTTCAGAAAAGTGATACCTACTCATTTCTACTTTATGCTATATTTAGCAAATATAACTTGATTTAAAAGCATCTAACCACCTGGAATTTTTTTTTAAATACGTAGAAGTATTCCCGTAAGTAAGTATTCTGAGACCCGTTGATTTATGATGGTCCTCATAATCATGTGTTTAAATTCTAACATAAAATAGGATTGATTTCCAGGCTTTCTATTTTGCTCCATTAATCACTGAATCTTTTTTTCTTTCTTCACAGCAGTATGTTAAACTATTAATTATTAGTTGCTTAGAGATTGTTTTAATTTCTGGTGCGACTATTATCCATTCATTGAGTGTATTTCAAGTACATTTGTTTCAACATTCCCTGTACTTTCTTAAATATTTAAAATACTTCATAATTTTAAAGTATAAGAATACATACCGTGTAACCATCACCCAGATTTCAAAAAATGTTAATCTGTTAGGCACTCATTTATTTTGCCACACTCTTTTTCTTTTTTCCAAATACTTAAACATTTTTAGAGCACTTTTAGGTTCACAGCAAAATTGAGAGGAAAACACAGAGATTTCCTGTATATCCGTTACTCCAACACCTGCGTAGCTTCCCCAGTTATTAACATCTCTTACCCGAGGGTACACTTACGGCAATTGATGACCCTACATTGACACATCATTATCACCCAATGTCTATAGTTCACCTTAGTGTTTGCTTAGCTCTGTCGCCCCGCCTGGAGTGCAGTGTCACGATCTTGGCTCACTGCAACCTCCGCCTCCTGGTTTCAAGTGAGTCTTCCACCTCAGCCTCCCCAGGAGCTGGGACTACAGGCACGCACCACCATGCCTGGTGAATTTTTTGTATTTTAGTAGAGATGGGGTTTCACCATGTTGCCCAGGCTGGTCTCGAACTCCTGAGCTCAGGCAATCCACCTACCTCGGGCTTCGAAAGTGCTAGGATTATAGGTGTGAGCCACTGTGCCCAGCCTTGTTATAATCATTATTATATATGTATAAATTTTAGTACCATACAGAATATTTTCACTACCCTAAAAAAAAATCCTCTGTCCGTACGCATTTCTCATGGTTATATTGAGCTTATCAAATCTTAACATTGAAAAAGTGAGAGGGAACATTGTGTAACAGCATGAATATGAAGCATTATTGTGAAGTTCTTTTTCTCCCTATTTTACTGACTGACTTCTCCTTTACTTCATCTTTTGTTAAAGCCAAGAATCATGTTGATTACTATGGGGATAGATCTCCACTGAGGAAAGAGCACAAAGACCCTGCCTCACAATTATGAAGCTCAAAGAGCACTTGCCAGTTGTGAGGTCAAATTTGTGACCCAAAAAACTAGTTTCTTCTTCCATCCAAACAGAGGTAGATTTATAAAGTGGATTGGAGGGAGAGTTTGGGGAAAATGATCCCTGCTACCTCTCTCCCTTCCTGGATAATTCTGGGGAAGAAGTGGGATGGGAGACCTAATCCTGTCATGTCCTCAAGTGAGGTGACTGAACTGAGGGCCAAGTTCCCACATCTTTGGAGTTTGCTTATTATGAGCATCAGAACCAGGCTACGCTTCTGCAAAGATGTTGGGAAGGAATGGCAGGAGAGGCTTTTTGTTGTTGTTGTTGTTGTTGTTGTTGTTGTTTTTGTTTGAGACGGAGTCTTGTTCTGTTGCAAGGCTGAAGTGCAGTGGCACAATGTCGGATCACTGCAGCCTCCACCTCTCAGGTTCAAGTGATTCTTCTGCCTCAGCTTCCTGAATAGCCTGTAATAATACAGGCACCCGTTACCACGGCCAGCTAATTTTTGTATTTTTAGTAGAGATGGAGTTTAACCATGTTGGCCAGGCTGGTCTCGAACTCCTGACCTCAGGTCATCCACCCGCTTCAACCTCCCAAAGTGCTGGGATTACAGGCAGGAGCCACTGTGCCCAGCTATGAGAGACCATTCTTTGCCTGCCATGTCTTAGCCATGATTGTTTCTGCTAAGTGGAGCTTGGCATGGCGGGGTTACAGTGTTTCCAGTAGGCATAAGGTAGGCTTTGGAAACAGGATCCTAAAGTGGTTTGGAAGACCCACAGACTTCTCTGTAGTGAGAGGAATCTATTAGAGCTGTTGGAGTAGTGAGAACGAGCGGCTTGCCTCAGTAGTATTGCCTATGCCAAGAAACTGTGCAGATCTAATTGGGACGTGAGTCTAATAAGCCACACCACAAAAGAATCTGCATTGCAGGCCATATTAGTCTGTTTTCACACTGCTGATAAAGACATACCTGAGACTGAGTAATTTATAAAGAAAAGAGATTTAGTGGAGTCACAGTTATATGTGGCTGGGGAGGCCTCACAATCATGGCAGAAGGCTAAAGGCATGTCTTACATGGCAGCAGCCAAGAGAAAATGAGGACCAAGCAAAAGGGTTTTCCCCTTATAACACTATCAGATCTTGTGAGACTTATTCACTACCATGAGAACAGTATGGGAAAAACCACCCCCATGATTAAATTATCTCCCACTGTGTCCCTCCCATAACACGTGGGAATTACGGGAGCTATAATTCAAGATGAGATTTGGGTGGGGACACAGCCAAACCATATCACAGGCCATCCATGCCAAGGAGCCAGCCACCAGACCAACAACTTGAAGGAAGGAGAAGCCCTGAAATACAGTTTGAGCTGGAGAGTTATTGAGATGATACATAAAACAATTTCTTGAGAGCACCATATTTACTGGATTAGACTTCAATAAAGTTTTTTTTTTTTTTTCCTCCAGGCAGAATGAGATCTCAGAAGTGTCTATGCAGTTATAACAAAAATGGTAGTTTACTTTTACTGAGTTTTGTAGCACAATGGGAACTGAAACAACATTAATAGCAATGCTAGGAAGTGAGTTACGTTTTTATGAACTTCACTTCACCCCAAAGTTGCAGATAATAGGGATGTAATAGACCAGTTCTGTGTTTTAAAATACCATTCAGAATGTTTCAGCTTAAGATGATGAGTTGAGCACAGACATCCAACTCTCTAACTCCCCACCCTTGTGGCCTGTTGTTGACCTGAAAAGAATAAAAGACTACGTAAAGAGGAGAGTGAATCTCAATATACCACTTGTCTGAATCTGTTAGTGCTGCTATAACAGAATACCTGAGACTGAGTAATTTATAAAGAACAGAAATTTTATTTCTCACAATCATGGAGGCTTGGAAGTCCACTAAGGGCACTAGAAGTTTTGGTATCTGGTAAGGGTGTGGTCTTTGCTTCAAAGATAGTACCTTAACACTGCATCCTCTGGAGGGAAGAAATGCCGTCTACTCAGAAGGTGGAAGGGCAAAAGGGAACCAAACTTCTTCCATCAAGCCTCTTTATAATAGCATTAATCAATTCCCTCATGACCTACACACCTCCCAAAAGACCCCACCCCAGCATTGTTCCTTTGGGGATTAAATTTCCAACACATGAATTTGTGGGACACATTCAGACCATAGCACCACCTTATTGCTTCTAATTAATGACTTTCTTCAGGCTGGTGTAGATGGGTCTGGACTGAAGTCTTCTTTGAGAAAGACTCAAGACCTTTGCTGAGGAAGTTTACAGTAATTAGAGTATATCCACGCAAGATTTTACGAATGTCCCTGAGTTTGGAGGCACTAGATAGAGCATGCTAAGTTACTGTGGAGGAATCAAATGAGAGTGTCAATATTTGTTGCAAAAGCCCGCTAGCAATAGAAGCTCTGCTAAACAAAGCCTAAGAAGGTTAGGCCTTTTCTCTAACATGGAGCAATAGTAAAAGGAAAGAAACTACATGCAACAAGGCCTGAGGTCAGTATGTGGTGGATCGGTGGCCTCAAATACAAGAGAAACCACTGTGCTTCCTCGGTGACAGTTTTTACCAAATTCTTTTTTTCCTGGGAGTGGGCCAGATTTCTTTGTATGCTTTGTAATTTTGTTGTTGTTGCTGTTGAGAACAAGACATTCTGAATATTAACTCCAGAGTGGTAACTCTGGAAATTTGATTCTTTTACTACTTAAGAATTGTTTATTTTTGCTTGTTGAGTGCTGCAGCCATCCATTTGTGTCTTTTCTGAACTATTTTTGCAAGATGTGTATTCCTTATTTGTGGTCACTGAAGTTTCTGATCCATTATCGGTGGTCAACCAGTCACCAAAACAAGACTGCTTACCCACCCCCCAACCCCCAGGCAGTCTGTTCCTTCACTGAGCAACCTGGTTGTTTTAAGTATCTGATCAGGTTCCAGATTTCTGAATTAGTTGATTCCAGTTGCTCTTTCCAGCCCAGTGTTTGCTTTGGCGGAAAGACCAACTCCTAGAGCTTCCTATGCCTCCATTTTGTGTGGTCACTTGTCCCCAATAATGTTTTATAGTTTTATGTGTAGCATTTTAAAGATCTTTTGATGGATTTATTCCTAGACACTTGACATTTTAATGCTATTATATATTGCACTGTGATAGGCAGAATAATGCCTCCCCCCAAATATATCCTTGCCCTAATCTCTAGAATCCATGAATATATTGCCTTATACATATTATACATGGCAAAAGAGACTTTGCAGATTTGGTTAAGGCTAAGAACCTCAAGATGGGGAGATTATCCTGGATTATCTGCATAGACCCAGTCTAATCACCTGAGACCTTGAAACTGGAAATCCTTTCCTGACTATAGTCAGAAAGGTATGTGACTTCGGAAGAAGACGAAAGTGATGCAATGTTACTGGTTCTAAGAACGAAGGAAGAGAATCACAAGCCAGAAAAGGTAAGAAAATAGATCCTCCACTAGAGGCTCCAGAGATCAATACAGCCCTGCTGATATCTTGATTTTAGCCTGATGATACCTGTGTCAGACTTCTGATTTATTGAACAGTAAGATAATAAATTTGTCTATACATTAAAAAAATTTAAAGCAGTAAATTTGTTATAATTTGTTACGGCAGTGACAGAAAATAAATACAAGTAGATTTTTAAAAATTTAATTTGGCCAATATTACTGTTATGTAGAAATATAATTGCCATTTTTATATTGAGTTTATATCCATCTATCTTACTAAATACTAATTCTCATAATTAATTTGTAGATTACTTTAGATTTATATCATTTGTAAATCACAGTTCTGTTTCTGTCTTTTAAATCCTCATACTTTTTATTTGTTTCTCTTATTAAACTAGCTAGAACCTCTGTTACCATGCTGAATAGCAGTGATGATAGTGAGCTTTCTTGCCTTATTCCCAATCTCAATAATTTCATTATTAAGTATGATCTTTACTGTAACTTTTCATTATTATTATTATACTTTAAGTTCTAGGGTACATGTGTACAACATGCAGGGTTGATACATAGGTATACATGTGCCTTGTTGGTTTGCTGCACCCATCAACTCGTCATTTACATTAGGTATTTCTCCCAATACTATCCCTCCCCCAGCCCTACTGCAACTTTTAATAGATATTCTTTATAAGATGAAGGAATCCCTCTGCTTCTAGTTTTAGCAAGGTTTTCCCTCCCTCCCTCCCTCCCTCCCTCCCTCCCTCCCTCCCTTCCTTCCTTCCTTCCTTCCTTCCTTCCTTCCTTCCTTCCTTCCTTCCTTCCTTCCTTCTGTTTTCTTCTCTTCTCTTTTTTTGAAACAGAGTCTTATTCTATAGCCCAGGCTGGAGTGCAGTGGTACAATCACAGCTCACTGCAGCTTCAGTTTCCCAGGCTCAAGCAGTCCTCCTGCCCCAGCCTCCCAAAAGTTGGAACTATGGATACGTGTAACCATGCCCAGCTAATTTTTTATATATATATATTTTTAGTGGAGATGAAGTCTCACTATGTTTGTTGTCCAGGTTGGTCTTGAACTCCTGAGCCCAAGTGATCCTTCCTCCTTGGCCTCCCAAAGTGCTGGGATTAGAGGTGTGATCCACTGTGCCCAGCCAGTAAGGTTTTTGCCTTCATTTATAATTAGGAAAGAGAAGAAGGTTGAATTTTATCGAACTCTCTTGTGATGAACATAGGATTTTTATCCTTTAATCTATTAATGTAGCCGATTACATTGATTGATTTGTTATGTTAAATCTTTCATCCCTGAAATAAACTAATATTTGTAATGATATATTAGCTCCCTCTCCCCTTTTTAAAAATTGATGTCTGATTTACTATTTGTAAATATGTATACTGTATAGTATTAGATAGCAAACTTCCCTGTATTTACTACTTTATCTGCATCTCCAAATTTTGTTACCTTCATAACAGATATGTATACTATATTGTATACTATAGAGTATTTTGGCATCCAGGCTCACGAATGATATTGGGCTCTAAATTTTCTTTTTATACTGTCCTCATAGGGTTTTGTGCTATCAAGATTGTGATAGCCTCATACAATGAGTTGGGGAGGATATACCTTTTTCTTTCTTTCTCTGGAAGACTTTATATAAGATTGGCATTGTTTCTTCCATGTTAATTTTGTGGAAGCCCAGTTGAATGCTCCTGGGGATGGAGATTTCTTTGTAGGAAGATTTTAATTATTGATGCAGTCTATTTCATAGGACGATTTCAGATTTTTAAAATCTCTTTCTATTGTATTTTTCTGAAAAAATTTTCATTTCTTGTTTAAATTATAAATGTAGTGACATAAAGTTATTCATATCATCTTATTTTCTTTTTAATTATTGTAGAATCTGCAGTTATGTCTTTTTCATTCATGATATAGGTTATTTGTGACCTCTCATTTTTCTTGATCAATCTCATTAGAAGTTTATCCATGTTATTAGTCTTTTCAAAGGACTTTAAATTTCACTTTAATCTTCTTTATTGTATGTTTGTTTTCCCTTTTATTAATTTTTTGCTCTCATCTTTACTAACTTCTTCCTTTTATCCTTTGTTTTTGCTTTTCTTTTTATAACTTCTTGGGCTAGTGTTTAACTCTTTTTCCACCTTTTTATTTTTTAATATATGAATTTAGGCTGTTAACTTCTCTGTATTTACTACTTTGTCTGCATCTCCAAATGTTGTTATCTTCATTTTCATTCAGTTCCAGAAATTTTCTAATTTATATTATGAATATATTCTTTGATCCATTTGTTATTTAAAAGTGTATTTCTTAATTTCCAAATATATGAGGATTTTCTAGTTATTTTCTGTAACTGATTTCTAGCTTGGCTGAATACTTTGTAAATAATATACTCTTATGATTTCAATCCTTTGAAATATGTTGAGACTGTGCAATGGATGCTTAATTTTAAGAAATGTTCCATACTTTAAAATAACATATGTATTTTGCAATTTTTGGTTGCAGTATTCTATAAAGATCCATTAGGCCAACTTTGTTTTATATTCTTCTCATCTCTTATACCTTGACTCAATATTTGTCTGGTTGTTCTATCTGTTATTTTAACCTCTCCTATTGATTCTGGGTGTGTCCATGTTTCCTTGTTTGCTTGGTAAACTTGGAGGCCATGTTTTCAAGTCTGTAGAGGGCCTAATGAGTTGGAGCTGTCATGACTGAAATGTCAGTAGATGGGTAGGCTTCATGCCACTGTCTGTGGTCCTGAAATGTGCTCAAGATCCGTTTTTAATTTTTTCTCTTAACCTGGGGCAGCAGTGCTTCCTATGGATTCTTGCAGGGATTCTGAGACTGGGTAGGGGAAAGGTAACAAGTTGGGGAGAAAGGAGAGAGGAGAGAAACAGACAAGGGGTCAGGAAAGCAGAGTTGCCAAAGGATTACCAGGGAGGAAAAAGAGAGATCATTATTTTGAAATGTTTTCAAATATTCCTGGTTGCCAAAAAGGGAATTATTACTTTTGCGGAGAAGGTTTTGAGGGCTTTGCCCTATTGCTTCCCACCATGCCTTCAAATGCTGTCCTTTTGAAGATGGGTATTTTGTATTCCTCAAACACAGCGGAAAACTCAGCCTCTTGCTCTGTGAAGTCCAGAGGTGACCCTGCTCAGACTCCATGCACAGCATCCTGTTCTCTTTGACTAGAATTCCTCTCTCCAACCCCCAATTTATAGTCCATCTGGAGAACTACTCATCCTAAACACTCTTTTGACTAGAAGCCCTGGAGGCCTTAGCTCATTAACTCAGGCAAGTTGAATTCCTCTTTCTCCTCCAGGTATCAAGAGAAGCCTACTAATTCCTTTCTTATAGCTCTGGTTATATTATTCATGTTCATAACTGTCTATTGCCCACCTAGAGATACTTGCGGGCAGAGGACTGGTGTTCTAGTCATCTTTGTCACCCTAGCCCCATACACAATTATTGGCACATAGGAGGTACTTAATACGTATTGAATCAAGGAGTGAGTGAAATGATTTCTGAAGTCAGTAGATATATCATATATTGAATAGTTGAATCACTTTTTAGTTTGCTCAAAAACATTTATTAAGCTCATTCTCCATGCCAAGCATCATGATTGGTGCTAAGATTACATCTTTGAATAAACTGTCCTCATATTGTTCAGGAAAACCCATAAGTAGATAAGCAGCCATATATGGTAGAAGACAGGAACTGTGGCAAGAAATATGTTTTTATAAACCCCACATTGAGAGTTCAGCTGGCAGTAAATCGGAGTAGGGTGGGGTTTGTACAGGTTAAAGTATATAAAATGCCATGACAAGAGGTTGAATTAGAGCCTCATTATGAAATTAGGAGGCCCAAAATACAATGGGCACATATCCACAGATCTTGTTGAGGAACAGATGGAGGGATCAACTGTGCTCACTGTCCTTATTTATCTTATTTCTCTCTTCACCCCTCTGAAGCCAGGACATTATACAGTAGCTAAGACTGACTCACAGCTGAATCCAGGCATAGAATGACTTCCATATGGAATGTTGGCCACTTGGTGGTGCTATTTGCTTCTTCAAATTCTCGTTATATTTCTTTCTTTTACCCTTGATTCTGGGATTAGCCTGGATGTGTCAGACCCTGCCTGCCAGGCTTAGAGCTCAGTGCATTTCTTCCCTTTTATTCCTGCTGACGGGATTGCTGGCCATGACTGGTGAAAAGAGATATCAAGGAACCCATTACTATGAGTTCTCAGGATTCATCTTCAAATCTCAAATGATGTGGTCAGTTAAACCAAATTAAAAAAGAGCTCTTGTTAAAAGCAAGTTAAAAACAAGCTCTTGACCTTGCGAAGAAATGATTGGTATTAGGAAGACTGTTGAGCTGATACTGCCTTTCATTCATTCTCTACCCTGGTGCTTGGATACAGGAGCAAAGTAAGAAAATAATCATAGCTTTATTGAGGGCTCTATGAGCAAGGCTTGGTGAGGATGGAAGAGAAAGGGGCTATCATTTGATTAGAACCTACTAGGTGTTGAGCTCCTTACATTCATTGCCTATTTAAAACTTTCTAGCAACTTCATGTATAGGCGTTATCCTGATTTAAAAAAAATAGATGTGGAAACTGAACCTGGAGAAGGTGTGTAATTTGTCCAAGGTTGCAGAGGCAAAGGGGCAAAATTCAGCTTTAAACCCAGGACTGTTTCCACAGCTCCAAGTTCCCTTTCTTCATGGGATTTGTAAGCTGGAGCCCCTGCCACTGTAGCATTTGTAATTTACTTTGGAGAACAAGATTCCTGAAAGTATGTTTAATAAAAAAAAGATGTCCAGCTCTGTGCGGCGGCTCATGCCTATAATCCCAGCACTTTGAAAGGTCAGAGCGGGAGGATAGCTTGAGGCTAGGAGTTTGAGACTAACCTGGACAACATGGCAAGACCGTGCCTCTAAAAAAACAAAATTAGCCTGGCGTGGTGGCATGCACCTGTAGTCCAAGCTACTCAGGAGGCTAAGGTGGAGGATCGCTTGAGCCCAGGAGTTTGAGGCTGCAGTGAGCTGTGATGGCGCCACTGCACTCCAGCCTGGGCTTATACAGACTGAGACCCTGTCACAAAAAAAGAAAAGAAAAAAGACATCAACAACTTAATATTAATGAAAGAGATATCTTTGCTGACATGTAAATGGTCACAATATATTGTTAAGTGAGAAAAAGCAAGCTTGAGACTAGCAAGGTAGTATTTAGCAGAGGCAAATAGTGAGATTTATTGTACCCTCCACCCAGATCAAGGTAGCACAGATGGCTTCCTCAAAGTTTTCTTACAGTCAGTCTCCTCCCAAGGGTTAGTTACCATTATGATTTCTATTACTATAGGTTAGTATTATCTATTCTACATATAAATAAAATCATTTAATATATACTCTTTTATGTTTAGATGCTTTCACCACAATATATCTGTGAGAGTTATCCATGTTGTTGTATGTAGCAGAGGCTTTTTAAAATTGCTGAATACTCTTCCATTGACTGAATATACCACAAGTTGATGGATATTTAGTTGGTTTTAGATTTGGAACTATTGTGAATAAAGCTCATATGGACATCCTTTTATATGCCTTTGGGATAACTTATTCAGTACTCCTTTTTGGAGATATATATATGTATATGTAAATTTATACATATACACAATATATGTATATGTATGCTAAACATATGCCTACACTATAATAAAACAATTCCATTCCCATATATATGTATGTGTATATATGTAAATATATAGCCTGTATGAAAAAGCAAGCTTGAGACTAGCATAATCAATTTGGTCATAATATACACTTTTTTTGATCATAATATATGCATATGTAATATACACATACATATATATGGGAATGGAACTGTTACAGGGTAGGCAATTGCATTTTTTACATTTTAAAGGGTTGTGACAACCCTGCATTGAGCAAGCCTATCAGTGCCATTTTTCCAACATCATGTTCTCACTTTGTATCTCTGTATCACATTTTGGTAATTCTTGCAGTATTTTAAAGTCCTTCATTGTTATTAAATCTGTTATTACAATCTGTGATCAATGATCTTAGTTGTTAGTATTGTAATTGTTTTGGAGCACCGTGACCTTCACCCATATAAGATGGCAAACATATTCAGTAAATGTTGGTGTGCTCCACCAAGCAGCCATTTTCTCCATCACTCTCCCACTCCTCAGACCTTAATCATATTTAAATTAGGCCAACTAATAACTATGAAATGGCCTCTAAGTGTTCTGGTGAAAGGAAGAGTCACACATCTCTTACTTCTAATTAAAAGCTAGAAATGATTAAGCTTAGTGGAGATGGCATGTGAAAAGTCAAGACAGGCCAAAAGTTGGGCCCCTTGCCCCAAACAGCCAATTTGTGAATGCAAAGAAAAAGTTATTGAAGGAAATTAGAAATGCTACCCTAGTGAATTCACGGAAGTGAAATAACCTTAAGTTTTAGTGGTCTGGGTAGAGGATTAAACGAGACACAAAATTCCCTTAAGCCAAAGCCGAATCCAGAGCAAGATCCTGACTCTCTCCAGTTCTATGAAGGCTGAGAGATGAGGAAGCTGCAGAAGAACAGTTTGAAGCTAGCAGAGGTTGGTTTGTGAGGTTTAAGGAACGAAGCTGTCTTCATAACATAAAAGAGCAAGATGAAGCAGCAAGTGCTGACAGAGAAGCTGCAGCAAGTTACCCAGATCTAGCTAAGATAATTGATGAAGATGTCTACACTAAACAACAGATTTTCAATGCAGATGATACAGCCTTATGTTGGAAGAAGAGGACTTTCATAGCTAGAGAGGAGAAGTCAATGTCTAGCTTTAAAGCTTCAAAGTGCAGGCTGACTCTCTTGATGAGCTGATGCTGCAGGTGACTTTAAGTTGAAACCAGTGCTCATTTACCATTCAAAAACAATCCTAGGGCCCTTCAGAATTAAGTGAAATCTGCTCTGCCTGTGCTCTGTAAATGGAACAACACCTAGATGACAGCACATCTGTTTACTGAATATTGGTTTACTGAATATTTTAAGCCTGCTTTGATATCTGTTACTCAGAGAAAAAAGATTTCTTTCAAAATATTACTGCTCATTGAAAATGCACCTAGTCATCCAGGAGCTCTGATGGAGATGCACAAGGAGATGAATTCATGTTGTTTTCATGCTTGCTAACAAAACATCCATTCTGCAGCCCATGGACCAAGGAGTAATTTCAACTTTCAAGTCTTATTATTTCAGACATACATTTTGTAGGACCATAGCTGCCATGGATGGTGATTCCTCTGATGGATTTGGACAAAGTAAATTGAAAACCTCCTAAAAAGGATTCAACGTTCTAGATGCCATTAAGAACATTCATGACTCATGGGAGGAGGTTAAAATATCAACATTAAGAAGAGTTTGGAAGAAGTTGATTCCAACTCTCATGGATGATTTTGCAGGGGCTCAAGCCTTCAATGGAGGAAGTCACTACATATATGTGTGTGTATACATATTGCTGGATTTATTTGTTCATACTTTGTTTTAAGACTTTTGTGTCTATGTTCCTGAGAGGTAAGGGCTTATAATTTTTCCTCCTTGTAATGTTATTGTTAGGTTTTGGTATCAGGGCCTCATCAAATGAATTGGAAAGTGTTCCTACTTTTCTTTCGTCCTCTGATAAGGTTTGTATTATTTCTTTCTTAAATATTTGGAAGAATTAACCAGTGAAGCCACCTGGGACTAGAGTTTTCTTTGTGGGAAGGCTTTTAATTTTGAATTCGATATCTTTAATTATATTCAAAATTTCTATTATTCTTTTGCTACTTTTGATAAGTCGTGTTTTTCAGAGTATTTGTTCATTTCACCTATCAAATTTATTGGCATGAAGTTGTTCATAATACCCTTTTATGTTTTTAATGTCTGTTGTAAATCACTCTGCCAGGTGGGATGGAACCATTCACCCACCCATGCATCCAAAATTGGATTGGGTATCAAAACTGATGGTGCCACACATGTACAAAGAGGATATGAGGGAATTTTTACTTAAATATTGAGGCTTTCTGGGGAGGGCCGGGAAGGCACCCAAGTCAGTCTGAAAGTAGGTTAAAAGAACAAGGAAGGGAGAGTGGCTTGAAGTTTAATTGTGGTTATGGGGTAGAATTGGGGTGAGGGTTCCCAGTGTGCCTGCAGGGGCTTACATGGTTTCAACTTGCTGCTAGCACCAAGGGAGGAAGCCCACAGGCATTCTAATAGGCTTGTCCAGGTGTGGGCAAGAGGGTAAGAGGAAGAGGTGGGAATCAAAAGTGTTGGCTGTCAAACGTCAATAGTGGAGTTAGACTATTACAGTGTCTGTAAGATCTGTAGTGGTGAGGAGATAATAAATGTTTATATTCACGGGAATAATACTTACCTAGTTGCCTGCACTTGGAACACAAGACAAATAAGGATAAAAATGAGATACTGATATCTTAACTCTTTGGGCTTGGCCAGTGAATTAGTCTTTAAATGTGATATATCTTTTCTGGTTATGCTGTGACTGTTTGCAAGTGAGAACTAGTGTTAGAATTCCAGAAAAAGTATAATTATTTATACTATTCAGTTATAAATAAGTAATAAGCTTAAATAATATGTTTTATCTAAATTCTTCTAATTGCTTGAAAAAGTGGAGAGAGAGAGTCATTTTGTATTTTCTTTGATAAGAAGCTTATAAATGATAAATGGCTTGCCCACAGTACAACCTTCTGAAGCAGTAATTTTAGACCTAAGATTTTGAAACACAGTGTCAGAAATATATTTAAAATATTTAAATAATAATTTAATTATTTTAACATTAAAATAATTGCACATGTATATAGGGGATTGGTGTGAAAGAATTTCATGCTAGCTGTGAGGTAATGGTCATGTGCCTTGGGGTCTGAATTTTCTCTGGTTTGACAGAGTCTTTTACTCTTGTCTCTCAGGCTGGAGTGCGATGGTGCAATCTCGGCTCATTGCAATTTCCACTCCGCCTCCCAGGTTCAAGAGATTCTCCTGCCTTAGCCTCCTGAGTATCTGGGATTACAGGCAACTGCCACTGCGCCCAGCTAATTTTTGTATTTTTCAGTAGAGACAGTGTTTTGCCATGTTGGCCAGGCTGATTTCAAACTCTTGACCTGAGGTGATCCACCCGCCTCGGCCTCCCAAAGTGCTAGGATTGCAGGCACAAGCCACCACACCTGGCCAGGGATGCCACTGTGTTTTTTTTGTTTTTTGTTTTTTTTTTCTGACAGAGTTTTGCTCTGTTGCCCAGGCTGGAGTGCAGCGGTGCGATCTCGCTCATGGCAACCTCCACCTCCTGGGTTCAAGCGATTCTCCTGCCTCAGCCTCCCGAGTAGCTGGGACTACAGGTACCCGCCACCACGCCCAGCTAATTTTTGTATTTTTAGTAGAGACGGGGTTTCACGATATTGGCCAGGCTGGTCTTGAACTCCTGACCTTGTGATCCACCTGCCTCAACAACTCTTAAACAAGGTCCCAATCTTCCAGGAACAAGGTAAGTCACCAGGAGAAGTAAAGAATAGTGGGATTATGAGGCCCTAATTCATTCACCTATAATTTGCTGTCCTTTCCTTAGAGTTCTCCAATTTGCTCCTCTTTGCCAGTGTGTCTGATCTTTGGTTGACTCAGATATGATTCCTCTCTAGCCAAGGAAAGGACAAAAATCCATTTTCCTCTTTCCCCTAGTCCATAAGTGATGGAGTCTAAATTTTTAGCCTCAGTTTATCCATCTATAAAATGGAGAATGTAATAAAATGGAAAATATAACAGCTACTTAATGGGGCTGTTAAATATATTTAAAAAATTAAATGTACATGAAAATACCTTGCACTATACTTGGTGCATTGTGGATGCTCAGTAAGTGTATCAGTTGCTAGTTGAATCCATCTGTTCTGAAAGTGGATATGACTGATATATCCAGTGGGCTTCCTTTAATCTAGGGTGACCAACTGTCCTGGTTTGCTCAGTACTGTTCCAGTTTAGCATTGAAAGTTCCACGTCCCAGGGAACTCCTGCTTGGGACATGAAAAGTTCCAGTTTTTGGTGCTGGTTGGGGAAGACTGGGAGAAAAGTACATAAACTACATTGCTGACCAAAAAATAGGGGCTGAAAGCAATACTAGTTTTAGTGTCAAATAGATAAGGTGTAGATTATCTGCCTTTTGTAGCTGCTCTTTCTTATTTTTCCTTTGACCACCGATGTTGACAACCATGATTTGTGGTTCACAATAATGGAGTATTCATTGTAGCTTCACTCCAAGTGATGTGACCTAAGGGTCCATCTTAAGTGTGTTGTAATTGTGAGTGTTAACAGTCTGTTTGATTTTGTCTGGATCAGCTGTTGAACTTTGTGTTGTGATAGTGCTGGTTTAATTTTTAACATTGTGAATATTATGGCCATGTTTTCTAAGAGTTCAGATATTGAAAATAAGAATTATTATTATACTATTGCCAGCATGACCCAGATATCACTGCAAAAAAAGACTAAATAACTTATTTTAATGATAGATGGAAGGGCACATCCAGCCAGATCAGGGAGGTGAATAACGGAAACAAAGCATATTGTACCCTGTTACGGAAAGAATTTGGGATTGGGTGTGGTGGAGAAGGAGATAATGAAAATGCAGATAGAGACTGAATCTCACAAGTCTAGGATAAGAAATTCAAATACTTCTAAATCAATCAAAAGTATTTTTTCCCTTCTCTTGCCCAAAAGACATCAATGTTCAGTCGAACATAGAGGCCACTGAATTAGCTTGGGCATACCACATGAATGAACAAACATGCATTATTTTATTGTTCCTTTGATTGCTCTATGAAACCGAGTAAGGTTTTTTCCCTGATTATAGAAGTTGCAACTAAAAAGTCCTGTGGGCTCTTAGAGGGGGAAACTGCTGTGTTAGCCCCCTAACATATAGAGCTGATTCTGTCAAATCTTACCAATGATCATACTTTCTACCATACATTAAGTGATGTGTCAAATCATAGCAACAAAAAATGTCCCTACCTGTTAGGTAGTTTGATTTGAAAAATGAGGTTTCAAATCATTTTCTTGATTTCTATTAAGATCTTAATAAAACTACAGAAAACATAAAAGACAATTGGTATTGTGTTCAACTACAAACTAGACTTTACTCAGCAATCTGCCTATTCAGCACACAGTGCAAATACAAATTTTGGCAAATTCCATTCAGTCTATAAATTTCTTACCAAAGAAAGAAAAAGAAAACACCTTACCTACTAAATAACCTGCATATCTTATATGCAATACTGCTAAAAAGGCATATAATTTGCTTACTTGACATTGAACCTTTTATAATGAAAATTTTTGGCCACTTAAAAATTCCTCAAAACCTGCAGAAACACTTAATAAGATTTTCGACTATATAGAAGTGGAAAACACCTCTTTAGACATGGCTGTCATTGTTGTCAACCATAGAAAAGATACTAAAATGTTGGCCTGCCATAAAATAATATTTTCCAAGTGTGGGACAAAAGGATGTCTGTTTTAGTAGGCTTGGGCTGCCTTAGCATAGACTGGATGGCTTAAAAAGAGAAGACTGGAAAGCAAAAGAGAAGCAGATAAGCGATAAGCCTGCCTTTCTTCATGGTCCAGGACATGTAGCCTTCTTGCGTCCAAGGATCACCAGACACCTGCAAGTTAGCTCACTGCAACCTTGGTGTTATCAGTACTGCACAAAGCCCTCTTCAGCATAAACACTATTGTATGAAATCTCCAGCAAGCCCTTTTTCTTTGCAGTCAGCTCTTCTCATGTTGATTTACTCATTGCTTTCTTGGAATGTATTTTCATACTTTCTCTAACAAATCTGTCTTTGTTTATTTAAAACTGTCTTGGTGAATTCTTTTCCCTCTCCATGTCATGGGCCCAGCTAGTCATTGCCCACCCATGACACAAGAGAAATTTATTTTCTCATGGTTCTGGAGACTGGAAGTCCAAAATCAAGGTGACAGCAGGGTTAGTGTCTTGGCGAGGGCTCCCTGGGTTTGCAGTCCATAACAATGTTCTTCTTCAATTTGGAAATATATTGAGGATGAGAATGGAGAAAAGATTATAGTAAACACGTTTATACACCTTTATATGCTGTTTCTCCAAAACTGTTTGATGCTCTTTGAAGAGACCAACAAGGAGCCTGAAAAAGGATGAACTGACTACACCTGAGTCGTTCGATGGGTATGCGTAGGTTGTTTCAAAAACTTAAGTAGCAAAAAATGACTTGAGCTTTAGAAGATGATTTCAGAATTTCAAAAACTGTCACCAGGAAAGGGCAGCCAAGATAAATAGGATTTAAAAATTTTCGTTATTAAAGACTGTAACTTATTTAGAATACAACTTTAATTTCAAAATATAAAATTACCTTTGTGCTTGTTCTTCACATGATGCATCATCAGAATGTAAAGCCAAGCAATACTGCACAAGCACACACAGTGCTTCTGTTTGCTCACGTCTTATTGGTCAGAGTTAGTCCATGGCCAACCCCAACAACAGTGCAGTAAAGATATATGCTCTGCTCGCAGCAGGGGGAAGGGGAGTAAAATGGTTTGGCTGTGTCCCCACCCAGATCTCATCTTGAATTCCCACATGTTGTGGGAGCGACCCTGTGGAAGATAATTGAATCATGGTCTTTCGCATGCTGTCCTCCCCAGCCATGTGGAACTGTACGTCCAGTTAAACCTCTTTTTCCTTCCAGTCACGGGTATGTGTTTGTCAGCAGCGTGAAAATGAACTAATACATTAAATTGGCACTAGTAGTCTGGGGTGCTGCTGAAAAGATACCTGAAAATGTGGAGGCAACTTTGGAACTGGGTAACAGGAAGAGGTTGGAACAGTTTGGAGGGCTCAGAAGAAGACAGGAGAATGTGGGAAAGTTTGGAACTTCCTAGAGACTTGTTGAATGGCTTTGCCCAAAATGTTGATAGTGATATGGACAATAAGGTCCAGGCTGAGGTGGTCTCAGATGGAGATGAGGAACTTCTTGGGAACTGGAGCAAAGGTAACTCTTGTTATGTTTTAGCAAAGAGACTGGCAGCATTTTGCGCCTGCTGTAGAGATTTGTGGAACTTTGAACTTGAGAGAGATGATATAGGGTATCTGGCAGAAGAAATTTCTAAGCAGCAAAGCATTCAAGAGGTGACTTGGGTGCTATTAAAGGCAATTTCATAAGGGATGCAGATCATAAAAGTTTGGAAAATTTGCAGCCCAATAATGGGAGAGAAAAGAAAATCCCATTTTCTGAGGAGAAATTCAAGCCAGCTGCAGAAATTTTCATAAGCAACGAGGAGCTGAATGTTAATCCCGAAGACAATGAAGAAAATGTCACCAGGGCATCTCAGAGGTCTTCACAGCAGCCCCTCCCATCACAGGCCCTGAGGCTTAGGAGGAAAGAGTGAATTCGTGGGCTGGGCCCAGGGTACCCATACCGTGTGCAGCCTAGGGACTCGGTGTGCTGCGTCCCAGCTGTTCCAGCCATGGCTGAAAGGGTCCAATGTAGAGCTTGGGCTGTGACTTCAGAGGGTGCAAGCCCCAAGCGTTGGCAGCTTCCACGTGGTGTTGAGCCTGTAAGTGCACAGAAGTCACGAATTGGTGTTCGGGAATCTCCACCTAGATTTTGGAGGATATATGGAAATGCCTGGAAGTCCAGGCAGAAATTTGCTGCAGGGGTGGGGCCCTCTTGGAGAATCTCTGCTAGGGCAGTGTGGAAGGGAAATGTGGGGTGTGAACCCCCCACCCAGAGCCCCTACTAGGGAACTGCCTAATGGAGCTGTGAGAAGAGGGCCATCATCTTCTAGATCCCAGAATGGTAGATCCACCAACTTGCATTGTGAACCTGGAAAAACTGCAGATACCCAATGCCTGCCCTTGAAAGCAGCCAGGGCGGGGAGCTATACCCTGCAAAGCCACAGGGATGGAGCTGCCCAAGGCCATGGGAGCCCACCTCTTGCATCAACATGACCTGGATGTGAGACATGGAGTCAAAGGAGATAATTTTGGAACTTTTAAGATTTGACTTCCCTGCTGGATTTCATTTACATGGGGCCTGTAGCCCCTTTGTTTTGGCCAATTTCTCCCATTTGGAATGACTGTATTTACCCAATTCCTGTATCCACATTGTATCTAGGAAATAACTAACTTGTTTTTGATTTTACAGGCTCATAGGTGGAAGGGGCTTGCTTTGTCTCAGATGAGACATTGGACTGTGGACTTTTGAGTTAATGCTGAAATGAATTAAGACTTTGGGGGGACTGCTGGAAAGGCATGATTGGTTTTGAAATGCGAGGACATGAGATTTTGGAGGGGCCAGGGCAGAATAATGTGGTTTGACTGTGTCCCCACCCAAATCTCATCTTGAATTCCCACATGTTGGAGGGACCGTGTGGGAGGTAATTGAATCATGGGAACAGATCTTTCCTGTGCTGTTTTCGTGATAGTGAATAAGTCTCACAAGATCTGATGGCTTTATAAGGTGGAGTTTCCCTGCACAAACTCTCTCTCTCTTTGCCTGCTGCCATCCATGTAAGACATGACTTGCTCTTCCTTGCCTTCTGCCACGATTGTGAGGCCTCCCCAGCCATGTGGAATTTTAGGTCGATTAAACCTCTTTCTTTGGTAAATTGCCCAGTCTTGGGTATGTCTTTATCAGCAGCATGAAAACAGACTAATATAGGGAATAAATATTTGCTGAACAATAATGTAAATTACCTCAGCCCCCTTCAAATTCTTCTGTGGGCTCCACCAGTGACTTCCATTTGCTTCTTATTGGCTGTTCCTTTTTGCAAGGGAGGTTGTGAAATATATAATTTTTTGGCCAAGTGTGCTGCTGCCCCTTAAAATATAGGAGTTAAGTGAATGAGAAAAAAAGAGAGAATGTAAACTGGATGCTAACATTCTCTGCTGCAAAAGAAGTTTTTTTCTCATTCGTCATTCTTGGATTCAATAAATGTTTTTGAAAGTTTACCATCAGAAAAGTCCTGTCCTTGATGATGTAACTTATATGAGCGCACTACATGGTTGCAGGAATCCAGGGAGTTAGGCTGGGCTGGGATGATGGTTCTTATTTGTCAGATGAGGAACTTGAAGTCAGTGGAGAGGAAGTAGCTTTGCTGAGGACCCATGCTCTGTGAGTGGCAGATTCAGTTTTGAACCTCAGTATTCTCTGTCTCATTCCTTTATTCAGAAGCATTTATCAAGTAGCTACTTGGTACCAGGGAGATGAAGACAGAAGGCCCAGAATGGTTCTTTCCTCTAGGGAGGGAAAGTCACAGGAGATAATATTTGAACAGAGGAACTTCAGGGGACATGCTGTGCTGAACCTTCAGGATGGAGAGGACTGGTGCAGGGAGATATGTCAGGTTGGAAATAGGAATGTGTCAAGAAAAGGCTTTGAGATGGAGGAAACTGCCCTGAAGGAGGTTTATGAGTGTGTAAAAGGTCTGAAGAGGTAATAAGAGGTCAAACCTTGAAGAAGTCTGAAAGCTATCCTGCTGAGGAATTTGCACTTAATCCTGAGAGTTATGTGGAACAGGTCAGTGGCAGACCAATGTTTATGTTTTGGCAGTGATGTGCAGGATGGATTGGAGAGAGCAAAAGTAGAGCCTGAGATGCTAGTTGAGTTTCTGAGAGTAGTGTAAGTGATGACAAAAGTTTGAGCCAAAGAACTGGCCATGAGGAGGAGAAAGATTCCAGAATCATTTAGAAAGGCCATTTGGATATAGGAGCCAAGGAAGAGGAATTGCTTAGTTCAGCAGTTCTCAGCCCTGGCTATGCTTAAACAATATAAAGACACTCAAGCCTTGGAAATTTTGATTCAGTAAGTCTGGAACGGAGCTAGACATGGAATCTTATTAGAGAGTGGGCCTGTTGGGCAGCTGCCTGACCAGTTTATAAGAAACCCTAAAACGTCCTTAGAGCAAGTTGGAAATCTCCTGCTAACTGGTGAAAGATAGACTCACTCCTATTGAACTTGGAAGCACCCTCTCATGAAAATAATAAAATATTCCTCTCTAGCACCAACCTGTCTCAGTTGACTGAGTTGAGTGTTTCCTACTTGCAAGGTCCGCAGTGTAACCAGAGGCTCTGCCAACAACCTGGGAGCAGCCAACCACCAATCAACCAAAATTTGGAAAGTAACAAAACAAGAAGTGTTGTTTCCTAGAAGGGAGGGATTTACTGGTTATCTAAATTTAAAACCCTTTAATACAGTTTCCAAGAAGTTGCCTAGTTCAGGAAAAAAAAAAAAGAATTACAAGGTGGAACTTTGAATTACAAAGAGGAGTGGAGTGTATAATCTTAAATAGGTCAGGGAAGGCTTCACTGAAGAGGTGACACTTGGGCAAAGACCTGAAGGAGATGAGGGAGCAAACCATGGGGATATCTGGGGCATTCTAGGGAGAGGGATAACAAGTGCAAAGGTCCTGTGGTGGGATCATGCCTGTAATATACAAGGAACAATAAGAAGGTGAGTGTGTCCTGGAGCACAGTGAGAGAGAGTGTGCAGAGATAATGTTAGAGAAGCAATGAGGGCCAAAGTGTGAAAGGACTTGTAGACCCCTGTAAGATGTGGCATGTTACACTGCAGGAGATGTGAAGCCTATGGTAGGTTTTGAGCAGAGAAATGACAAAAATCTGATTTATGACTCTTTTCAAGTAATTCTTCTTAAAAGTAATTTTATTCATGTTATTAGGATGGACCAGGATATGCTATAACAACAAACAATTCTTTACAACTTACCCATGTTCTTGTGTGACATTTTATTTGGCTGGGCTAGATCCTGCAGCAGCTTTTCCCAAGTGTGTTCCATGAGTCATCGGAGCTGCTTCTTTTGAAAAACATTTCTGCTTCCAGTAATCCTGGAAATACTGGGCACTCTCTTCCTAAGTTAATGATTTGAGAGCACCATTAAAAATATGTAAAATTGAAATAGAATAGAAAATGTCAGAGTGCATTACATGAAGTAATGTTTTATAAAACGTTCTTTTAGTTACATTTTTACATATATGTTTTTAATATACATCTTGTGTGGAGTCAGTCAGAAAATGAGACTCAAAAGATCACAGCGTCTCCCTAAACATCTAAATACAAACCTGAATGGTTTGTACTGTCCTCCTCCCTCTTCCCTCATTTCCCAACCAGGGCTCAAACTGTCTGTCCTTTCAGTACTCCATATGCACCGACAAGCTGCAGTTTGCAGTGCTACATCCTGCCTCCTGTTTCTGCCGTATTAAGTCTTCCTCTTCGTTTCATGTTCTAGCAAATAGACTTGGATTTGCTAAACTGTTTACTGGCTATCTGGTCTCAGGAGAGTTACTTCACCTCCCTAATCCTGACTTTCCTCATTTGCAAAAGTTTTCCTTTTAGGATCGTTTGTGATGATTAAATGAAATAATGTACAGAAAGCATCTGGAATGTTAAGGACTCAATACTTGCCCTTCATCTGTTCCTCCCGCCCATACACACATACACAATTTAAGGGGACCCTCTGGATCTTTGCTTCCTTTTAGAAGCACTGCCATCAGTGACAACCTCAAGTCATTCTGGGGCAGATGACTGCTGGGAAGATGCCTGTCTTCGTCTAACTAATGATGCTTCCTGTTAGTTTCAATATTGGAGGCTAATTTTTCAGCCTGGCCCCCAAATTCTCTCAGGACACCCTACTGCTGAGTCTGCCTCACCTCCATCTATTGCCTACAGGCTCTTAAGAATCCTGGGGTCCAAACATTGGGCCACTGGGGGACACAAGTCATAAAGACGTCTGGGGACTGGTCGATGGTCACCCAGCTGTGAATAGTGGGGCTAGCCCTGATTTTCGGACTACAGACCCCCCTAAGCCCAGGACACTCCCCAACAAGGAGCAGATACACTCTCAGGTCTTGCTCTGACTGTTCCACTGTTGGCAGTAGGTGACTCTGCAGTAGGTGACAAAGGCACTGTCTGTACATCCAAAGCAGAGAGGTGTCAGCCACTTACTTCAGTGACTTTAACAGTGATTAGTTCTCAAGGACAAAAACTCTTCATTGTTAATTAATGTAGTGGTCAACGGATTTTCCTTCCAAATCGTCTTGGGGACCGAACCCAAACAAAGCGAAGAAGTGACAGTAAAAAAAGACTTGTCCTTCTGACAAGCGACAGTAAAAAAAAAGACTTGTCCTGCTTGGCAGGAGAGGGTGGCAGTTTGGGCAACACTCAGCTCTATTGCCGAGTTGCAGCGAACTCACCGAGCACCCTCACACCTTAGAGGCATCCCTCACCGCCCAGTCTTGACGCATCACCTGGCAGGCGGGCAGGCAGGGCATGGACCTTTCCTTCCTAGCACCTGGGCCCCTACTCCAGAAGACTGCGGCTGGCCGAGCCCCCGGCAGGGCTTTTATTGTGAAAGGAGCTCCCCCCTCCCGCGCTTTCGGGGGAATGGGGAGGCTGGGCCGGGACGCGCGGCAGGGACTTTGCAAACTCTGCAAACGTCCCCAATAGACCGCAGAGGCTCGCGGCTGCGGGTAGGCTCCCGCAGATCCCCTCAGATCTCAGTAGATCCGGCGTGCATTCCCCACCCGCGGAGTATCCCGGCGTGCAGCGATCTCCCGAGAGTTGGCGCGGGGCCACTTGGCTGCAGGGAAGGTGTGCACCTTGAGTCCGGGAAACGCGCCCCAGCCGAGTAGCCGCGCATCCTGTGGAGCCTGGCGAGCCACGGCGCCGGGGGCGGCCAAGAGGAGGCTGGATGAGTCTGCGAGCCGGCTGAGCGCGTCGAGGAGCCGGCCAGGACACCGCTGGGGACATGGTAGGACTCGCGGGAAGAAACGCGCAAGCAGAGGGTGGGGCGATCACCCGGACAGGTGGCTGCAGGCAGCGCGCAGCGGCCCTGGGCGCACGCAGCCTGCGCGGTCTCCCGAGGCTGGAGTTGTTCCCCGAAAGTTGCATGGGGCGGCGGCGGCTTTCATTTCTGCACCAGAACTGGGGGCAATGGGCTCTACTGCCGCTCTTGGCGGGGCGGACGGTAGTAAGGGGGCTTTTATTACGGATCCTCACACCTTAACCGAACCGTAACCCACTCACAACTCTGCGCAATCTTCATGAAATCCACAGGGCAGGGAGAGGGGAGCATTCCCTGAGGAACCCACGGCAGCCTCTGATGAGAAGCTTTTGAAGTCATTTTAATACTCTCCAAAATGTATGTGATTATGTACTATCTTTTCTAATTTAGCTATGTATTGACATTAAAAATAATATCCTAACGTTTATTACTATTGAGTTAAATTGGCTTTAGTAAGTTTCCAATCCGCCTCCCTCTACCTCCCCGACAGGAGGACTTTCGGGCAGTTGTGGAAGCACTGGTGGGTCTGGGATGTCACGATGAAACCAGGGTCTTGTGGACGTGGTCCTTCCATTGATCAACCTCACAGACACTAACAGGCAGAAAAGAAAAACCCATTGAGAATATGGCCCAGGCGGCTTAGCTAAAGAACACATGCAACCCCAGGAAAGGGGCGTCCCTCAGGCCCGGCCACTGGTTAGTTGCTCTGCTTCTCTTGCAGCAGAAAACCCCTGCAACCCCAGCTGGGCTCCTGCAGTTCACCAGGCTCCCCTGTCTGCTTCCGTGCCCTCTCGCCTCTTCCCTTCCCTTCCAAGCTCACAGAGGGCAGATCGGAACCCCACCGGAGATGCTTCGTGGGGAGTTTCGCTGGGCCTGGAGTTTAGAAGGCTGTCTAGAGACTGCGCTGTAGGATGGAGGGTCTCTGAGAGAACAGCTCCTTTGCGTGCAGGGAGGCCTGGCAGGTGGCTGGAGCAGAGGTGGAGGGCTGGTCATCAGGCGCTGGGGGCTCAGGAAGGGTACCTTTGAGGCCAGGGGTGTGTGTATGTTTCACCCCTCCTAACACCTATCCAGCTTCAGGTTTTTTCTCAAAGCTGCTAAGAGAAGGAAATGGTGGAATCTTAAGCTTCAAAAGGGGGAATAATTGGGGGTACAGATGTGAAACGAAAAGAGTGGAGATATCCTATTACAAATTCCCTGTTTAAGAGCAAGAGTGTTGCCAGAACAGAGGCCACAGCCATCCACTCTGAGGGGCATTAGCATTGTGCTGGAGTCTCCTGGCTTTAAAGGCAGCTGTAGCAGAGGCTCTGTGGTCTGCGGCTGAAGCAGAGTGCCTGGAGGAGAGATGGTACCTGCCTTCTGCTCAGGCTGCCTAGGGGAACATTGGTGTGTTTGCCCCACTGCCAGCGCAAACTTCCAGTTCTGTGAGTCAGTGCCGCTTCCCCGTTTCATGTCCCTGGCTCTGGGTCCTGGTATTGTGTTAGGAAGAGGACTTGTGTCAACATTTCGTAGTCTCAGTGTTCACTTGCAGAGAGAGGGGCCTGGGGGCATCCTCTGGCAGTGAAATGGCCTTGGAGCTCTGAAGGCTCTCCTTTGTTTCTCCCTCTGAATGAAGGCTCCTGAGGTCCAGAGGCCACAGGGCAGCCTGGCACTGGCTGGAAGCCGCATGGGAGGAGACAGGGGGCTAGGAATCCTTTGAGGACTTTAGTTTCCTCTTCTGTAAAATGAGAGATTGGACTAGATGTTATTCAAGGTGCCATTTAGCTCCAAAAATGGGTGATATGTGAATAACTTTGAGATTGGATCTCAATTCTAGTGTTGAGCTATGCTTAGCATGAACAACTAAAAAGGTGTGGGGAAGAAATGGTTCTCAGCCCTGACTCAGGCTGCCCCCATCCCCCAGCCCAAATCCAGATGAGACCCAGACCAAGGGATGTTTTCAGGCTCTGCAAGTGAGCCCAGTGTGCTGCCAGGGCTGAGAACCACAGGGCAAGAAGGCTGAGAGAATGGGGGAAAGCTGGGGCTCAAAGCTGCACTTCCCAAGATATCCTTATGTCCATAGAGTGGTCATTCCTTGAGATAGTCCTAAAATAGTTTTTGGGAAATGATAGATGCTATGTCATTTCCCATTATATGGTATCGCATGTATCATATGCTATATCTCTTTGAGGGTCCTTCCGTAGAGTATCCTCTTTTAATTCATTACACTGAGATTTGAACTTCCCCAGCTTTTTTGAATACGGTATCCTTTATTCAGTAATTCCCTAACGCCATCCTGTTATTGGTCCCAGGTACGTATGATGGGAAACTCTGGGTTAGAAGTATACAAATAAAAGTCTAGAATCCTTAAATGTCCTTTTGGAAAACAAAAAAAGAAAGAAAAGAGTATTGAGCTGCAGTATCTGTGTGGGCATTTTTGATCATCCTGCGGGGTCAGGGGTCATTGCCATGGCTTGGTGTGTATTTTTCTAAAGCTAAGAGTGGAGCACTTGTCAGTTTCTTTCCTCGCGATGGTGGTGGGAGGTTTGGTGTTTGCCAAGGACTCTGTACTTGATGAAAAATATTGATAGAATCAGATGTATATGTGTTGGGTTAAAAATTAAAAAAGAAAAAATATTGATAGAGAAAGTTGAAACTATTACTGCCAATTAAAAAATGTTTTCCTCCTGATTTTTGAGAAAAAATATACAACTTCTACAGGAACCATGATTATCATTTTGGCATATTTCCTATTCTCTTTGAGTATTATTTTAAAGAGCTGAGATTTCAGCACACATGCACTTTTGCAGTCTGATTTGTTTTACTTCAGTTTATATCAAAACACGTTTCCATGTCTACATCTCTAGAAAAATCTTTCATAACCGTACATTTAATGCTCAGTACGATGATTTTGATAATCGTCTCCCTGTTTGTGGATATTTAGGTCACTTCAGGATTGGGGCTGATTTCAGTGGCATGTCGCCACCTTCTCATTATCCATGGAAATGAGGACCTGAGTGCCCAGCTAAGTGGAAATCAGACAAATTCACAAGAACGAATTGCTCCGGCCTCTTTCTCTATCCAAGCTTTTACTGTAACTACCCTCCCAGGGCCCAGCATGCTGTGGGAGGAGTTTCCTCTTGCCTGTCTTCACTCTGTGCTGTAGGCAGGTCATCAGGCAGGCAGCAGTGGGGGAAAGGGAGTCCCAGGGGAGCCCACACAGGCCAGTCCTCCTTGGGAGAACCAAGAACTAAAATCCCTGGAGGTTAAGACTCAGAGGAGAAGGAGCTGAGGCTGGAAAAGGGATGTGGCCTCTTTAGGGTCACTTAGAGCCGGGCTAGGGCCCAGGTCTCCTAGGGCCCAGGTCCCCCTCCACTCCCCATGCAGGTCCTGTCACAGGCACTACAGCCCCATCATAGACTTGGATGTAGTGTGGCTTGGAGTGGCAGAGGAAAGGCCCGGGGTTTGCAGTCAGAATGGGGTTTGTGCTGGGCTAGGTTACCGTGTGGCTCTGGGTAAGTGCTGCCTTGCTCTGAACCTCAGCCCCTTATCTGTAAAAAGAGTCATTGTGAGGAGCAAATGGAGTCATGGAGGTGAAAACACTTGGTGTCTCAAAGGTGCTGTAGGATTGGGGGCTTTACAAAGGACCCACAGAAATAGGTTTGCTTTTTGTTAGGGTCTAAAACAAATGGTAAGGAAGTCACAGGTGCCTTTCATTCAATACCAGTCAAGGGGATGCTTGTGGGACTCTTCTCTAAGTAAGGATCTAGTATAGACGGAATTTATCCTCAGGTAGTTTTCTTGCTTCTTTAAGTCCATCTTCTCATCAGGCAGGAAAAC
Source organism: Chlorocebus sabaeus (assembly GCF_047675955.1). Classification (NCBI taxonomy): domain Eukaryota; kingdom Metazoa; phylum Chordata; class Mammalia; order Primates; family Cercopithecidae; genus Chlorocebus; species Chlorocebus sabaeus. The sequence goes on along the minus strand of NC_132925.1, from coordinate 96,882,084 downwards.
CCAGCCTGCAGATGTTTGTCCAGTCTGTCTCCCACGCGCCTCCTTGCACAGTGTTGCTGACTGGATGAGAATGTAGCTCCCCAAACAGCCGCAGGCCCTTGGAGTCTAATGCTGGGGTCCCCTCATTGAGTCCCTCTGCACTGAATGAGTCCTAAAAGTTATCAGGCTCAGCTGAAGAAGAGGTTAAACTGGTATTGGAACCTTGAAATGCAGCCCATGGAGCCTGTGGGAAATTTGATCCCCTCTCTCTTCTGGGGTACAGCCCTTACTTGTAGCTCCTGCTGCATACCTAACCCAGGCTTTGTGCAGGGCTGGGCAGGGAGCAGAGTGTTTTAAACAATCCCCTGGCCCCAACCATACCAAACAGGGGTTGGTCCAAAAAACAGGGATGTAGGGTATGGTGGGAACAGGTCTCACAAAGAAATGAGTTCCTTAGTTGTTTTAGGGACTAGTGACAGAAACATGCTTCAGCTTGGCCTCAAAGATGCTGACAAATCCCTCCAAGTAGGTCTGGGAGGCCCAGTATCCGCTGCCACCTAAGGTACTAGTAGAGAAACAGAGTGCATCAGTTTTCTTTGAGGCATGGTTGCTGTGAGTCACCTGGGGCTGTCTTTGCTTGGATCATCTTGTGATGTGACTGCTAAAATGTTTCCGCCTAGGGAGTTTAGGGCGTGATCCCTTCATTTTCTGGATGTGTCTGCACAGGCCTGCGTGTGAAGGACCACTTGGCCTGACAGTGAGAATGACAGGGAGACATGATTGTGGGAAAACCCCAGGCCACCCTTCTTTATGTGGATTTCACTTCCTATCTCTCTCTCTCTCTCTCTCAGACACACACACACACACACTCACTCTCACACATCACACACATACTCATACGCACACACGTGCACGCACACACACACTCACTCATGCACACATACTCCTGGGAGTGGCCTGGGATCTGATCCTATTCCCCAGAGTCCAGCTGAGTGGAAGATGGAAAGTCTTTTTGATAGCATCTGGTGAATCCTGGGGTCAAGGAGGTTAAGAGTAGAAGGGAAGCAGGATGAGGGCTGATGTGAAGGGTGAGGAAACAGCAGGTGTGTAACTGAAATGCAGATTCAGTCACTCACCACTTGTAAAGTCCAATTAACCAGAGTGAGGTCTGGTATAAAGAAAGTGACTTTATTCTAAAGCTTAGCTTAGAGGAAGAGGTACAGGCTCCTGCCTTTAAGGATACCGCTTTGCTTTAGAGCAGAAAGCAGGGTCCTTTAAAGGGATACTTGGCATGAATGGCATGCAGGGGAGTGGGCAAGCAGGTGGGGGTCTCCATGACTCGCTTGGGTGCCTTATCTACCAGGGAGTTGAGCTAGCACCATCACAGGCAGATCTAGGTTGTAAGGTCGTCGTTGTCTTGAGATACTCTGCAGGTGGGAGAGAGTTTTGGAGTGGGCATAATTTAGGTTGTAAATTGACTGTTATCTCTCGAGGCAAGCTCCTGGTGGAAGGTAGCTCAGGCTCTGGAGCTTCTAAGTAAGCACAGAGTTAGATAAGCTTTTCATGTAGGGAGTGTTTGGTGAAGGGAAGGTAGAGCTTCTAACTGCATTTCTAAAGAGCTAAGTAGGAAGCAAGGATTCAGGGAAAAAGAGGAAAGAGAGAAGAAGAAATAATTTTAAAAAATTTATTCTCTTTGTCTTAGACAAATGGGGGTACTCGGTTATAGGGGCCTCACTCTGATCTCTAGGCCTTCATGAGCTCTGAAGGAATGAGTGTCTCCATGGGCAGGGGCTGAGTCTTGCTCCCAAGTGGCTTTGGAATTCCTGAGTGGCATATCAAGAAGGCCACAAAAGGAGGATTCACGTTCAATGTGTAAATGTGTGTTAGTGCTCCCTCTGTCTCCCTGCCGCCTTGTCATTCATTTATTCATCAATTCATTTAGAAAATGTCTTCTTTAAGCCAGACATTGTGCAGGGCAGAAAACAGAACAATCAAAAACACATACTCTGCCTCTGAGGAGTACACAGTCTATTGAGGCTGCCTGTGCATACGTGTGTGTGTGTGTGTGTGTGTGTGTGTGGGCAGAGGTGGTGGGGGCAGGTGGTAGGTGATAGGTTCAGGTGAGAGGGAAGCACAAAGAAATGCTTCAGCCCTGTAGGCCAGATGTTGTGCTGAAGATACAGAGAAAGGATAGACCCAACCTGAGGAGTGAGTGGGGCAGAGGGAGGCTCCAGGACAGGGAGTATCTGAGGAGGATCTGGATTCTGTCAAGGGAAGAAAGGAGAAGCCACTGTACATCTGTTAGAATAGTTAAAAAGTGAAACAAAACACCCTGACAACCTCAAGTACTGGTCAGGATGCCAGCAACAGGAACTCTCCTACATGAAAGTGGGAAACAGTAGAAAGCAGTTTGTTAGTTTTTCATAAAAAGTTAAACATACACTTACCATATATCCCAACAATCCCATTCCTGTGTATTTATGCAGGAGGAATGAAAACACATGTCTACAAAAAAACGATGTTTATGTTTATAATAGCTTTGTTTATATGTTTATAATGTTTATAATAGCTGATGCAAATGTTTATAATAGCTTTATTTATAATTGCCCCAAACTGGAAACAACCCGAATGTCACTCAACTGTAGATTGGATAAACTGTGGTATGTCCATACAGTGGACTACTCCTCAGCAATAGAAAAGAACCATAGGTCCATGCAACAATGTGGAGGGATGTCAAAGGCATTATGCTGAGTGGGAGAATCCAATCCTACAGGGTTACATACTGTGGTATTCCTTTTATATGACATTCTAGAAAGGGCAAAACTGTAGGGATGGAAAACAGATCAGCAGTTGCAGGGGTTAGGGGTGGAGAGGCTGTTGATTATAAAGGGGCAGCACAAAGGAGAATTCTGGAGTGATGGAAGTGTTGTGTCCTGACTGTGGTGGTGGACATGCATATCTAATACATGTGTTAAAACTCGTAGAATGATACAGAAAAGTTTCAGTTTTACTGTATGTAAGTTAAAAATATATATATAACAAAAAGAAGAGGGAAAGGCATTCTAGCCGAAGGAACAGCACGTGCAAAACCCCTGGAGGCAAAAATGAGCTGTTAAAAGTTGGCTGGGAAGGAGCTGGGCTGGGACCACAGGGGAACTTCCTGGAGATGGGACTGGGGCCAGGGCCTGGCTCTTGGATGTGGGTGCTCTCCCCACCCAGCTAGGGGTTTGTGTTATTGTCCCTAGGGCAGAGGGGACAATGGAAGGGCTTTTGAGCTTGGAGAGGTGGGATTGCATTTGCATTTTAGAGAGCAGTTTTGGGGACTGAGAAGAAGGAGTGTGATCCAGGGGGCCAGGATGGAGGTATGGATTCTGTAGCAGGCTGGAGGAGCAGGTAGGAGGATGTTTGGGCAGGAGAACCTCCAGCCCTTGGTAATCTCAGATGTGGAGGCTGAGAGCAGGTCAGGAGTGACTCCAGGTTCTTGTTCAGGCATCTGGATATATGGGTCTCCGTCAGCCTTCCTCCTTTCTCTTCATTTTTATTTAAATTTAGCTTTTGGTGTTTCTTTTCTAGTCACACTTAGAAATTGTTAGGAATAATGCTCAAATCCTAAGGAAATTGAAGACGCAAACAAAAGATTCTTAACAAAGCAATTTTACTTCTGTGCAGAGGGTTTCCTCCTTGGCCAGTTGCCATGAGAGCACACCTGAACAAAGGGGCACGAGAGCCTTTATTCCTGACGCTAGTCCTGCCCCTGTACCCTTTCCTCATTGGCCGGGGTCGGGTCATACAATCTAAACTAATCCTGGTTGGCTAAACATTTGATTTTTTTTAGATAGGGTGGGCACGTAAAAGAAAGTGGAGAGGAAGGGGAAGTGGTGTCTGTAAGGAGCTAGAAAGTAAGTCCTCTTTCCAAATAAGGAAAGGAACGCGAGCTGGTACTGATAACGCCTGGTACTGTGGCGTGCCTGGGCATCTAACAAAGGCAAAAAGGAAAAAAAAGGAGAAAAAAGCAGGGGGGTGGGGAGTGGGTACTATGAATTACAGAATAAAAGATTGATCAGATTATTTGAAGAGAAACCGCATCATATCCCACCAAATGATCATATATAGAAGTCACTTAACAATGATACTAATCATTTTAGTTCTATAAAATCACTTATGTTATATTCTTAAAAGCAATGGTGAAATGTTAGATACTTCTCCTTTAAGCCTTTGAACTGATTTTGTACATATTGCCTTGATAATCACAAGAGTAGGATAGAGAGAGGCTGGGTGTGGTGGCTGACACCTGTAATCCCAGCACTTTGGAAGGCTGAGGCAGACGGATTACCTGAGGCCAGGAGTTTGAGACCAGCCTGGCCAACATGGTGAAACCTCGTCTCTACTAAAAATACAAAAATTAGCTGGGCATGGTGGCATGTGCCTGTAGTCCCAGCTACTCGGGAGGCTGAGGCAGGAGAGTTGCTTGAATCCAGGAGGCAGAGGCTGCAGTGAGCTGAGACTGAGCCACTGCATTCTAGCCTTGGTGACAGAGTGAGACTCTAGCTCAAAAAAAAAAAAAAAAAAAAAAAAAGGGATCGGGGGTAGGATAGAGAGAATTCCAATGATAATTGTGTGTATAGGTTTATTTATGTCCCCCAAGCCACCTTGCCTGTGGTCCCTGATGCTCTCCTGCGGCCGGTATAGACACCTGGCTCCCTTCCTTCTGGCCTCCAACCCAGCTGACCACCACTGCTGGAGAGTGGGTAGGGCTGTGGCCGCTGCATCCCTCCTAGCTCAACTTCTCCGCCCGCCATGGGCTTAGATTTCTGCTAAGTGGCCGCAGGAAGGGGCTGTGTCACATGCTGTTTACTTGTGGGCAGTTTTTGTTTGGCTTTTGAGGGTGTTTGCTTGCAATGAGCAAACAGCCTCTTCAGAACCAGCTGGAGGATTCAAATCCTCCCATCTTGGGGACGCAGGTTCGTGGTTCTGTAAGAGCCAAGTTGGATAGGGATTTTTCCAGAAATGCCGTCAGCCAAAGAACTGGTCAGAGACAGCAGAGGGGATAAGAGTAGAAGAGAGAAAGGGAGGGAAAAACGAGAAGAGTCAGAGCCAGAGACACAGGGATGCGAGATGAAGAGAGTGAGGCACAGAGGCAAATGAGACCAGCTCTGTGGAGAACCTTCACGTCTAGGCGTGGTTCTGAGCCAGGCAGGCGCCCCTTTCAGCTTGTGAGCGTGCCATGCAGCGGGGCTCCTGGACTGCACGGAGCACACTCTTCTGAACTGGCTTTCGTCAATGTTGTTGCCCTTTGGCAGAGCAGCGCTGCTTTCTGCTGGCCTGGGTGGACTGAGGGCCGACTGCCACTGCCTCTCTGTGCTTCACATGCTCCAGGGCTGTCCCTAGTGTCAGCTCTGTGCTGCTGCTGGGGAGGCATATCAGCAGGACAAACCCAGTGGTCCCACTGGCCAGTCTTGCTTCTAGCCAGACTGGCTTTGCAGCAGTGTTGTGAGTTGACTTCCAATGCACTGGGCACTAGGAAATTCTCAAGATATTCTGGCAAAGTAACTGTAGTGTTTTTAAATGCTTGGTGGTATCTTTGAGGTGGGAAGGGAAGACCCCATACAGCCAACCCATAACATTAGAGGGGCATAATTTCAAAAAGTGCAGGAGCCGCAGTCCCTTTCATTCTTATCTACAAAGGAGATGAATGAACTGCAGCGAAGGGATAATGTAGTAACTCTTACTGGCCAGGTGGAAGGAAAGGGGGAGACGTTGGTAGGGGGAGAGGGTTGCAGGGAGGAGCAAGGAACACGTTTCCTACAGAGCCTGGGAAAAGGCGCATTAATGGTTGGGGCAGGTCCTCACGTTTGCTTCTGTCTCCGGGTCTGTGCAGTCTCTTTCTTCTAGATGCCCCATTCTGTCTGTCTGGACTTCCCTTTTAGGGTTCAGAATGCCATTGATCTTTCTTTTTGGTGAATGTAGAGTGGAGGTAGGATTCTTAGAAACTTGTTCTTTTGCATATTGTCACTGCTTCTCTTCCTGACCTAATCATAGGGGAACGTTTTCCTCGATTTTCCTTTTGGGCCTGATAGGGTTTTGCAACTCTCTTGTTTTATCTCTGTCTTTTGTAAATTGTAAGAGCAATACCTGCTTATTGTGGAAAATCCTACCTGCTTTTGGGCCTCTTTGGAGGAGTCTCTGTGTGGTGTTCCCAGACTTAGACTCACAGCATAGACAGATGCACCTGCTGGGAGGTCTGCATGGTCAAGGGTCCCTGTGCAGGGCCAGGTGTGTTGGCTCATGCTTGTAATCCCAGCACTTTGGGAGGCTGAGGAGGGAGGATCCCTTGAGTTCAGGAGTTCAAGACCAGCCTGGGCAACACAGGGAGACCCTATCTCTACAAAAAGTTAAAAAGGTACATGCCTGTAGTCCCAACTACTTAAGAGGCTGAGGTGGGAGGATTGCTTGGGCCCAGGAGGTGGAGGGTGCAGTGAGCTGTGATCGTACCACTGCACTCCAGCCTGGGTGACAGAGTGAGACCCCGTCTCAAAAAAAAAAAAAGGGGTCCCTATGCATACACCCTTGGGGATAACTCCCAACCAACTTCTCAGAGTGCTGCTCTGCCTGCTTCTGGGACAGCAGCGGTGGTTGTCTGTGGTGGAGGGAGGACAAAGGAAACCCACATTTACGAAGTTTGTTTATCAGAGAGGCATCTGCCTGCCATGTGCCCAGCCTCCATTTGAGCACTGAGATGAGAATGAGCATGACTTACACCCTGGGCCCCTCAGGAATTCCGAGTCTTGGGGAGGATGGGGGCCAGACTACTTGCCTACTTAATGACAGTGCGTCGACTGCATCCCAGGTGTGAAGCTCTGAGTCCCAGTGTGATGTTCTGAGAGTCCCAGGTGTGATGTTCTGAGTCCTGGGAGTGTTGTTCTATGTTCCAGGCATGTTGTTCTGCGGGCCAGGTGTGTTGCTCTGTCAGCTAGGTGTCACTCTTTTTTATTACTGAGGAAACTAAGGCTCAGAGGAACCACATGCTTTGCCTGAGCTCTTGTGGCTGGGAAATGGTGGGGTAAGGGGCTGGACCCAAACCTGAATGAGCTCGAGGCGTGTGCCTGGGGCGACTATGGACAAGTAAGCAAATGATGGGTGCGGTTATCTCACTCTTTTCACCCCAGCTGGTTGGGAGGAGGTCTGGGAACCTCTGAAGTCTCTTGGATCTGTCTAGGTGGAAGCAGTGGGGGTGGGGCCAGGCCAGGCCACTGGCTGGGGAAAGTTCCTGTAAGGATGTCGTCTGAGGTCTTGGGAGTCTCCTGGGGACTTCTTTTCTGTAAGTCTCCTTTTCCTGCTTTCTTTTTTTCTTTCTTATTTTTAGTAGAGACAAGGTCTCACTTTGTTGCCCAGGCTGGTCTCAAACTCCTGGCCTCAAGTGATTCTTCCCTTTCAGCCCCCTAAAGTGTTGGGATTATAGGATTATAGGCAAGAGCCACCGCGCCTGGCCAATCAGTCTTTTTCTTGCTGTTGTCTCTGCTATTCATACCCTCTACAGAGTCACGCAGATATACACACACACATCCACCCACTCCATGCACTTAGATGCATTATTCACACACTCACACATAAACCACATGCTCACATTGACATTCACAGTGTCACAGTGAAACACACACTCACCCACACACTGGTAATCTGGCATACACACTCACACACCCTCACACACTTGCATAGCCATAGAGCAGCTGCAGAGGTGCTGCCTGGGCTCTGAAGCAGAGGTGTTTGATGGAGTAGTGGGACTGGAGCCAGGCTCAAGCTGTGCCCAGACTATGGTGGGGGCTGCGGTCACGCTGCCTGGGTGCCTGGGCCCAGCGGAGGTGGAGGCTGCAGGCAGTTTGAGGGCTGGAGGCTGTAACGGCCAGTGAATGGGCCATTTGGATGTCTGTGCCTGTGCTGGAAGGAGAGTGAGTGGGACACACAGGGTTCTTTCTCAAGGACAGAGTGGCTCTGTTGTCTGTCCACATAGAGGCTCAGTGTGTGCCTCCTGGGGGACCTGGACCCCAGCTCAGGGACTGGCTACTGGCAGGGTTGCTTCCTGGATAGCACGGGTGCTCATTCCCAGCCTCCCTGCGTGCCTGGCCACTGTCTGCAGGCCCTGGACCTAGTGGGCTCTTATAGTTACTCACCACATTCTGGCCCCCCACCCCCACCCCTCTGCCCAAGATCCTGTTGCAACGCAACTACAAAGATGCTATTGTATTCCTTTCTTTCAGAACACTCTCCCCTGAAACTCTGGTTAAAATCCTCTCATCTCCCTTTAGGCTGACTGGGCAGGGATGCCTTGTGTAGTCACTTCGCTGGGAGTCTGGAGAGGCTCCTGGCTCCTGGTTCACACTCACTTCCCTCCCTGGCGGTGGCTGAGTTTAGACTGTAATTGTAATATCTTACTTGGTGTGGCTTTGAAGCATGAAGGGTTCAGAGGTTGAGTTGTAATCAGAACTGAATTCAAACCCTGCTCACCACCTTGGGCATGTCAGTGAACCTTTAACTTCTTAGCCTCAGTATCCCTTGACAATACCAGGGCCTCCTTGTGGGAATGTATGCTCGGTGCTTTAATGAGCATGAGGCACCTTGCACAACAGTCAGCACATAGTCCCTGCTCAGTTAATGGGAGCTGTGATTACATTGTCCTTGGACAACAGACAGGCCTGAAGGCACAGCAAGGCCTGGGCTTCTAGAACTGTCAGGAGGATCCTTCAGTGCAACACGATGATTAGGAGTGGGGGATGCCTTAGACTCTGGCTCCCCTCAGAAGGAGTCTGGGATATGTGCCAAAGAGGGGCTGCCTTTGCCTCATCCCCGGGGATCCATCCCTATGACGGTGAACTGGAATTAAAGGAAGGGGAAAGGGATGCCTAGTTCAAGAGTTCTTGATCTGGGATCCAAGCAAGTGATAAAAGAAAAACTTCAGCCGAATTAAATTTAAAAGGGTTTAATTGAGCAATGAATGATTCACAAATCGGGCAGCCCCCAGAATCACACAGATTCACAGAGACTCCAGGGGTGCCTCATGGTCAGAACAAATATATAGACAAAAAAGGTAAAGTGACGTACAGGAATCGAAGTAGGTACAGAAACAGTGAGATTGGTTACAGCTTGGCGTTTGCCTTATTTGAGCAGTTTGAACATTCGGCAGTCTGCGAGTGGTTGAAGTATGGCTGCTGGGATTGGTGAACACTCCGCCGTTGTTACTGCCGCATACTGTTAAGTTAGGTTTTTAATTTTGTCTGACTATTAAGCTAGGTTGCAGTTCATCCACAAGGACTCAAATATAGAAGTACAGAGTCCTTCTCAGGCCATATTTAGTTTGCTTTAATGCATGGAATTCAGGGGAGCACTAGGTTAAAGAAAGTTACATCTTTATTTTCACTCATCTCTAACTGGAATTCAGTGTTTCTTCGATAATGAATGTAGGCACCAGCCACAGTAGTGTTGGCAGGACCTGTGACTTTGTCATCAAGAGAAGTCACAGATATTTTATGTAATGACAGCAGAAGCAGATACTTTGAAATATAGTTTTTATTCATTACTGCTTTGAAAGTGCGTTTGTTTTTAGATATACTGATAGATACTGGTTTTTAATGTGTTAAGGAAGCACGTGTAGAATTATATCACACATTTGTTTTTTTAGAAGATCTGGATAATTATTTCAATGTAATTGACTATCTTGGTAACCCTGTATTTTTCATTTTATACAATAAAAAAACACATCTTGAGAAGAATCTTTAGCTTCACCAGGTGGCCAGAAGGGTCTTTGGTATTAAAAAGATTCGGAACCCCTGCCTCTGCGTAGATATTCATCAATGTGGTCTGTTTCTGGGGGAGTGACAGAAGCCCCTTTGCCTAAAAGCATCTTTCCCCAGCCTCTACTCCGCGGCCATTAAAAAATAATCTTTAAAAAAATTAAAACCTGGTGTGTGCCAGGCACCGTGCTGGGTGTTGGAAGATAATTTCCCCTCAGTGATAATAACATACTGTATTTACAACATATTGTATTATATCATTGTAGCATAACAACCCAATAACAACAATGCCCAAAGCATTAGACTTTGTAGCTTTCTCATTCATCATCTCCTGGAATTCTCATCCTTTAAATGTTAAGACTATTGTGTGAGACCCATTTTAGAGATCCGTAAATAAAGGTTCAGTGAATCTGAGTCATGGCCAAGTCATGCAGTTCATAAATATGAAGGACTTCCAGATGGGCCCTCCAGTCACAAATGTGATTTTTTTCCACTCAATCAACCTGAAAATTCCCACACTTGGACTTAGCCCTTGCATTTTGATATCTAGTCTTTGGAAATTTTTTGTTAAAAATAAATATCCTTGGAAATTAGTTTGGTGCATCAAGCATTGTCCCAAGGGTCTGGGTCTCAGGGACATCTTGTACAGAGGAGAAGAAAGGGCAATACTAGAGAATGGGCCCTGGGAGGGAACTAGGTCTGGATTTGGGGAGGCCTGGGCAGAGGACAACCCCAGGGAAGGCATGGAGGCAGAGCCGGGCCTAGAGGGATGGGGAAGGCCAATGCTGGGGAGGAAGCACTGATAGGGAGGGCAAGCTCTGAAGCCCAATTTGACTCTCTTTGTGTGTTTTGCTTGGGGAGCCTCCAAGACACATGCATGGAGACTCAGCCTCAGTCTTCTAAGCAGCATCTTCATGGGAGGGCTGAGGGAACCTCCATTTCTGGAGGCCACCGATGCAGTTTTCTGCTTGGGACTGGGCCGAGAGGGCATGCGATAGACAAGCAGAGCATTTTCTTTGTGCCATGGACACAGAGACCTGTTCCTCTTCTCAGAATCCAAGAGGGTCCATCAGACACTGCGAGGCACTTCTCTTGTCTTTGACTGAGAAGTCAGAGACTCTCTAATTAGGCTTTCTCCCTAATTCTTGGAAGGCAGCGGCCCCAATGCATATCATTTCCCCCAACAGCATCCAGCACAGTGTAGATGTGGAGGATGTGGGCAACAGATGTTTCGACTGGTTGTTAGCCTCCTACATCTTATATTTAAATATCTCCAGAGTTGTCCAACAGAACTTTCTGAGATGGTGGAAATGTTCTATCCTGTGCTGTCCAACATAATAGCCACTACTTGCAGGTAGCAGTTGAGCCCCTGAAATGTGGCCAGTGCAACCAGGAATGGAAATTTTAAAATTTTAATTAATTCGAATGTAAATAGTCACATGTGGCCAGTGGCTCTCATATTGGACATTGTAGCCTTGGACCAAGAGATATAAACTGAAGTGCACATGGAGGCCAGGCTTCTAGCATAAGTGAAGGAAGTGGGCTGGGTGTAACGAAAACAAATCTGCCTATGTTTTGTTTTTTTCAGGTTTAATTGAGCTATAGTCAGAGAAGTGTTCATCTTCTGTAAGAAAAACAATAAGGCAAATGAGATGCCAAAGGCAACTGTCCTTCCTTGGTGTTGGGAGACAATAGGGAGTTGTGGGGCCTGTGGGGAACTTCAGGGAGCATATCATTGAGAGAGGGTGCCATACTCTACGCCAGCCGTATAGGGACCTGGGCCCAAAGTGTAACTAGAACTTCCCCTTTTTCAAGGGAAGCTGGAAATTTGAATTTTTATGTGAAATATCCTGGATTTTAAATATTGGTTCAAATTTATTTAAAACACTACAAGCCAAGCAAAACACATCTGCAGGCCAGATTTGGCCTGTGGGTCCTGGTTTATAAACTCTTCTCTAGGTCTCATCCTGTATGAGTCTCTACCGCCTCCTGGAGACTAGGGTGGATGGCCGGTGAAGAGCGAGGTGGATTCTGACCTGAAGTATTCCTAATTGGCTCGGCCTACCCTGTTGTCACGTGTTTAGTCAAAAGAGTGGAGAAGTGCACAGGGAAGGCACAGACTTGCTCCCCTCCCCTTCTTCTCTGAGGTTGCATCTTGGCCTCTGAGCAGCCAGGGAGCAGAAATCTCTGGAAGGTTGGAAAGGTATAGCCCAGAAAGAAACTTGCTTTATTTTTCAGCAGCAATCCCCATCCCTCTTGATCCCAGCCCCACTCCCAGATCTGAGAGCAAAATATGTGGCTGTTAATACAAAGGCAGCCAGAGAAATTTTCCAACAAATGACAGGGTCTCCAAAATTCCATCTGGCCTGTGGTGTTCCCACACTGGCGCTCTTGTGAGCTGGAACAAAATGCTAATTCAGCTATGGATGTGGAGAGGGCTCCTGGGGCCAGCAGGGCTGCAAAGCCCCAACGTATAATCAACATGGAGACTGGACCAGGGCAACCAACAAACCGGGGGACATAAGGGACACTCCGTTGACATTCCTGCCTATGGGGCTCTTGCTCTGAGCACAGTGCCAGGATCCCTGCCATGGAGTTGATCCCATGGGCGTTGCTAGAAAATTACCATCATGGTAATAGCAACAATCCTAATGACAGCTAACATTGACTAAACTTAACTGCGTGTCAGGCTCTGTTTTGAATGCTTTATCTACAACACCTCATGTCACTCTCATAGTGTTTAGTAGAGTGATTTTATTTTTATGATTGACAAGTCACATTCTTTTCCCGTCAGAGTGTCACCACCATAACAGGGCTTTTGTCTCTTTTGTTCATGATGTTTCTCTTCTGCCTGGAACAGTGCGTGGCTCAGGAAATACCTGCTTAATGAACTAATGAATGGACCACCCTATGAAGGAGGTACTAGGTGCTGTTATGACCCCCATTATACAGATGAGGAGATCAAGGCCCAAGGTCACACAGCAAGGACACAGTGGAGTTGGGATCAATAGCCCATGTGTTATTTGCAGCTATGCTAGGCTGGTGATGGCAGGAGGCCAAGGGGACCTGGCTGTCTCCCCTCTAGGCCCAGAGATGAAACTTGTCAAATAGTTTGGGGACTGGAGAAAGGTCATGGTCCTGTGGTCAGGGACTGAGGGGTGCTCCCTGTGACCATTTGGGTGTAGGATACTCAGTTCCTGGCTCAGCCTGTGCCCCGTGGGCTATGGGTCATCCACACTGAGTCTCAGGACTTGTGGTCTCCTTGGAGAATGTGCACAAACTCTGAGAGGCCATTTGTCTTTCTGATGACAAGTAGGTCACTCTGTCCCTGGAGCAGAGAGCTGGCAGCTGCATGTGCTAAGAGCCCTGTGCAGAACTGCACATCCCGTGCACCCTTCATAGGCTGAGCAGTTTCAGAGCGGAGGCTGGAACCTGGGCTGGAATCATGTCCAGGCCGAGGTGCCCTGCGATGAGCAAGCCCACCAGCCAGGGTTCCTCATCTGGGACAGGAGATGAATGATTTTTTCTTCCTGCCTACACTCTACCCTCTGCTACCTGCACCTTGGGTGACATCTGCAACTCCATTTCAGAGAGGCAGAGGAACATAGTTTTGTGTGTGAAGTGTCTGGGGTCCAGTCGCTGGGTCTGAGGGTGAGAAGGCCTCAGTAAGTCTTGCTGATCCCACCTCTGGCCTCTGCTCCCTGCTCTTCAGAGCTCCCTTTTGGCCTGACTTTCCGTGTTTCAAGTGTCGGGTATTACATGTTCAAGCTACTACTTTCACGTGCATGAGACACAGAGAGAGAGAGGTGAGTGTGGAAAGAGAAAGAGAGAGAGATCTGGGATCCACAGAGATAGAGAGAATCGTCTTCAGATGGAAAACAACACATGCACCTTCTTTTTCAAAGGTGTATCTCCCAGGGGCCTCTCCTCCATGGGCTGTTCTGGCCCTCACTGGGTGCAGATTCTTCCCTCCTCAGTTGTACTTGGAATAACAACTGCACAATGGAGGAGTTCTCCTCCTCTTCTTCCCCCTCATAGCTTATGTTTATTGAGCATCTATTGTGGGTCTAGAATAATGGTAAGCATTTGACAGTTATTTCATTTAATTAGTATAATGGCCCTATAAGGTTGTGTCTTAGGTTGGCTTCCTCCAGAAGGAGACCTTGAGACCAGGATTCCAGTGCAAGCAGTTTATCTGGAAGACGTCACCAGAAGACAGCAGCAGGTAGGGAGGAAGCGAGACAGGGAAGACAGCCAGTGCAGGGTGCATGAGAGGGCAGGTTCCTGCTGGGGACTTCGGGGGCTCAGTCCTGCTGGGAACTTCTGGGAGACCTTGAGGAACATGCCACTCTTAGGAGTTGTCCTCCCCCACAGGTAAAGAGGATGGAGTCTTTATTCGCCAATTCCTGTCTACCATAGGTTGAGGGCTGCTCCTGGGGGTATTAGCTTCCCAGCAGGCACACTGCTGCTGACCACTTCTGAAGTCCTTTAAGGGGTCTGGGACATCGCCTTACTGTCCACTGTATGGAGGACCTTGGTTGTGATGAGCTCCAACACTGCAGAAGACGCAGCTGGGAAAACTCCTAATGGAAGGGGTCTCCACCCAAGAGCTGGTTGGATGAAGGGTCAGCTTTTGTGGAATATTCTGTGGGCCTCATATCCGAGAACCAGGAGAGGCTGAAGGAGAAGAAGTGGTGAGGGCAGGGCAAGCGATGGAGACGCACTGGGGACTGGGCCTCCTGGCAGAGTTTGTGGCTGGTGGGTGTGTCTAGGGTGGACTGGGAGCTTAGCTCCTTAGCCCAGTTTACCCTTTGCTGTAGCTTTTTCGTAGCAGGGTAATGTTAATAATGGGAGCAACCACCTTTTGAACAGTTACTATGTCCCTGTGACTTTTATAGAACTGCATACACATTAACTCATTAAACACTCATATCAACCCTAGGAGGTGGGTGCTAAGCTTTCCACCATTTTAGAAATGAGTGAAGAGCTAGGATACCCAGGACAGGTGTCTCAGCAGGAGTGTGCGGCGGGCGCACTGCCTCCTGCTATGACAGACTGCCTGTATGGGTGGCCCTCTCCTCTTTGTGGCTCTTCCTCCCACCTGCTCAATCCTGCTTCCTGTGACCTTAGGTGCTAACCTGGAGTTTTCTGGTGCCAGTTCACCTGATATCACTTCTCTGGTTATAACTGGTGCTGACTTGTTCCTCCATGGCTACTAGTGATGCCTAGATTTGGGTGGAGGGACCCTCTAATCCATGTCAGCTTCCCTAGGATTCACAGGGTGGGAAAAGCCTCTTTGTTTCTTACTGCCACAACTACGTCATTTTGTCTATTGGCTTTTGGACGTTTTTTTTTTTAAACCAATATGCATAGGAATACATTTTACATTGTGACCCAATGTATGTGCATGTGTGTGTGTGCACATGTACATATCAGTGTGTATAGCTGAAATTAAAGTCTCATGAAATGATATACCCTGATGACTTATTTTTTTCCTCTCTTCTTTTTCTCTTTTCTCCCTTTTCTTTCCCTTGTACTAATGGGTTCCAATCACAGTGTGACAATCTGATTGAACTACTCTCTCGTTTTCATGGAGCTGCCCCCCTTCTGGAACTTGGTTCAGGTTGGTGGGTATGAAGCCAATTTAGAAGGCAGTGCATGCATTGTTGCATTTTCAAATCACCACTCCTGCCCGTGTATTCTCCACATTCTGGACGGAGCTGGTGCACACTGGTGCTTCTCCTCCACAGGTAGGTGCCTTCCACATGCAGCAAACCCTGGGGTGAAGGTGCTCAGCAACCTCTGTCCTGGATATAGCTGTCAGCCCCAAGCCTGCCTCCCCACTGTTCCTCCCAGGGCAGGGCTGTGGGGAGGAGCCTGTCTACTGAGGCTTCAGTGGCTGGCTCTCTCGCAGCCCACCCTGATGTACTCAGATTCCTGAGGTGGGCATGCTGGGCCTGGCCCTCTTGGCCCCCTTGCTGCCCAGGGACTCCTACAGTAGAGAGGCATCTTAAAGAAGCCATGCCGCCAATCTGTGCAGCAGCCAGTGTAGGGGTTGTGTTCGTTTCCCATTGTTGCTGTAACAAATGAACACACATTGAGTGACTCAAAACAACACAAATTTTTTCTCTAAGGCTCTGCTAAGAAGTCCAAAACCAGTTTCACTGGACTAAACTCAAGTTGTCGGAAGGGCTGGTTTTCTTTGGAGGTTCTAGGGGAGAATCCTTTTTCTTGCCTTTTCTGGCTTCTAGCAGCTGCCTGTGTTACTGGCTTGTGCCAGGAATTCCTCTATTTTCAGAGACCATCATTCCCGTCTCTGCTTTCATCATCGCTTTGCTGTCCCCTCTTCTGTATTCATTTCTCCCTCCACCTGCCTCTAATACAGACACTTGTGATCACATTTAGAGCCCACCCAGCTAATCTAAGACAGTCTTTCTCTTTCTCTCAAGAACCTTAATTTTATCACATATGCAAAGGTCCCAGGTCCCAGAGATTAGGTCCTGAACATCTTTGGAGTCAGTATTCAGTTAACTACAGGGGCTGTCCAGGCTCTGCCTTGAGGACCATGTGTTCTTACCCATCATCGGTTGGCCCAGTCCTGTGAGAGCAGTCAGGCTGGGGCTGTGTGCTCCTGGGACTGAGTTAGACCAATGTGGCCTTTCCAAGGCTTTCTGACTCCCATCTACCAAAACAAGAAAAATCAGTAGTTACTAGATATTTAACAAGTAACTGCTGTGTTCTACCACTTCCAGAGGTAGGGATTTGCTCTTCAGTCAGGTTCCTCTTTGAGTTTGTGGATGGGCAGCCAGAGTCTCAAAAGCAGAAGGAGATCGCATAAACAGGGGACTCAAACTGGAGGCCCCTGGGCCAAATCAACAAGATTCTCCAGGCTTGGCTTTTGATGCTAAAGAGAGAGATGAAGGAATCTGGGAAATCTTCTCCCAAGACAGCAGCCATGCCTACAAGACCATGCATTTCCATATAATTCTATTTCACACATCGGAAGGCGAACATTCCCTTGGCCCACGCTGCATATTATCTTTGTAACATTCCTCTGTCACATTTCCCAGTAGATGAATAAGATCAAGCTCAGGTTCTCAGGAAAGCAAGCAGGAAAATCACATTCATACTTTGTAAAGAATATCCTTCTCACTTTAGTTGTAGAGTGCTGCTCCCAAGGAATTAACTGTACAGTCATTCAACACATGGATGAGGTGGTGGACAATTTCATTGTCGTCGTATTTTGGGGCAAGGTGGGGCACGGAGGACAGTGAAGATTAATTTCTCCTGCTTGCTAGTTTTGTCTTTGAAAATCTGGCCTGGACTCATTTCCTTAACTGAATTTTACATTTCCATGAAGACAGGAAAAGCTTTGTTCTTTTGAGACCCTATGGCACCATCATGAACTGGTGGAGATGCCTGGGTGCCTGTCACAGAAAGGTAGAGGAGATTGAGTCCCCATTTCCCTGCCTAGGAGGAGAGCTCTCTCCTTGGCTCCTCTTCCCCTCCTCCACCCCTGCCCCGCCCTGTCCACCAGATGCATCATTCCAGACGCCTCAGTGTTGGGAACACCCAGTGCCAGATCTTCACCTTGGCAGAACCCTGAGCAGGGCCCAGACATTGTGGGCCTAGTCCAGAAAGCTGACCCCAGGTCATGTGCTGTAAGAAGTTCCACGTCATGACACAAGGGAAGGAGCAAAACCCTTCCAGCTGCTGCTTTTCTTGGTGGAACTTAATGATATGCAGTCCGGGAAAGCGATCATTCCTTCTAACGCTGGATACAGCTAAATCCAAACAGCACGTGGCCACATCTAGCCTGCAACGGACTTGGCCTGGCCAGAGCAGGGCAGGAAGCCAGAACAAAGAAAAGGAGCCAGATATTATGAAATATTGGTCTGTGCTCAGCAGGCTCATGCAGCCTCTAGCAAGCATGTGGACAAGAATGCAGAGCTTGCCTATTTGTTTGTGAACATGAAGCTGCAGACAGGGAGCTGAGGGGAAATACTGATTAATTTGATCCTTTTCAAAAGAGAAGAGCTGAAATCCAAGGTGAGGGCCTATGGCTACTTACTTCCAGGGACACTTTATTTTTCCAGGCGCCTCAGTGAGACATGAGAGGAGGTGAGAAAGGTGAAGGTGGGGACAGGTGGGCCTCTGCGGGTGTAATTAGACTGCTGGCAGTCAAGTTTGCTTTGGAGGAAGAATTTCTGAGGGGTAGGGAAGCTTCCTGTGAGGTGGGTCCTTGCCTTGCCCCTTCCCCTTCTCCTGCAGGCTCCAGGGGTCTGACCGGCTGCCTGTCTCTCTTCAACCACCTCTTTCCCACCTGCAGTTGTGGCTCCTCAAGGCTTCCTGGGTGCCCTGCCCTTTCTACTGTCACGTATGCCCTCCCTTCCCTTTGGGATGCTTTTTATTACTAAAAGCTACACAGCATAGAAAGCTTGCTGATTGGAAGTTTTGGAAATCAGCTTACTATTCTGGTGTTAATAATCGCTGGTCTCCTTTTAAATGTGAGTGGAGCCAGGTAGGTCCGCATTCAAACATTCTTCTTCCCAGAATCCTCCTTGTCAGATGGCTTAGTTTGTTTCTCAAGACTGACAATCCGAGAGGCTGAGTACGTGACATAATTTTCCAACTCTGCGGTTTTATTTTGTTGAGACAAAAGACTCAGCATGTGTCCTAAGACTGGAGGAAAAACTGATGGCATATCAATTTCTTAAGGGATTTTCAAGGGTAATTCTGATCTGGACTTAATTTTTGTCTGATTTGCTGTATTCAGAATCTGACTCTCTCATAAGTTGGGACTCTACTGTACCACAATTTTTTATGCTTGCTTTTGTGTTTTTATTGGTCTGAGTGATCTGCTGCTGTTTATCCTTTAGTATCGCGTTTCTCAAGCATTCTGTGGGCTCCTGGGGCTCCAAGGACCTCTGCCTTGGTTTAGAGCTGTGCTGTTCAATATTGCAGCCACCAGCCATATACTGAAATGTAGCTAGTCTGAACTGAGATGTGCTGTTTGTGTGAAATACACATTGGATATCAAAGACTTTACAAAAAATGTAAAATATCTCATTAATAGCTTTTATATTGATAACATGTTGAACTGATAATATTTTTATGTATCAGGTTAAATAAAATATATTATTAAAATCAGTTTCAATTGTTTCTTTTTCTTTTTTAAAAAATTTGGCCACTAGAAACTTTGAAATTTCCTATGTGGTTCACACTGTATTTCTATTGGGCGGTTCTGAGTGGGGAAAACATTGGTTTACAGCCATTTCATTCTTCAGTTCTTTTATGCTTGAAAATGAAGCTCAACAATTCCCACCTTCCTTGTTTCCAGACCTTTTTCTCTGATTTTCATTTCTGAATGTTTGAGAATGACAGGTGTTCATTATGCCTTAATTTTCTTATTCAAATGTGTTTGGACTCCATTTGATTAATTTATTTCTGCAATGAATCTTTAGGGCACTGATCTCAATCTTGGTGATCCTCCTGACTCACACAGCAAAACAGCTACTTTACTTAGTCCCATAATCCCTTCAGATTATGTCTAGTACACTGTGGATAAATATGCATTTTTAAAAGAGAATAGATGTGTTAAAAGTAAAACCTTAGAGGACAGACATGGTAGCTCACACCTGTAATCCCAGCACTTTGGGAGGCTGAGGCAGGCAAATCACCTGAAGTGAGGAGTTCGAGACCAGTCTGGCCAACATGGCAAAACTGCATCTCTACTAAAAATCAGCCAGGCGTGGTGGCAGCCACCTGTAATCCCAGCTACGTGGGAGGCTGAAGTGGGAGAATCGCTTGAACCAGGGAGACAGAGGTTGCAGTGAGCCGAGATGGCACCATGGCACTTCAGCCTGCATGACAGAGTAAAACTCTGTCTCAAAACAAAACAAAACAAAAAATAATAATAGATGATAGACAGACTCAAACTCAAGTCACTCCCTGCCAGAGTCATCTTGTGTGTGAAGGCAGTCTGCTATTAGATCAAAGGTCTCAAAGTGGGGCTCAGCCACTTCGGTGGGTACACTAGATGATCCACCAGGTGCAGCAGGAAAATATCAGAACTGCTGTTTACGTTTATTTTATCTAATTCTTTTATGATTTTAAATTTATTGTCCATGTTTTATAATGAATATTTTTATGTAGTATTACATGCTTCTAATTTGTAAATAGTGGAAAAAATGGTTTGTAAATACTGGAAGGATGTCCTCAGGTTTTTTACCAGTAAAGGTATATGACCAAAAAGTTTTGGGACTACTGGCCCAGAGAAGGTGATTTTGCTCCCTAGTGATAATTGAATCCCACTACTGCATCAGTGACTCTTTTGAATATACACACTTCATTCATTCATTCACTCATTCTTTCATTTAGGATCTATGAGGCTGTCGTTGTTTTGGTAACATTTACCTGCCCTCTGAGAGCCTGGATTCTGACTCTGTTATTTTCCTGCCTGCCTTATGGTTGAAGAACTTTGGCAGCCTTCAGGTGTTTGGGAGTGGCAGAATGAGTGAGGAAGGCCTTTTTTCTTAAGCTTCCTGAGGTGAGTTTTTAGTATTTAGCATGTCTTCAATGGGGAGAGATGTCTGGGTCAGGCCATGGAAAATAAAACCTGTTGACTTCAGGTGAAAGCTATTTCATTGGCCAAGGAGATGTTTAGCTGCTCAGAGCGAAGGCTAATGAATGACTTCTCACCTAGCAGTTGAGACTGCAGATGTCAGATCTTGCCAATAGTTCCCCCAGGTTAACAGGGGGATGACTAGGTTAACTGATCAGCTGTTTTATTGCTTAATTAAGACACAAAACATAAACTAGCTTATGAGTGATCATCACACAAGAGCCCACACCCACCCACCCTCTTCTCAGGAGAAGATGACTCACTGGATAGCTCAACTACAGCTTCTCTAGAGTTCCTTTTCATCATTTATCAAAAATGAGGGTGGAAAACTGGAACAGTGCTTCTCAAACTGTTCTCAATTTTGACCATTATTTATTCACTCCCCTCTCTGGAAGATGAGGATTTGGGCCTTTTACCACGTTTCCCCACCTCCAGTACAGACACATCATTCTCATCCATCCATTCCCCCAATATAATTAGGTAATAATTTTGGTGAGATCAGTGTTTACATTATGACTACTTAAAACCTATTCACAGCTATATTAGCTTCGTATTGGTGCCGTAACAAATTGCTAGGAACTTGTTGGTTTAAAATGACACAAATTAATTTTCTTACGGTTCTGGAGACTAGAAGTCCAAAGTAAGTCTTATATGGCTAGAATCAAGGTGTTGGCAGGGCCGGTTCTTTCTGGAGGCTCTGGGAGAGAATCCATTTCCTTGCCACCTCTATCCTTTAGAGGCCACCTGCATTCCTTGGCTTGTGGTCTCCACCTCCATCTTCAAAGCCACCAGTGCAGCATCTTCTCTCTCACTGACTCTGATTCCCTGTTTCAGTCATCACATGGCTACCTTCTTGCTTCCCTCTTAAAAGGACACTTATGATTACATTGGGCCCATCAGATAATCCAGGATAATCTCCCCATTTCAAGACCCTTAATTTAATCACACCGTCCAAATCCCTCTAACCATGTAAGGTAACTTGTTCACAGGTTTGGGGATTAGGACATGGATATCTTAATGGCTGAGTGCTATCCAGTAGTACCCCTTATCCTTGGTTGCACTTTCCACAGTTTCAGTTACCCAAGGTTACCTGCAGTCTGAAAATATTAAATGGAAAATTCCAGAAATACACAATTTATGTTTTCAATTGTGTGTTGTACTGAGTAGTGTGATGAAATCTTGTGGCATCCCGCTCTGTCCTACTTGGGACATGAGTCATCCCTTTGTCCAGTATATTCACGCTCAGACGCTCTCTGCCCATTAGTAACTTAGTAGCTATCTCAGTTATCAGATGACTATCGGAGTATTGCATTGTCCATGTTCAAGTAAACCTTATTTTACTTCATGATATGGCCCCAAAGTGCAAGAGTAGTGATCCAGCAATTGGAGTATGACAAAGAGACGCTGAAAGTGCTTCATTGAAGTGAAAAGATGAAAGTTTCTCGACTTAAGGAAAAAAATCGTAGGCTGGGGTTGCTAAGATCTGTAGTAAGAATGAATCTGCTATCTGTGAAATTGTCTTCTGAAGAAAGAAAGAGAGATTCGTGCTAGTTTTGCTGCTGCACCTCAAACTGTGGCAAAAGTTACAGCCACAGTGTGTGATAAGTGCTTGGTTAAGATGGAAAAGGCATTCAATTTGTGGGTGGAAGACATGAACTTCCAGGAATGTGTTCTGATGTATGGCAACTGGGTCTGGTACTGTCCAAGGTTTCAGGCATCCGCTGGGGGGCTTGGAACGTATCTTCCAAGGATAAGGGCTGGGGACTGCTGTATATGTTATGATCACTTTTCCTTTCCTGGGCACCTTTCTGTTTCTCTGTAGTTAGTAATCGTCTTTTTTGTTTCCTTAGTTTTTTTCATGTACTTACCACAAGTCAACTTCCTCTTAATAGACTCAAGCACACATCAATTTCACCTTCTTTGGAAACCCCCTGCCCAAAACCTTTTGACCTGACCCTTCTGAGCTGGTCGCTTTCTTGGTTGCTGCACAGCCGTTGGCTTAGGATGCTCCTTTCCCAGCATCCCACGAGTCTCTTTGCCTCTCTTGGGTTGCATCTTTGTTTCCTGCATCCTGTGTCTTCCTCTTTCTTGGCTTACCTCCTGGTTTTAGTGGAGTAATGTATCCAAAAGCTTGTTAAAAGTGGCTACAGGAGGGGTAAACCATGTTGAAATGTTATATGCCTGAAATTGCCTTCATTCTACCCTCATATTTGATTGATAGTTTGGCTTGAGTATAGAATTATAAGAAATAATTTTATGTCAGATTTTGAAGGCTTTGCTCAATGGTGCTCTAGCCTCTGGTATTGTAGTAAAGAATTCCACAGCCATTCTGATTCTTGATTACTTGGTATAAAACTTGTTTTATTTTTTTCTCCCTCTTTCTCTGGAAACTTGGAGGATATTTTCCCCAGTGTTCTGAAACATTACATTGATGTGCCTTGGTTTGTCTTAACCTGGTTTTCTAATAACAGAGCCTGAGGCTGGAGGCTTATGTGCTGTTATTTGGGAGTACAATCTCAGGAAACACCCAAAGAGAAGCAGGGAAACAGGAGAGATGATATGGCGATGTATTATCAAGCTGGTTGCTGCTACAGGCAATTGATTGTGTGATCCTATGGACCTATCCAAGAAGCTGCATACATTGAATTCAGGACCACTTGAATTTACCCACTGCCTTCAGTCTCCCAATGATCAAAGCTTTGCTCCACTTGACATAAATTTCCCTATACTTCTGGATTGTGTACCCCTCAGTATCACACACCTGGTAGTCACAGGGAAGCAGGTGAGAGGCACAGCACAGCCAAGTGGTGAAGCTCAGGATAGGTGACCCCAAGCAGCCATTGCTATGGAAGCTTTTGCTTTTAATGGCTGCAGCAACCAACTGTCTCCATGACCGTGGAAACAGGACATACTGTTGCTAGGGAGTGATCTCGTCAAAATGCAAGTGTGTGGGACAATTGCAAATAACTGAATTCTATACCACTAAGGTTTCACTTTTTAGCCATTGTGTTGGATACCTGGGGGGCCCTTTCAATAATTCAATGTTCAGCATGTAAATGTTCTCTTAAAACTCCTGTTTGCAGTATAGTCCCCACGGCCCTCAACTGTCCCACATGTCTCCCAGCATGTAGATTCCCTGGTTTTCTCTCTCCATAGAACAATCTTCAGTCTTTTGCTGGGTGCAGGAGGGGCATCTGCCTGACTTCACGGTATGGAATAAGAGATCTGGGTGTCTAGCTTCTTCTTAAGTTAACTTTCAGCCAATGCTTTTGTTTTTTATTCATCTTTACTGCCTCCTCTGGAGGCACCTGGCAGCACCAGTCCTTGACCTGTTAGGGGCTCCCTTGGTGTAAATCATGTTGAGTTTTGACCTGCCTTCTAGTTTAGGATTCAGCTTTCATGAGTCTGCTAAGGCCATTGCTACTCATTCACCTGCTTTCCAGCTTCCTGAATTTTGCTTTTATGGTTGTCTGCTTTCCTGTTCTCTTTTTCCTCAGGGGTTTGTTCTTTAAAAATAAGAACACTTTATTATTATTTTCATATTTCAGGAGGAAAGAAAGAGAATGGCAGGTGCTTAATCTACCATTTTTAGCTGAACAACAGCATTACTTTTCTAAATCGAATTGTCTGGTTCCAAGCCTGTCCTCACCCAGGTGACCTGTTATCAGTCAGACAGCCCAGCTCAATTTACCTCTAGGAGCCTTGGTTGACTTTTAAAGCAAAGGCCTTTTTATTCTATCCTGGGGCAGGAAGAGGTTGGCTTCCAGCTCTCCAGGTTTGCTTGCTTGCTTGCTTGGAGAAGGGAGGCAGGTGGAGAAACAACTCATTCTTTTAGGCTTCTATAATAGCAGGGTCAAAACTCTGGCTAATAAACTGATGGAGTTAGCTAGACCTGGGTTTGAATCTAACTCTGCCACTTAGCTATGAGGCTGTAAGATACCAACATAAGCTGTCTATGCCTCAGTTTCCTCAGCTTCCCAATGTGAGGAATGATACCTCCCTTCCAGGGAGGTTGCAGGAAGTAGAGGAACCATCGTGTCAGGTACCTGGCACAGGGCCTGCCATGGGAGATGCTCAGCAATGCTGGCTACAGTTGGTGTTCTGGAGTCTCTCAAGGGAGGACCTCCATGCCTCCATGGTGCCACGTGCATCCCCAGACGTGGCTGACTGCTTCCTTCCTAGTCCTCTGAAGCCGGAGGTCACCTGGCTGAAAGGGGCTCTATGCCCACGGTTGTCAGGAAATGCCTCATGAGCATCCCAACTGCAGGGCCTCTTTATTTCCCATTCAGTTTACAGACTTCCTATCTGATAGACTCACCAAAGAAAAAGGAAAGATTTAATTTTTCCGTCTCAGATTTCAACTATAGCTTTGTTTTAACCTTCTCAAGTGCCAATCTTCTAGGTATTTTGTGTCTGAGCCCTGATCTTCTGCTGCCAGGCATCTGCCCAGGAATGCTTTCACCCTCGCCAGGACCCTACAGGTGTGTACAGAGCAGCCATGCTTTAGAAGTCAACTGCAAAAGCAGAGCAGGGAGTCAGAGGTCACTCTTTTGGTCACTTGAGCAAGTGGTGGCTCCGAGGAAGCACCTTGGCATCAGTCCCTGAAACCTCTTCACATGCTTTCTTCTCAGTCGTGGTTTACCAGTGTTCAGAGTGCTGTGACCCTAACTGTTAACAGCCCATCCACAGATGGAGAGAGTGCGGCAGGGGCAGTAACTTAAAGGAGATGCCGGAGTTACCAAGTACCTCAGAGATTTAATAATCATGAGATTTAATGATAACGCTAAGTAATAACTATAAAAATGTATGCAAGATTCTGTTCTCAGCACTTTATATACATTAAAATGTGTTGAATCCTCACAGCAATTCTTTGAGGTGAAGGAGGAACCATTTTCATACTCATTTTTCAGATGGAGAAACTGATGTGAAGCTATATGCTCATTAGTGGCAAAATTGGGGATTGGACCTAGAGAGTCCAACTCCTGTGTATCCTTCAGTGCATCCTTCCAGATGCTGCCTTTCTGAAGTGAGTGTAAGTGTTTGTTGAAGGATAACACAATTCATCATCTCCTGTGCCTCAGCTGGTGTCAGGAACCCCAGCCCATGTAATGAAGATACAGATCAGGTATTTCTCAGGTCTTTAAAATCCTTCTGCTAGCACTGCTTCCCCCAGATTATCTGGGAGTATTGAAAATGGTTCTGCATAAATCCCTCATGGCCCAAGCTAATTCTTTCCCCATGTGCCCTCAAGTCCCCAGGGCCAGAGTTGGCTCCTGTGTGCTGGGAAGGGCTTGGTCTCTGCAGGCTGGAGGCCAGAGTTGGAATCCCAGCTCTTCTACTTAGATGGTATGTCACCTTGAGCAATTTCGAGGTCTCTTTTTCAAGTTCCTCAGCCATAAAATGGTATGATATTTGCTTCCTACGTGCTAGAGTCATTGTGAGAATATCTGGAGGCAACATCCTTCTAGCCATAACAGTGAAAAACATGTAACAAACTCATGGTGTCATCAGACGTTGGTGGAGTCCTCAGGTGGTGGCACCCAGAGCTACTGTCCAGCTTTCCATGCTTCACCAGCCCTGTCCCACAAGCTTGGAAAGATAAGTGGCCTGAATGTAGGCAAGGCTAAATTTGCCAGAATTGGCATGGGGGAAATGATTAGATCATTACCTCTTCGCTTGAGACAGTGAGTTGCTAGAAGGCAGGGGCCAAGCCTTCTTCACAGTGGTGTCCTTATTTCTTGGTCCAGTGCTTGGCATTAGGGGAGGTCAGAATAGAAGGATAGAATTATAATGCAGCACAATTTGTCTGGGGAGCAAC
This sequence comes from Chlorocebus sabaeus, assembly GCF_047675955.1. Taxonomy (NCBI): domain Eukaryota; kingdom Metazoa; phylum Chordata; class Mammalia; order Primates; family Cercopithecidae; genus Chlorocebus; species Chlorocebus sabaeus. The sequence goes on along the minus strand of NC_132925.1, from coordinate 96,855,878 downwards.
CTCACCCCTACACTGTTCCTTTGGAGGAAGCTGCCTCCTGCCCCAGGGTGCTCTGGATTCCCACACTGGTGCCCTGAGGGTCTCCAAAGTGCCTAACATCACATGCCTTTCCCAGTATCCTTCACTCCCTGTTGTCTACCAGATACACGTTGGCCTCCAGGCAGTTATAGATAGCAACTGAATACCTACAATAACAGAAACCACTCTGGTGAAGGAGGGAGTCTGAAAAGGTGAACTCATACTCAGATATTACCCAGCCAGAGCCTTCTTCCTGCTAGGCCATACTCTTCAGTAGAACCCTAATGCTTTCAAGGCTTTTCAAGAAAGCTGACTTCTTGAGGCTTTCTCAAATCCCCGAATTTGAGAAACAACATTATAGCATTTTATGTTCTCCCATGAAATGCAATAGAGTAGGCTGCAAGAGTTAAAATTTCAATTTCTATCACTGTTCTTGAAAAATAATTTTTACCTTGGCTGAAACCTTTGCTGAAATGATTTTTTGAATTGCTTTTCTTATTTCATGAGGGTGGAGAATTCATTTGGATTATAGATTTCTGCAATCTCTAAGTCTGACATTCCTTTCTTTATTGCCTTAAAAGCTAATATTTTCTGGGTCTTGTCTCCCCGTGTACCACTCCCTCCCCATGCCCATCCCAACTGAGAACCATCATTTTCTAAGGCTTCTTTTGGTTTTTATTCCTTCCCCAGCACTAGCTATTGCCATTTGTTCACCAAGGAAGTTTCCATCACCTAATAAGATTACAATATCCCTGATATTATGCTATGGAAGCTAAGCAGCAGAACCTGGGCAGACAGCCATGGATGTGTGGCTGGCTCCTCCTACTGTATTTGCTTGAAGTAAATGAGATTCAAATCTGAGCCTCAGAGGAATTTCAAATTATACCCTGCCATGGACCTTTAGCCTCCTACCTCCCCCAGCTCCCACCTCTCCACCCCCCAACAAATCCATTAAGGTCAAATATCTATAGTGCTTTTAAGTGTTCAAAATAGTTTTCTTCAAATGTGCCAAGAGGGCATTTGCTTAGGCAGATTAAGAAATGGGCCGGGTGTGGTGACTCACGCCTATAATCCCAACCCTTTGGGAGGCTGAAGTAGACAGATCACGAGGTCAGGAGATTGAGACCATCCTGCCTAACATGGTGAAACCCCATCTCTACTAAAAATACAAAAATTAGCTGGGTATGGTGGCATGTGCCTGTAGTGCCAGCTACTTGTGAGGCTGAGGCAGGAGAATCACTTGAACCCGAGAGGCAGAGGTTGCAGTGGGCCAAGATTGTACCACTGCACTCCAGCCTGGTGACAGAGTGAGACTCCATCTCAAAAAAAAAAAAAAAAAAAGGGTTAGGAGGAGATCACAAGAGATTTTTATGGCAAATAGGAACGTTTTTCTGTATGTAAGAACCCATTGTGTGGGCTGTCATTTACAAGGCAGGGCTGGCTTCTAGGATTTAGCACACACTGAATTACAGCAAGTCAAGGCTGTGTGAAGCCATGGAAAATGGTTTCACACTGCCCCTTCCAGTGGCTTCACACACCCCTTCCTGTGACTTTCCACTGCCCTGTCCTGCGACTTCTCACAGCCCATTCCTGTGATTTCCCATGCCCCTTCCTGTGGCTTCACCAAGCCCCTTCTGTGACTTCACACTTCCTCTTCCTATGATTCACACAGCCCCTTCCTGTGGCTTCACACTGCTTCTTCCTGTGGCCTCACACAGACCCTTTCTCTGACTTCACATAGCCCCTTCCTGTGACCCCACTGCTCCTTCCTGTGACTTCACACTGCCCTGCCCCTCCCTATGACTTCACACTGCCCTGCCCTTTACTTGCCCTGCCCAAGTAAATGAGGCTCAGATTTGAATCTCATTTACTTCAAGCAAATACAGTAGGAGGAGCCAGCCACACATCCATGGCTGTCTGCCCAGGTTCTGCTGCTTAGCTTCCATAGCATAATATCAGGGATATTGTAATCTTATTAGGTGATGGAAACTTCCTTGGTGAACAAATGGCAATAGGAAGCCACAGAAAGGGGCTGTTTGAAGCCACTGGAAGGGGCTTGCGAGGTCATAGGAAGGGGCAGTGTGAGGTCACAGGAAGGGGCTGTGTGAGGGCACAGGAAGTGGCTGTGTGAAGCCACTGGAAGGGGCAGTGTGAAGCCACAGGAAGGGGCTGTGTGAAGTCACAGGTAGGGGCAGTGTGAACTCACAGGAAATGGCTCTGTTAAGCCACAGGAAGGGGCTGTGTGAAGTCACAGGTAGGGGCAGTGTGAACTCACAGGAAATGGCTCTGTTAAGCCACAGGAAGGGGCAGTGTGAAGCCACAGGAAGGCGCAGTGTGAAGTCACATGGAAGGGGCTGTGTGAGGTCACAGGAAGGGAAGTGGAAAGTCACATGAAGGGACTGTGTGAAGTCACAGAGAGGGGCAGTGGAAGTCACAGGAAAGGGCAGTGTGAAGTCACAAGGAGGGGCAGTGTGGAGCCACAGACAGGGAGGGGCTGTGTGAGACCACAGGAAGGAGCTGTGTGTAACCACAGGAAAGAGCAGTGTAAAGTCACAGGAAGGGGCAGGGCAGTGTGAAGTCATAGGGAGGGGCAGGGCAGTGTGAAGTCACAGGAAGGAGCAGTGGGGTCATAGGAAGGGGCTATGTGAAGTCAGAGAAAGGGTCTGTGTGAGGCCACAGGAAGAAGCAGTGTGAAGCCACAGGAAGGGGCTGTGTGAATCATAGGAAGAGGAAGTGTGAAGTCACAGAAGGGGCTTGGTGAAGCCACAGGAAGGGGCATGGGAAATCACAGGAATGGGCTGTGAGAAGTCGCAGGACAGGGCAGTGGAAAGTCACAGGAAGGGGTGTGTGAAGCCACTGGAAGGGGCAGTGTGAAATCACAGGAAGGGGCAGTATGAGGTCACAGGAAGGGGCTATGTGAAGTCACTGGAAGGGTCAGTGAGAAGTCATAGGGAGTGGCTGTAGGAAGTCACAGGAAGAGGCAGTGTGAAGCCACAGGAATGGGCAGTATGAAATCGCAGGTAAAGGTTATGTAAAGTCACAGGAAGGGGCAGTGTGAAGTCACAGGAAGGGGCTGTGTGAAGTCACAGGAAGGGGCAGTGTGAGGCCACAGGAATGGGCAGTAGAAAGCTACAAGAAGGTGCAGTAGGAAGTAACAGCAAGGGGCCGTGTCAAGTCACAGGAAGGGGCTGTGTGAAGCCACAGGAAGGGGCAGTGGGTGGTCACAGGAACAGGCATTGTGAAGCCACAGGGAGAGGTATTGTGAAGCCAAAGAAGGGGCAGTGTGAAGCAACAGGAAGGGGCAGTGGGAAGTCACAGGAAGGGGAAGTGTGAGGCCACCAGAATGTGTGGTAGGAAGTTACAGGAAGGTGCTGTGTGAAGTCACAGGAAAGGGCTGTGGGAAGGCACAGGACAGGGTAGTGTGATATCACAGGAAGGAGCTGGGTGAAGCCACTGGATGGGGCTGTGTGAAGTCACAGGAAGGGGCTGTATGAAGTCACATAAAGGGGCTAGGTGAGGTCAGAGGAAGTGGCAGTGTGAGTTCACAGGCAGGGGCTTTGTGAAACCACAGGAAGGGGCAGTGGGAAGTTACAAGAAGTGGCTTTTGGAAGTCACAGGAAGAGGCAATGTGAAGTCACAGGAAAGGGGAGTGGGAAATCACAGGAAGGGTAAAGTGAAGCCACAGGAAGCAGCAGTGTAAAGCCACAGGATGGGGCTTTGTGAAGTGACAGGAAGGGGCAGTGTGAAGTCACAGGAATAGGTTGTGTGATGCCACAGGAAGGAGCAGTAGGAAGTCACAAGAAGGGGCTGTGTGAAGCCACAGGAAGGGGAAGTGTTAAACCACAGGAAGGCACAGTGTGAAGTCACAGGAAGGGGCTATGTGAAGTCACAGGAAGGGACTGTATCAAATCACAGGAAAAGGCTTTGTGAAGTCACAGGAAGGGGCTGTGTGAAGACACAGGTAGGGGCAGGGGGTAGTCACAGGAAGGTACTGTGTGAAGCCACAGGCAGAGACAGTGAGAAGTCACGGGAAGAGGCAGTGTGAAGCCACAGGAAGGGCAGTATGAAGTCAAAAGGAGGGGGATTGTGGAGCCACAGGAAGGGGCATTGGAAAGTCACAGGAAGTGGCTGTGGGAAGTCACAGGAAGTGGCTTTGTGAAGTCACAATACGGGGCAGTGGGAAGTCAGAATGAGTGGCTGTGTGAAGCCACTTGAAGGGACTGTGTGAGGTCACAGGAAGTGGCAATGTGAGGTCAAGAAAGGGGCTGTGTGAAGCCATAGGTAGGGGCGGTGAGAAGTCACAGGAAGTGACTGTGTGAAGTCACAAGAAGAGGCAGTATGAAGTAGGAAGGGGCAGTGTGAAGTCACAGGTAGGGTTCTGTGTGAAGCCACAGGAAGGGGCACTTTGATGTCGCAGGAATGGGCAGTGTGAAGTCATTGGAAGCGGTGGTGTGAAGCTACAGGAAAGGCCAAGGGGAAGTCACATGAAGGGGCTGTGTGAAGCCAAAGGAAGGGGCAGTGTGAAGTCACAGGAAGGGGTTGTTTGAAGTCACAGAAGGGGCTGTTTGAAGCCACAGGAATGGGTGGTGTGAAGCCACTGGAAAGGGCTTGTGCGGTCACAGGAAGTGGCAGTTTGAGGTCACAGGAAGGGACTGTGTGAAGCCACAGGAAGGGGCAGTGTGAAGCCACAGGAAGTGGCTGTGTTTAGCCACAGGAAGGGGCAATGTGAAGCCACAGGAAGGCACATTCTGAAGTCACATGGAAGGGGCTGTGCATAGCCACAGTGTGAAGTCATAGGAAGGGGCTGTGTGAAGTCACATGAAAGGCCAGTGGGAAGTCACAAGAAGGGGCTGTGTGAAGCCACAAGAAGGGGCAGTGTGAAGTCACAGGAAGGGGCAGGGTGAACTCAAGGAAGTGGCTGTGTGAAGCCATAGGAAGGCATAGGAGGCCATAGGAAGGCAGAGTGTGAAGCCAAAGGAGGGGGCTATCTGAAGCTACAGGAAGGCGCAGGCTGAAGTCACAAGAAGGGGCTGTGTGAAGACACAGGAAAGGGCAGTTTGAAGCCATAGGGAAGGCACAGCGTGAAGTCACAGGAAGGGGCTCTGTGAAGGCACAGGAAGGGGCAGTGTGAAGGAATAGGAAGGGGCAGTGTGAAGTCACAAGAAGGGGTTGTGTGAAGTCACAGGAAGGAGGCTGTGTGAAGCCACAGGCAGGGAGGGGCTGTGTGAGGCCACAGGAAGGGGCAGTGGGAAGTCGCAGAAAGGGACAGGGCAGTGTGAAATAACAGGGAGGGGCAGTGCGAAGTCACAGGAAGGGGCTGTGGGAAGTCACAGAAAGAGTCAGGGTGGTGTGAAATAACAGGGAGGGGCAGCGTGACATCACAGGAAGGGGCAGTGGGAATTCACAGGAAGGGGCTATGGGAAGCCACAGGAAGGAGCTGTGTGAAGCCTCTGTAAGGGGCTTGTGAGGTCAAAGGAAGGGGCAGTGGGAGGTCATAGGAAGGGACTGTGTGAAGTGACAGGAAGGGGCATGAGAAGTCACAGGAAGGGGCTGTGTGAAGTCACACTGTGAAATCACAGGAAGTGGCTGTGTGAAGCTACAGGAAGGGACAGTATGAAGCCATAGGAAGGCACAGTGTGAAGTCACATGAAAGGGGCTGTGTGAGGCCACAGGAAGGGGCTGTGTGAAATCACAGGAAGGGAAGTGGGAAGTCACAGGAAGGGGATGTGTGAAGTCACCGAAAGGGGCTGTGTGAAGCCACAGGAAGGGGCAGTGGGAAGTCACCGAAAGGGGCTGTGTGAAGCCACAGGGAGGGGCAGTGTGAAGTCACAGGTAGGGGCAGTGTGAAGCCACAGGGAGGGAGGTGCTGTGTGAGGCTACAGCAAGGGCCTGTGTGTAGCCACAGAAAGGGGCAGTGTGAAGTCACAGGAAGGGGCAGGGCAGTGTGAAGTCACAGGGAGGGGCAGGGCAGTGTGAAGCCACAGGAAGGGGCTGTGTGATGCCACAGGAAGGGGCACTGTGAAGTCACAGGAAGAGGCAGTGCAAAACCACAGGGAGGGATAGTAGTGTGAAGCCAAAGGAAGGGGCAGTGTGAAGCCACAGGACGGGGCAGTGGGAAGTCACATGGAGGCACTGTGTGAAGTCACAGGGAGGGGCTCTGTGCAGTCACAGAAAGGGGCTGTGTGAGGGCAAAAGAAGTGGCAGTGTGAGGTCACAGGAAGGAGCTGTGTGAAGCCATGGGAAGGGGCATAGGAAGTCACAGGAAGTGGTTGTGTGACGTCACAGGAAGAGGCAGTGTGAAGTCATAGGAAGGGGCAGTGTGAAGTCATAGGTAGAGGCTGTGTGAAGCCACAAGAAGGAGCAGTGTGAAGTCATAGGAAGGGGCTCTGATGACAGGGAAACAGGCTGTGTGAAGCCACAGGTAGGGGCAGTGTGAAGATGCTGGAAGTGGACCTGTGAAGACACAGGTAGAGGCTATGTGAACCAACAGGAAGGAGCAGTGTGACGTGACAGGAAGGGCAGTGTAAAGTCACAGGAAGGGGTAGTGTGAAGCCACAGGAAGGGCTTGTGAGGCCACTGGAAGGGGTTTATGAAGCCCCAGGAAGGGGCTGTGTGAAGCCACTGGAAGGGGTTTGTGAAGCCCCAGGAAGGGGCTATGTGAAGCATTATGAAGGGGCTGTGTGAGGTCACAGGGAAGGGCTGTGTGAAGCCACTGGAAGGGGCTGTGAGAGTTCACAGGAAGGGGCTGTGTGAGGCACAGGAAGGGGCTGTTTGAAGCCACTGGAATGGGCAGTGGGAAGTCACAGGAAGGGGCAGTGGGAAGCCACAGCAAGTAGCTGAGTGAAGTCATAGGAAGCGGCAGTGGGAAGTCACAGGAAGTGGCTGTGTGAAGTCACAGGAAGAGTCTGTGTGAAGTCACAGGAAGGAGCAGTGGAATGTCACAGGATTGGACTGTAGGAAATCATAGGAAGGGGTTGTGTGAAGCCACAGGAATGGGCAGTGGGAAGCCACAGGAAGGTGCAATGTAAAGTGCCATGAAGGGGCTGTGTGAAGTCACAGGAAGGGGTTGTGTGAAGTCCCAGAAAGGGGCTGTGTGATTTCACAGGAAGGGTCTGTGTGAAGCCACTGGAAGGGGCTGTGTGAGGTCACAGGACAGGGCCATGTAAAGTCACAGGAAGTGTTGTGTGAAGCCACAGGAAGGGGCATTGTGAAGTCACAGGAAGTGGCATTGCGAGGTCTCAGGAAGGGGCAGTGTGAAGTCACAGGGAGAGGCAGTGTGAAGTCACAGGAAGGGGCAGTGTTAGGTCACAGGAAGGGTAGTGTGAGGTCACAGGGAGGGGCAGTGCGAAATCACAGGAATTGGCAGTCATAGGAAGGGGCAGTGTGAAGTCGCAGATAGAGGCAGTGGGAAGTCACAGGAATGGGCAGTGTGAAGCCACAGGAAGTGGCTTTGTGAAGTCACAGGAAGGGGCAGTGTGAAGTCATAGGAAGGGGCAGTGGGAAGTCACAGGGAGGAGTGTGAATTCATAGGAAGGGGCTGTGTGAAGTTACTGTGTGAGTTCACAGTAAGGAGCAGTGTGGGATCACAGAAGGGGCTGTGTCAAGCTACAGGAAGGGGCAGTGTGAAGCCACAGGAAGGGGCAGTGTGAAGTCACAGAAAGAGGCAGTGTGAAGTCACAGGATGAGGCTGTGTGAAGTCACAAGAAGGGGCTGTGTGAAGCCACAGGAAGGAGCAGTGTGAAGTCACAGGATGGGGCTGTCTGAAGCCACAGGGAGGGGCAAGGGGAAGTCTCAGGGAGGGTCAATGTGAAGTCACAGGAAGTGGCTGTGGGAAGTCACAGGAAGAGGCTCTGGGAAGTCACAGGAAGGGCCAGGGTGAAGCCACAGGAAGGGGCTATGGGAAGTCTTGGGAAGAGGTAGTGTTAAGCCACAGGAAGATTCAGTGTGATGTCACAGGAAGGGCTGTGTGAAGTCAATGGAAGTGGCTGTATGAAGTCACAGGAAGGGCTGTTTGAGGTCACAGGAAGTGGCTGTATTTAGTTAGATGGAAGGGCTGTGTGAAGTTACAGGAAGTTGTTGAACAAGACAGCAAAAATCACAGCAAAATCCCAGGTTTCTTCCCTGTGCTTAGCACCCCACTATACTCACATCTTTATCCCGAGATTCTGGATTCTTCCCTCATCCTTGTGTGTGAAGAGAAAAGTACGTGGACTATCAGAAAAATTTAAATCTTGCCTGCCGCTAATCTGAATTTCTACCATTGTAATGTTATCATATTAGCACATATGTTGTAGGATTTTGAGAGTTCCTGGCACATGGTATGTGCTCCGTAAGTGGTCATTTTTATTGGGATCTGCTGTAGTCACCTCACAAGTCAGATGTTTTCAGTTTCCTGACTGATAGTCTGGAGAATTCTTGACATGGAACTGGGGCACCATCTGGTTCTGGAATGAGCAGGAAGCATAGAACCTGCCTGGTTTAGATATCAAGCCCTAGACTAATTGGAAGATAACAGATTATTGGTAAGCTGCTTCTGATACTACCTCTCAAATATTCCAGATTGGAGTGTATCAAGTGTGGTGGCATTTTTCTCATTGATATTCTTCTATTTCTCAAATAAAGAATAAAGGAGGACAAGAGACATAACAAAGCTGTTTTCATTTTGAATGAAAAACATTTAGCCTGAAAACATTTTTATTTTTCCTTAATTTGTCCTGATACAAAAAGGTTGCAACCTGCCTTTGACTTCATTCAAGCCCCACTCTATGGATGAACTGGCCAGTCTTGAACAGATAAGCCTCCTTTGACAGAAGGCCCACTCCTAAGACCTAGTGCAGTCTTTCGGAATTAGGGCTGCAGCAGGGGCTTTAGGTGGCAGCTTCTTCCTAGGGTGGCACAGCAACTAGGTCAGCTAGCTCTGAAGCCAGACCGCCTGGGTTCCTGCCCTGGTGCTGCCCTTGCCAGCAGTGTGAACCTTTGACCTCTCTGTTTCTTTATGTGTTGTTTTCCTCACCTGTAAAATAAAGATGATAACAGTAGTATATACCTCATAAGACGGGCATGAGGATTAAATTATAAGTAAGGTTTTCAAGCAGTCTCAGACATGTAGCAAATGGTGAATCAATGTTAGTTATCATTCCTTTGGTTTTCTTTCTTTTTCCTGGAATTGGCTGAGCCAGAAATTATAGGGGCAAAAGTCCGCTCTTGTCTTGAAGTTGCTGATGTGTGAGGAAAAATCAAAGTCCTCTGATGGAGCCTGGCCTGGTGGTAGCTTTGGAGACAGGATGCCTGTTATTCTGCCCACAGTAGAGCAAACAGCCCAGTCTCCCAGGACCCAGCAGATCTGACTGGAGAGGGATGCTGTGTCTGTTGCCTTTGCCCCAGAGGCCGGTTCAGCTCTCCCTGCCAGGGGTCTGACTTTGGGAAGTCAAGGAAAGCAGGGTTGCCTGCTGAGTTCCTCCCAGGGCTGGGACTTGTGGTTTTAATCCAGCCCTCTGAAAGTCTGCTCATATATTCCCTTTCACCCCAGCCATAGTTTTGTTATGACAAACTGCACTTTAAGAAATGGAACAGAAACTCCAAATTCCCAAATTTTTGCCAGTTTAACTCAGAGCTTAAGTAGTGATTAATCAGACAGGGTGGCTGTTTAGAAGGGGGCAAAGGTCGGGGAACAGAAACTAAGGGGTTGTCATACCTTTAGTGATGACTCCAGAGTTAGACCCAAATTCAGTTTTTAACACACACACACACACACACACACACACAATCACATGGTTCCCTCTACCCCTTCTCCCACCCAGAAAACTCTTAAAAAACAGTTTACAAGGGCTTGGTGAGTTTTTTCTCTTTGGGTGGGGAGAAGAGCATGTGATCTGTCTTCTCCCCATCTTTCCTGCCCAACATGTTATCCATTGTCCATGGCAGTTTGGTGGAGGACCAGATTTTTGTCATCCTTTTTTGATATCTGGTAGTTGAGGAAAGATGACTTAGCCTCTGTCTCTGCCAGCTGGTCCCCGTGCAGTCAGCCAACTGCAGTCATATTTGTAAGCAGTGGAGGTGTCAGGGTGTAGAGTGGTGCAGGGCGTAGAGGCAGTCTGGAGAGTGGTGATCTAGTGCCAGACTGTCAGGCAAGATCCTCACTGGATTTCCCCAAAGAAGAGCTTTCCTTTCCCTACAAAATGAGGAAAATCTCCTGCTGCCTATTACAGTACAAACTATAAACTACAAGTTCAGTCCTTTCCTCCAAGTGTCCCTGTTTCTCAAGCTGTCTCTGAGCAAAGTTCACTTGTACTAAATGTTTTCAGAAAAGTCCTTCTTAAAAGACCTCCATTTGACAGAAGCCTCCCTCCATACCATCTTACTGGGGAAACTGGTTCTAGAGATATATCTGTGACTGCGTTGCACCATCATCCTCATCACAGCCTGAGCCCCATTTGTAGAGACAGCACTACACTCTTATTAACTGAGGGAGGGGTGCTAGGTTTCATTGCTAACCTGCCTGCCTGTTTTCTGACCAAGGGCACACATTGAGCCCTAGAGATGCCACCAAAAGGTGTGTATTAGTTGGGTTTTGCTGTAATCATGCTGCATAGCCAATAGCCTCAAAGTCTCAATAGCTAACCAAAACATATGCCTATATTTTGGTAATAGCAGTTGGGTAGGCTGGGCCCAGTGAGCATGGCTGGAGGTTGAGTTCAGGTTTGCTCCAGGTGCTTCACCTGGGGCAAGCTCTTCTCATGGTGAGGACAGATTTGCAAGGAGGCAAGCCAAACCACAAAAGCACATTTCAAGCCTCCCATAGGACATGGTATATGTTATGTCCACTCACATCCTGGTAGCAAAAGCAAGTCACATGGCCAAGGTCAAAGAAAGTAGGCAGGGAAGTAGACTGCATCTGCAGTGCGACCATGGTAAGGTGGGAAAGAAGGAAGAATTGTAAACAAACAATGCCATTAAGGACACTGCCCTTGATGGTTAGAACTTCATGGTTGAGAAGTGAACTTCCCGGTTGAGAGCTGTTTCCACCCTTATGGAGGCAATGACAGGGAGTTTGGTAGTGGCTCCTGTCCCCTGCCCCACACAGTTCCCCAGCTTCTCAGTGGGCTGGGCTCCTTCAGGCAGAACTCTCCTGGTTTCCCTTCCCTCAATTGCTAGGCAGCCCCAACTCCATTCTTGTCGGAATCTCAGTCTTCTCCTTTAACTCCCTGACATACTTCCCTTCTGGCTCCCACCCTTTCCCTTCTCACCTTCCCACGTGACTTTAAAAGGTCAAGAAATTCTTTCCTGTTCCATCCTGGTTATCTTTGGAGGCAGCTTCAGCAGACAGTGAGAACCTTCTCACTGCCCAGGTGGCCTCCTCCTGGCTGACGCTTGTGGTTTTACAATGAAAGAGCTTCTCTTTCTGTCTCTACCTTCTGTTATGCTCCCAAATATCCCCGTTTTTACTCTGACTTTACAATGAGCCAAAACCCAGGAAGAGAAGTGTTTTCAGACCCCAGAAAGGTAGACTGTATCCAGAAGTGGGGACAGAAAATTCCATATCCCACCACTCATGTAAATATACCCAACCATGTAGTGGGTTTTTACATATTTTGACTCATTTATTTATTGTGCCAGCTCCTGGAGGGAGAAGATATCTCATTCTCCCCATTTTACAGCTGAGGAAACAGAGCAGAAAGGTTGTGTGAATTGCCTATTGCAACACAGCTCAGAAGAGCAGAAGCAGAATTCAGAGGTGTCTTCCACAAAACCTGTGTGTCTATTTATCTGGCTATCCCCCTGTGTTCACTGCTCCTCCTCTGCAACTGTGGGTGGATGGGACTGCTAAGCCCGTGGGCATCTTCTCTGAGGAATTAAGGAGGGGTATTTGTGAAGGGGTGGGAGGTAGGGGCTTGACCGGGAAAGAGAAAGAGGGTAGCTGTAGAATCAGACAGTGAAGGTAACTCCATTTCTCTTTCCCTCCTGCCATGATCATTGCAGGGCAGAAGAGACAGGGTGTGTAACTTGGATGGTCGGAATTGAGGGGAGGAGGTGGGTTCCCCCACCTGCTCCGGCATGTCTGCAGTGACAGGGTCAGTTTGGGTCTCACCGGCAAACTTTGTAGTAGATTCTGCATCATTCCCCTTTATGTTTTCTCTAATGTACTCTTTATTCTTCAGCTGAATATTTCTCTTCAGATGATGTTTTCTTTCAGTCTGATCAAAGCTGCTTTTCTTTTCCCAAAACTTTACTTGGGTGGCCCTGCCTGGGACATCTGCTCATGGCCGTTTCAAACTTTTCTCTCTGCACAACTGCACAACCGCCAACTTTCCCCACGTTTTCTGAAGCCAAGTGAGGCTGAAAGAAGGATCAAAACAGCCTGTCTTCTTGAAACATTTTTAAAAGATGATTTATTTTTCCCTAGTGGTATCCAATACTTTGAGAATACAGATTAGGAATTCAACACATTTTTCATGGTAGAAGAAAAAAAAAACCCAAAAAACCCAAGCCAATTTGTCCATGGCCATTTTCCTTTTTAGTGTTACTTTAGTATTCTTGCCAGCTATATGGCCCTGGGCAAACATTGGCACTCTGGACCTTTCTGTTTTCTCAGTTGTAAAATAGGAATTATATAATTCCTATTTCTCTAGGTTGTTGTGAGGATTAAAGGAGATAGTAACTTATATATGATGAAAGGGTAAGGGCAATAAGAAGGAGTTGGACCCAAAAACTTCCTCTCTTGGCGGCGTCTCCTCTATAGAAATGTTTACATTCTTTCCAACAGCTGCATTTATTGGATGTTCACTGCAGTATTGTTTGTTATAATAAGAAACTGGAGATGATCTAAGTATCTTCTGTTGAAGGATGGGTAAAGAAATCATGGCACATTTCCACTGTGAAATATTATGCAGCAGTTAAAAAAGAGTAAAGTACCTCTATATGGATAGATATGGAAAAAGCTTCAGGGCCTCTTACGTCAATCAAAGCAAGTCACAGCATAGTCATTTCCTCTATGCTGAAAATAATTACCACGTGTAGTCGGCTGAAAAATTATCCCCAAATGCTGTGCGTGTTACCTCATTTAGAAAAAGGATCTTTGCAGATCTGATTTAGGATTTTCAGATGGGGAACTTATCCTGAATTACCCAGGTGAACCCTAAATGCCATCACAAATATGCATATAAGGAAGAGGCAGAGGGAGATTTGACACAAACAAAAGAAGAGACCGTGGAGGCGGAGACTGGAGTGATGTGACTACAAGACAAGGGATGCTGACAGCTACCAAAAGCTGGAAGAGGCAAGGTATAGATTTTCCCGTAGAGCCTTTGGAGGTAGCACGGCTCTGCTGACACCTTGATTTTGACCCGGTGAAACTGATGTGGAACTTCTGGCCTCCAGAACTGTGAGAGAATACATTTATGTTGTTTTAAGCCAGCAAGTCAGTGGTAATCTGTTACGGCAGCTACAGGAAACTAATAAACTGTGACATATGCATATATTATAATGCAAAGAAAAGCAACAGCCTGAGAAGATGCACACCCTAATTGCTAACTGTGGCATCCTCTGGGGAGGGGAAGGAGATGTTCGATTTTGCCCTGATTTATTTGGTATTCCATGGGTTTTTAACAGTGCATATCTATGCATGTAGTACCTGTGTGTTTTTTAAAATAGCAATAGAGACCAAATTAAAAACATATCTAATTGGGACAGAAATTTAGGATCTCACTTCAGAAAAATCATCAGATAAAGGTATCTTAGGGGGTGACAAGGCATCATTTGTTTTATAGAAAAGAGGCTCAGTCCTATCGAGCACCCTTAGTTGCAACCATATTGAATGCCTCTCAAAAGGGAGGTTGGCTTATTTACCCACTGACTTTTGTCCCCTATTGGTTGAGGGCTGTCACCAAAGGTGTTAATTTCCCCTGAGCTTCCAGGCACAGCAGGCAAGAAAGCAGGAGCAATCAGGTCCTTGAGGTGGAAACTGGCAGTGCACAGGAGATTGTCTGCTGTGGGGGCAGCTGGAGTCAATCGGGGGCCACGGGGACATAACACAGGTGTGTTCACTATATTCTCTTATTTTCTGGTTTTTTGATGCTCTGGTGTCTGGTATGGACTCAGGGAAGGACTGCCCCTCCCAGGGTTAGCTAATTCTTAAGAAGAGAGAGTAATCAAATGGCCTGTGAGCACACCTTTCGTGTGCAAACCAACCAATTCTGAGTCTATATCACTCATCTTTTATCAGGTTTCTGTCTGTACTCTGCCCTATCACCTATAGCCTAGAGTCTGCTGAAATTATTCAATTTCGTTTGCTTCACTTTCCTTGCTCATTCTGTACTGTGAAAACCACAGTAAAGGCTTCAGCTGCATTTGCCGTCTCAATTTGCCTGCCCATCTCAGCTCCTGTGGCCCTGTGTGGCCCTGTGTGGCATGCTGCACCTCCTGTTTCTAGTGGATTGTGAATGTAACACAAATTTATTTCATGGCAATTATTTTTGTGTCTGTGTGTCTTACCATACTGGCTTGAAACAAATTCTGTGTACATTTTAAAATAATGGAGCACAAAACACATCTGCTGTGTTGGGTCGTGGGTGGGGGTGGCTGGCATTCCAAACAGAAAAGAGCCTTGGAGATTGGAGGAGCCCTCTTCACCAGCAGACTTGCAGTGCCACAGGCCAGGGAACAGTGTTTCCACCTCCCTGATAACCCCTCTTATCTGACAGCTCATTTTGCAGAGAGCTTCTCATGTGCCAGGCACTGTGATAGTCTGGAGATGCAATTGTGAACCCATGTCGTACCTGCATGGATCAGCCCATCCATTGAGAGACAGACATTAAATGATCAAATCCAGTACAGAGTGAAAAGGGGTGTGCTTGGGGAGGAACAGTGTGTTATGGGAGCACATGGTGAGGGCATCCAATTCATTGAGGAGTCTCAAGGGAAGGCTTCCTGGGGGAGGTGGTGTCTAAGCTGAGACCTGAGCAATGGAAACAGGAGGAGGGGTCTATTCCAGGCAGAAGGATCAACAGGTATAAAGGTCTGGAGACAGTGGGTCTGGTGCTGTCCAGAATTGAAAGAAGTTTGGTATGGCTAGAGCCCTTCTGGCATTTAGATCTTCTCTAAAGAGATTTTGAAGGGTATGATCCAGTTTGTGGCAAGTGGCCTGCAGAGGAACAGGAGTGGGAGCTAAGGGGGCGGTTGCAGGTGTCCTGGTAAAGAAGAAGGCACCTGGGCTCAGTCACAGAGGGTCTAATGAGAAATGGACTGGTTCAAGAGCTGTTTAGGGGAAAGAATTTGCAAGATTTAGATGTATGGGGCGGAGGAAAGGTGGAATGAAGGTCAGGCCCAGATTTCTGGCTTGGGTATCTGGGTGGACAGTGCTACCTTTTAGCCAGATTGGAAACAGAAGGAGGGGCATCCATAGGAGAGGGGATGAGATGGTGCATAAATTATAAAGTGGAGAACTGCTAGGTGACCCTGTGGTCCCTCCCTCTCTCCTTGACTCTTAGAAGTCTAACTGGGATAGGTGGATCACCTCACTTCCTGGTCCATGTCACTCCAAAGGGCTTCAAGGGTGGTCTTTCCAGAAGAATGTTGCTAAGTGATCGGCCTGGAGGCTGCACTCAATTCACACAAAGCTGGTGAATAGATCTTGTGGAAATGTGCAGCAGGAGCAAAATCCTTGGAATTCTCAGGGCTGTTTGGGTGCTGTGTTTCCCAAGCACAGAAGTTAGAGAAAGGTCGTTGCTCTGAGGGCCGATTAGTCACTACATTCAGTAAGGGCACACTCCTTTCTTCTTAAAAATGTGCCATTGAGGACTGCTGATATAAACACGGCAGCATAAACTCTGCATCCTCACCTTATCCTGGAAGCTAGCAGAAAGCAACAAAGAAGGTGGAAGACAAAATGCAAATTCCTTTTTTCAGCTAAATTAGGAGGCAGTCACCAAAATACTTGGGAACAGCACAAGCAGCAGCCAGTTTCGTGCAGGTGCAGTGTTGGAGGAAGTGAGAAAGAGTGGAAGAGGGAGCCCAAGTTGGCAGATCTCAGAAAGCACCAATGAAATATACCTGAAGGTGAGTGACACGCCTGAGGAGTAGAATCACCATCTCCCACTTGTCTGCAGAAGAGGGTGTGGAAATGGGATGGGGGCAAGTTTAGTGGCTCAGAGGATCCAGCTGGACAATTGGGATTAGAAAAGCAGAGGACACTGTGATACATAAAGAGCCATGCTAACAAGCCATATTTCAGGATGCAGCCTGGTCATGGGGTAGATGAGAAGAAGAGAGTATCTGCTTTATGAAAACCAGATGATTTCAAATTCCACCGGAATTTGAAAGGAACCTATTTCAATTGACTGGTCCAACTCATACAATAAAAAGAGTTCAGCATCTATACTGAGACACTGTGAGAAAAAAGGAGACAAAGAACAGCAATGTTTCTTAACAGATGAGGGCTGGTCACCTGAAAATGTTACCTGGAAACAGTGGAATTTTGAGCACTCTTATCACAATGAATTTTTAAAACTTAAAATACCCTCTGTGAATAAATACCACAAAGCAGAAATGCAAGAACTCAAGAAAAAATGGTAAGATGGAAAGATGTGAAATACGAGTTGGAAAGAAGTAGGGAAAAGTGGAAAATAACAGAAAGGGTGAATAAATATTAGATAAAACACAATAAGTCAAATAGAGTATAAAAACAAGAACAGTGAACAAAATGAAATGAAAATAGTTAGAAAGGATTAAAGAGAAGGTAAGAAACATATAAGAAAGATAAAGGAGAGCCACCATGTACATAATTGAAGAGCCTAAAGAAAAAAGTAAAAATAAAGTCATGGAATGGAACAAATATTTAATATTTAGTTCAAGAGAATTCTGATGAAATAAAAAGACTTGTGTTTACCTTTTCTAATAGGGCATACTGCGTGCCAAGAAAAGCTGACCTGAAACAGTCAACACAGATAGATCTTAAGAATGTTACTGGATATTAAAGAAAAAGAAAGAATTCTTAGGGCAGCCAGGCAGGGTAAAAAATCAGTTTAATCTTAGATTTCCCTTAACATTACAAAACAGTGGAGCAGAACCCATAAGCTATTCAAAGAAAGAAACTGTGAGCCAAGTATTTTCTATCTAGGCAACTTTACTTCACGTATGAATGCTGTAGAAAACAGTTTGAACATGCAAGAAATCAGAGAATATTGTTCCCATGTGAACTTCAGTCAACCAAGAAATAATGGGAAACTGGGGCCAAGGGGACAGGAGTGTGCATAGAATATATTTAACTGAATAACTAAGACCTGAATAAATGTAGGTATTAGAGTGATGGAATCGAATGTATATGCTTCCTATTGTACCAATGCAGAAATAACACAAATATAAACAATTGGAAGGGGGATGAAGGCAAAAGGTGGGAGAAAGAAGTAATATGCTGTTTACTTCATTAATAATAGCAGAGAACTAAAGAATATCATTTAAAGCTGAGAAATATTAGAAATGTAAACATATTTAATTGTACAAAGATAAACATTAAAAAAGGTAATACTAGTAATGAAAATTGATTGGTAGAGGAAAGAGAGGGGGAGGAGGGGGAAGAGGAAATAATTTTAATATTGTTCTTTTTAGGGGATTAAGAGCTACAGTCTAAAGAACGAGACAACTAAGGGCATACAATAATAAAGGTAATAATTAGGACCCAAATCAAAATTTCCTAAATATTACAAGAAATATACACCAAAAGACAAAGTCATAGTAAGTGAAAAGAAAACATAGTATAAGACTTCAAATATTATAAATGTTGTTGATGAAAAGGTCAAACTGTAAAATATTAAAGAGATTTGTTCTGAGCCAAATACGAGTGACCAATGGCCTGTGACACAGCCCTCAGGAGATCTTGAGAACAGGTGATCAGACTACAACTTGGTTTTATACATTTTAGGGAGACATAAGACATCAATCAATACATTTAAGATGTACATTGCTTTGGTCCAGAAAGGAAGGACAACTGGAAGCAGGGGTTCCTAGGTCATAGGTAGATTCAAAGATTTTCTGACTGGTAATTGAAAGAGTTAAGTTATTGTCTAAAGACTTAGAATCAATAGAAAGGAATGTCTGGGTTAAGATAAGGGCTTGTGGAGACCAAGGTTTTATCATGCAGATAAAAGCCTCTAGGTAGCTGGCTTGAGGGAATAGATTGTAAATGTTTCTTATCAGACAAAGAGGCTGTTCTGTCAGTCTTAAGGTCTGTGTTAATGTCAATGCTGGTCAGCTGGGCCTAAATTTCAAAAGGGATAAGGGTATAATGAGGCATGTCTGGCTTCCTCTTCCCATGATGGCCTCAACCAGTTTTTCAGGTTAACTTTGGAAGGCCCTTGGCCAAAAGGAGGGGTCCATTCAGATGGTAAGGGGGCTTAGAATTTTATTTTGAGTTTACAATACAGAAAATATAACATAAAATATTACAACAGAACTAAGACTAAACATGTATGGCATATCAAGTAATGTAAATTAGCTAAACCCGCCATAAAGAACACAGAGCTCCCTTGGTGGAAGTGTATGTGGGTGTGGGTGGCGGTGGCAAATGCAGAGCACACAGAGTCATCTCCTAACCACCCACCCCATGGTAGAACATGAAGGAAGCCCCAGAGCAAGTTTAAGAACCATTGTTCTGTCCCATCTCTGGTAAGCAGGAGGAGATTCCAGATGCAATCCAGGTTTGGGGAACACAGGTTGTCTAGAGGACCACACAACTGACAAGGAAAATATTCTCTAGGCTTTGTCTCCCTGCCCTGTGTTCCTGAAGGCCCTGGCTGAAGTGAGAGGGACATCAGAAGCATGACCTCACCTGATTTCCCCACTGTTTATGTAGCTTGCTGGTCCCCACCCCACCCCTCCTTAAGCAAGGTGTCCAAGCAGGGCTTTGTGGCCCTGGGACATCGGCTCACCTGCTGGCTTCACAGAAGCATGAATGCATGGGGTGTCGGGTGATGGGGGAAGATATTTTAGCACGTGGGTGCCAGAGGCGAGAGGGGTTTTCTTTACTGTCTCCTCCCCTCCACGTGTGGGGGAGGAAAGGTTAGCTTAATTGGTCCCTCCAGCGGCAACTTCAGCTAGATGGAAAGTGTCCATTGGCCCTGAGTCACCCTGCATTGGCGTGTCCCACTGAGTCTTGGGGGATCAGTTCAGAGCTGCAAGGGAGGCTTTGGTTATCATGGTCTTACTGTTCAGGCCAAGGTGGGTGATTGGGTCTCCCAGTGGTGACTGGGCAGGGGCAGAAAACCCTCATCTCAACCCTTTTCTCTGAAAGCCACCCTTAAGGGCCTACATTGACTTACTGGGCAATGGTGGTGTGTGGGTCCTCTTGTGCAGCTTTATTCTGCTACAGGTGCTTGTCATGGACAGGAGGAGGTTCAGGGGAGACCACAGCGGAGTCAGTTCACCTCCACTGTCCACCAAGAGTTAGCATCACTGGGTATTGGGGGAAGTGAGACCTCAAAGGCTATTTCATCCAACCCAACCCCTTGTAGATGAGGAAGCTGGTCCAGAGAGTGGGTAAAGGTGGCCACACAGACTGCAGCCTGCTGACTCCTGTCCAGCGTTCCTTCCACCACCACACACTGGCTTCCTGTGGCTGAGGTGTTTGGCAAAAGTGGGGCCGAGAGACATCAGTGCACCATTCATGGAGGCACTAAGAGGGAGATGCTGGCCTCCTGTCCAGGAGGCAGAAGGGGTTAGGACAGGGAGGGAACCAGTGTGGAGGAACTGGAGGTAGGAGGCAGCCACGGGCGCTTTTTAAGGCTGGGTTGTAACTGAGATTTCCCACTTCCACTTCCTTTTGATTATTATCTGATGTTTAGGGTGCTGAGAAATGCGTTTGGCTCCTGCAGCAACTGTCACTGACTTAGAAGGGACTGAAAATGCAGACAAATTAGGAAATTCATGAGGGGCGGCATTCCTCCAGGCCATGCGGTTGGAAGGAAGGGGAAGGTCAAATGGGTACTGAAGGAGGAAAGGCTCTTTTGTGACTTTTTTTTTTTTTTGAGATGGAGTTTTGCTGTTGTCACCCAGGCTGGAGTGCAATGGTGTGATTTTGGCTCACTGCAACCTTCACCTCCCGGGTTCAAGCGGTTCTCCTGCCAGGTTCAAGTGATTCTCCTGAGTAGCAGGGATTACAGGCACGCGCCACCACACCCAGCTAATTTTTGTATTTTTAATAGAGACAGAGTTTCACCATGTTGGTCAGGCTCATCTCAAACTCCTGACCTCAAGTGATCCACCCACCTCAGCCTCCCAAAGGGCTGGGATTACAGGCGTGAGCCACCGCGCCCGGCCAGGAAATGCTCTTTTAATTGTAGAGGAAAGGGAACTCAGAGATGATCTGAATTAGGCCTTTTTGGCTGCATGTAGCAGGAGTACCCACGATCCGCAGCTCAGGTGTAGAGGGAGAATGGGTTACGTGGATGCTGCTCAGTCCCGAAGAGCCCCAGGCAGTGGCTACTGCTGTTCCTGGGCCAGGCTCAGAACTGGAACCGCAGCGCAGAAAGCTGGGCAAGGCTCTTCCTTCTGTTTTCATCTCTGGTTTGTCTATGCAACTGTTTCCTTCTCTCTCCCTGCAGACTGGCTCTCAGCAGAGTATGGCCCACTGCTGTCATCTTTGGCTGGGTGGCAATGGGCCTCTGCTCTCTATTTCATGAGCAGGACAAGTCAGCCTTGCTGATTTATCACAAGCCCATGCTCCTAGGACTGGGTTGGGGGTGAGGATCTGTTGGTCCATTGTGGGTCAGGATCCAGGATGGCCCCATCAGCTTAGGTCATGGATTGGGGTCCCTGGATAGATATGGCTCGGGTAGATTGTGGGGGATAAAGGTGGCACTTTTGAGAGAAAGAAGGAGGCTACTGATGATGGACTTCACCCACATGTCCACTGCAGATCCTGGATAATACTCTTTTGACACCCACAAGGGAGCTTCTCAGAAGAGCAAGCACATGCAGGGAAAAAAGTGGAATCTGGTTTGTTTTGTGGGTGTTGTTTCTTTGACACCTTTAAAATTCTGTTTACCTGTGTGCCTTTTCTGTGCATTCCAGCACATTGCCTCACACTGCATACAGTATCAAAAATATCTAAGGAATATCTCATGGATTTAATAAGTAAACCTAATTTGGGGAGTTTTTTTGGTGATTTGGACTAGATTTTCCATTCATTTTGTCAGTCACATATCTGTTGAATCCCACTATGTACCAGGGCTCTGCCTGTAGGTCTGTCACATAAAGGCTCAGAGACTCCCAGCTGCAGGCTGCACTGCTCCAGACACCGTGTTCCTTCCCTCTTGTGGCTCATGATGCCCTAGAGCAGTGGCTCTCAAGCTTAAGCCCACATCAGAACTACCCAGAGAACTTCTTAAAACATAGGCTGCTCAGGCCCCTGTTTCTGATTCAGTAGTTCTGGGGTGGGGCCCTGAGAATTTGCATTTCTGATAAGTTCCCAGGTGTTACTGATACTGCTGGTCCAAGGACTACGTGTTGAGAAATCACTGCCCCTAGGGTGTGTCCTTGCTAACATGTGCAGAGCTGTTGCTGCCACATCTGTGTGCAACCAGCAAAGATGGTGAGAGAGAAAGGCCAGGGCAGCCAACTTCCTTTGAAGCATGTGGGGCTGGCAAAAGTGGTTGGCTCTCATGACATAGTCAGGGACTTGGTCATGTGGTCACACCCTGTTGCTAAGGAGGCTGGCAAAGTCATCTCTGACTGGGTTTCCATGTGCCTGGAAAAGGGTAAGGGCATGTGTGTGGGGACATCAAGAGATCTGCCAGAATGGGCCCATGGAGACAAAAAGAGAAGGCCAGATCTTGGTGATGGGGACAGACATGAGAAAAACCGCTTAAGGTGCATGGTGACGGTGTTGTAATGGCAGTTTATTCGAAGGGAGAATAGGGCAGAAGAGCATGGGTCTGCAGGCCTCAGCAGAGGCTGCCCTAGAAGGAGAAGCAAGCCAAGCTTGGAAGCAGGAGTACGGTTGGCTGGAGTTGCCCATTTCCTTTCTTGAAGGCAGCCAGCTGTCCCTCCACTTGAGCTGTGCTCTTCTCAGTCTCTCATGAACTGGGCGTCTCCTTTGCTTCCCATCCCCATTGTTTTGTGGGTTGAGCTGTTGAATTTCCCAGGTCTTAAGCTTTTTTTTCTACCCTGTCTCCCAGGCATCTTGGCTCTGGAGAAGGCTGCGTGGCAAGAGGCGGCCAGTGATAGCGTTCTGCCTCTTGATGACCCTCTCTGCGATGGCTGTCACCCGCTTTCCCCCACAGCGTCCATCTGCCGGCCCAGACCCTGGTCCCATGGAGCCTCAGGGGGTAACTGGCACCCCTGCAACCCGTATCCGGCAGGCTTTGAGCTCCAGCCGGAGGCAGCGGGCAAGAAACATGGGCTTCTGGAGAGGCCGTGCTTTGCCCAGGAACTCCATCTTGGTCTGTGCTGAGGAGCAAGGCCATAGAGCAAGAGTGGACAGAAGCAAGGAGTCCCTAGGAGGGGACCTCAGGCATCCAGGGAGGGTCAGGAGGGACGTTACTTTGTCAGGACATCCAAGACTCAGTACTCAGCATGTTGTGCTCCTGAGGGAGGATGAGGTCGGAGATCCAGGAGCCAAAGACCTGGGTCACCCCCAGCATGGCGGTCCCATCCAAGAGACACAGAGTGAGATGGTCACCCTGGTCGGTCCACTCCCAGGGAGCGATGTGGCAGCTTTACGGGCTTGGAGAGCTACTGCTGGGCTGACATTCTGGCCCCATACAGCAGAAGGCAGGGATCTGCTGGCAGCTGAGAACAGAGCCTTGACTGGTGGGCGACAAGCAGAGGATCCCACCTTGGCCTCAGGGGCTCATCAGTGGCCTGGCTCTGTTGAGAAGCTGCAAGGGTCAGTATGGTGTGACGCTGAGACGCTGTTGAGCAGCTCGAGGACTGGGGGGCAGGCTCCCCCATGGCTGACAGACCACGACGTGCAGATGCTCCGGCTGTTGGCGCAGGGGGAGGTGGGGGGCAAAGCCAGGGTCCCCGCCCATGGGCAGGTGCTACAGGTTGGCTTCTCCGCTGAGGGTGCCCTTCAGGGCATGTCCTCTCCCAGGCTCAGCCAACTCTGCTCCCAGGGGCTCTGTGGCCTGATCAAGAGGCCTGGGGACCTGCCTGAGGTCCTGTCCTTCCACGTAGATCGCGTGCTGGGGCTGCGCCGGAGCCTACCTGCTGTGGCCCGCCGCTTCCACAGCCCCCTCCTCCCCTACCGCTACACAGACGGTAGAGCGAGGCCTGTCATCTGGTGGGCGCCCGATGTGCAGCACCTGAGTGACCCGGATGAGGATCAGAACTCTCTGGCCTTGGGCTGGCTGCAGTACCAGGCCCTGCTGGCACACAGCTGCAGCTGGCCAGGCCAGGCCCCATGCCTGGGCATCCACCATACCGAGTGGGCACGCCTGGCGCTCTTCGACTTCCTGTTGCAGGTAGGTGGGGTTGGGCAGTGGGGGTAGAGAGCTGCAGAGGTAGGGGGTTCCGGGTGGAGAGGCCTGAATTGCCCACCTGAGGTTGGATGGTGACTCTCCCCCAGGTCCTGGTTTTTTGACCACCAAGCACCTGTTTTTGTAATTTTCTTTCCTCTATTTATTTATCCAGTGGTTACCAGAGCCAGCTCATCAGCTCATAAGAACTGATGGCTAAAATTTTCAGGAATTTTGTACCTAGTTGTGAAACACAGGCATTACGAAAAAATTGAGTTGTAGAAACAATAATAAATTATATTAGCAACGAAGGTAATAACTACTCAGAATGCATTATTTCCTAGTATTTTCCTATCATCTGTGCTTTTGCAGCTTCGTGTCTATGTAATAAATGCTGGCTAACGGTGTGCCACTGCACATCTCTCAACAACTCCACATTTGCTCATGTTGGTAGCTTGAAATCCATCAGGGTGTGAATATCTGTTTACACCATGGAAAGCAGCAAATGCTACAAATCAGGACTCCCCTCTACTCCTGGAGAGCTGATTGTTCAACATTTACCAGCACACCACTGTTTATAACTTTACATCTTTGACTCAACAAGGATTCAAGATGGTCGTATAATTTTTTAAAAAGTGAGAGAGGGAGAGACGGAGATAGCGATGGAGAGAATGGGAGAGGGAGAGAGAAAGGGAGGATGCTTGGGCACTGAAGAATGAGAAGGAAGTGCGCTGGCTGAGGCCCCTGACCTGTCAGGAGTTAACCCTGGAGTTGCTGGATCGAGGGATAGTGTGGGAATCCCAGGGAAGGGGTTGGACTGTCAGGGTACACCGGCTGACTGGGGGACTACAGGCACCAGCCATTTATTAACTGGTCTGTTAACAACCAGTGTGGCTGTTCTGGTGCCCATGAGCTGGATGTCTGCCATAGATATACATGTGGGGAAACATGGCCAGACAGTAACAAAGACAAAAAACAGATAAAGCTCAGTGAGGGTGGATGTGTGCACCAAATGCACATGGAGCCAGCCCCCATTTCTATAGAGACCCCTGTTGAAGAAAAGGGTCCTCAATGTCAGCCCTTAGGGTTACGTGCAGAGGTGAGTGGACCAATGTGCGGTATTTTCATTCACATGGGTTTGGGTTTCTATTTTAGAAAATTCTTAGATAATATGTAATACTTCAGAGATTTACCATAAAAATCCAGCTTCCCTTGAAAAATTGGATGGTTTAGTAGTACTGGTCCTTCATTCCCATACAGCAGGAAGCAGCCTGAGCTGAGCATCTGCTGCCCCCTGTGGAGGCTGCCGTACTCTCCTTTTGGCCACAGGCTCTACCTCTTTATTGTCCAACACTCACCTACTGTCCTCCTGGCCTCTTGAATGTTACCCCAGTCTGCCTACAGATAAGTCTGTTTCCAGTCACGAGACTAGCTGCTTTCCTGTCGTCCTCCCAGCTCTTCCAATCTATGTCCCCGTTGCTGCTATGTGGAAGGAGGAGCTATGGACCCTGATGGTCAAGAGCATGGGCCTTGGCATCAGACCGACATGGGTTTGAACCCCCACCCCCAGGCCACTTCCCACTGTGTACTCCTGGGCAGATTACCTAGCCTTTCTCAGCTCTACTTTTCTCACCCCAAAATGGGGCTGTGCACCCCAACCTCATCCCCTTGAGCCTGACCATTTAGTACCTGGTATACTCCTGGTTGCAGGCACCTGCATCTGCAGGCTTGCTCGCTTGCTGCACTGGAAGTGCTGGGGAATGAGTACACTCCAAGTAGCGTGGCCAACTGTGCAGGCTGGGAAGGAGGGGTTTCCCAGTTCATAGATCATAGGACTTTCAGGGCTGAAGCTGGGACAGTCATGAGCAAACAAGGAAGGTTGGTCATGCTGTCTCCAGGAGCAGCCTCCAACTGTAACTGAGGAGAGTAGGTGTATAGATGCCCTGTATGCATATTCTACACACCTCTCAGTTAATCTAGCAGGATTGGACCCCAGTTATTCACAGTGGTAACTGCTGACTCTTTTCCCCACTCTACTTGTGTTTCTTGGAGTTAGCTCACAAGTAAACTGCTCTCAGTTGAATCCTGGTCTGTCCTCTGGGGATCCCAGCCTTCGTCAGATAATAACATTGATCACACATAGTTTCTGGATGCAAGGTCATTCATGTAAGGTACTTAGAACAGTGCCTGGCAGATGGCACACACTCAATAATAAGCAGGTACCATCCCACTTTACGGGAATTTACTCATCTACTCTTCATGGCAACTTATGAGTGAGATACTACATTTAATCCTATTTTAAAGTTGAGAAATTGAGGCCCAGAGAAGTTAGGTTACTTGCCCAAGGTGGCAGCTGGTGGGCTGAGCAGCAGCCTGGATGGTCTGACTCTGGAGCTCAGTCTCTGAATCACAGTCACTATTCAGCTGTCCATGAATGAGGGCAGGAAAAGGGGATGCTTGCAGGGGTGTCCTGGGGCCTTGATCTCTGAGGTACAGCTCCTTGCAAAGCCCCAGTCCAGCTGATGTGCTCGCAGCTGCTCTCTGCTCCACACAGAGCCCCTCTGTTCACCTCTCAGGGTTGCAGCGTGGGACTCTTCCTCAGCTGCCAAGCCCTGCTGTGGGGACAAGTCTCTGTAGCCAAAACACACACAGGTTGGTTGTATGGGCAGACATGACTCGGCTGGACTCGTGCCACTTCTTCCCTGGTTTGCTGAATGCCAGTCCAGTCAAACACCCCCTGTCTGGCTAATGCCACCTTCCTAGAAACCACTGGCAAGTCAGAGAGAGGCAGGGCTATAGAGTGTGGGTTTTCCTGCCCAGGAACCATCTGATCAGGGGCTGGGTACAAATTGCATTCAGCCCGCTCTGGGGTAGGTTTTATCCTGTATAAACCCTTGTTTTCCTGTGTACATCTCCACATCCCATTTACTTAGGCACAAAACACAAGCACTGCACACATACACATCTCTTATACACCCTATAAAGCCTACCTATGCTTCACAAATCCCATATAACACTCTGTATTATTAGTGATTGCTGAAATAACACTGTGTATGTAACAAGCCTCCAAAACTCAATGGCTTACAATGCCAGCTCTTTATTCTTGCTCCAGGATCTGTGGGTCAGTTGGGTTCAACTGAGCTGAGCTGCAAGCTGTGGGTTGGGTTCAGGTCTGCTCTCATTCTGGGGGCCAAGGCTGAAAACAAATTCACACAACGATCATTTTGTTGTGGCTGGGTTTATCATAGTTTTACAGCCTTCTGTGCCAAACCTTGACACCTCAAAATATCTAGCAGAGACAAATATAAAACCCAGTCAAAAGGGTATGCTGACAATCCCAAAGCCATTCTTATTTTTATTTTACCAATAATCTCAGGGCCAGTTTGTTTATTAAAAATTTATTTAAGTCACATGGACTTGAAAAACACTTGGACTTATTTATGAACGTTCTTGTATTTATAAACCAATTTGGTAGATACAATATGTGTAAATACATCTAAACATGCATTCACACACACACACACACAAAGATCCAATAGTTTTTTTGATATTTGTTTTGATTTGTTTTGTGTTTTGAGACAGTATCTCACTCTGTTGCCCAGGCTAGAATGTGGTGGCATGATCACAGCTCACTGCAGCCTCGACCTCCTGCACTCAATTGATCCACTCACCTCAGTCTCTTGAGTGGCTGGGACTACAGGTGTGCACCACCATGCCCAGCTAATTTTTAAATTTTTTTGTGGAGACAGAGTTTTGCCATGTCGCCTAGGCTGGTTTTGAACTCTTGGGCTCAAGCAATCTGCTTGCTGTGGCTTCCTAAAGTGCTGGGATTATAGGCATGAGCCACCACATCCGGCAAGATCCAATAGCTTTTATGTCAGAATTCTAGCCATGACATAGCAACACAAACTCACTGTTTTATGAACATGTTCACATGGCTAAACTTTGCTTGCTCCAATAGGTAACACAATCAACGCTGCAAACCAAAATTTTGGGTAAAGCAGTTTCTATGGCAGCTTGTTTTTTTAAAGGCCACCCCTGCCCCCGACTCCAGAGAACACTGGGCCAAGCAGCACCACAGCACATCACGTACTAACGAGATCAGATGAGATCGGGCACATTCAGGGTGCTATGGCTGTAGACTTTCCCTGGCTTCATCAGCCTACAACACATTCAGACCAACCCTGAAGAGTGCACCCAAGCGGGCTGCACTTGGGATCAAACTTTGACCTCCCATGACTGTGTTCACACACACACACACACACACACACACACACACACACACACACACACACACAGAGTCACTAAAACATAATTCAACCGCTGCAACAAGCAACAAGCCCTAAGAGTTTCCAAACTGAAACAATTAGGATGCTTTCCTCTCTCAATCAATTGGGTTTGTTCAACATGAAAATGGATATTCCTTCAGCTCCTAAATTGAGAGGAGCCAATCCTGCTGTCTGGTACCCACAAAAGCCACTCACTTGTCTGGATGCACATGTCGAATCTCAAAGGCTTCCTAGACAATCAGGAATGCAGTTGGGGCCAGTGGTGATGAGGCCAGAGAGAGAGCCCAAAGCCAACCACTGGGCCAAATGTAGTCAAATGTAGTCAGGCAGCAGCTTCAGAGGCTTCTGAAACTCTCCCAGCCTGTGGCAGCTGACCCACAAGCAAGGTGTTTCTGGTCAGAACCAAACTTTGTTACTGAACACCAGGGTTTCAGTTTAGGTCCCACTGCTTGCCTCACAGAAAGCCAATCATTGAGACAAGTGTTGCCAGGGAAGAAGGCTTTATTATTTTACCAGTGATGCTAGCCAGAGAGATAGAGCACCAAATCTCAAATCCATCCTTCCTCCCTGACCAAAGTTAAGAGTTTATATAGCCAGGAAGGAAAACAACAGGCGCAAGGAAGAGGAGTTGGTTAACAGGCAGCAGGCCGTCTAGCGTCATTGTAACCAGTGGGGGAAAACAGGAATTAGGGGTATGGAAGAGGAGCCGGTCGACAGGCGGCAGGTACATTTTATTGTACAAATGTACGTTTCTTAAGCTTCAGTTCTGTGGGCATCCAGCTGGTTGGAAAATTGGGCCAGTTTCAAATATGAAGGAATGTTACTCCAGTGATTAGTTTATAGTCAGTTAACTCTGAGTTAATTAAATAGGAGATTATCCTGGGTGGGCCTGACCTAATCTTTAAAGAAGGTGAAGCACCAGAGAATCTTCTGCTGGCCTCAAGGAAAAAAGTAAACAGCCATGTTATGAACTGCCTATGGGGAGAGGAGACATCTAGAAGGACCGTGGCAACCCTGAGGACCTCAGTCCTCCGACTGCAAGCAATGGTGTCAGCTGGCAACCTGAATAGCTTAAGAGAGGACCCTGAGCTAGAGTGAGATCCAGCCCTGGTCCATACCTTGATTGTAGCCTGGGGAAACCCTGAGCTGAGAACCTAGCAAAAATGTATAGGTTCCTCACCCACAGAATCTGTGAAATCATAGATATGTTCTTTTAAGCCACTGAGCTCATGGTAATTTGTTACATAGCAATAGAAAACTAACACGTGAGGTAAGGGAGGTTTCCAAGGTGCAGAAAATTAAGAGCATGCTCACTCTTGGGTGCTGACCCTGCGATTGCACAACACTGAAAGTGAGTACCTCAAACCAGGCAGCGATTCAGGGCAGACCTCCTTATGCTGCTTCAGCGGAAGAAGTGGCCAAAGAACCTCAGTCAAAATCTGGGGAATCGAAGTCCTCTGTCTTCAGACGGGTCCCTGGCTGAAAATGGAGTGATGGTTGAGGAGAAGCCGTCTCCCAAGATGAACGGGACCCCAGGTGATGCCAGGGTCCCCAGCCACTCTGAAAGTGTCTTGAATAATGACTCTGAAACGTGCAATACAAATCGTCATTTAAATGCACTAAGTACAGACAGCCCTTGTGGCAGAGAAGCTGCTCTGGAGGCAGCTGTCTTAAATAAAGAAGAGTAAATGTATTTTTTATAGAGGGTGAAGGATGCTGGAAGGTAAGGATTTAGGAATATCTGGAGAGAAAGAACTTGCAGTTATGTACATTTTGTCCTTTCTGTAAGAGAAAAATGAGGACTTTGGAAATTCAGATCTCTCTTTAATATCAGAGATTTAAACAATACATTTTAAATTTTAACCAGAGTCAAAATGCTATAATAAAACAAAAAAGAGAACGAAAATGAAGAGCATTTGACTCCCACTCTTAAAATGAGGTACACATAAAGTTTAATAAACTGGTTATGACAAAAGCCTATAATTGTGTTTCTTGAAGTATAAAGAAAACAAATTTTGGCAGTCTTGAAGTATATATAGTTTAAAATACGATTTTTAGTATTTGGCACGATATGTATGCCATTATATTTGATTTTGCATTGCTGTTTCACAATGAAGCTTTCCTTAAGGTTTGATGTTTATGACTATGAAAGAAATAAGGCACAACCACAGTTTTTCTTTCTTAAATTTCATCACTGTTGATGTGGTTCTTTTGTGTTAAAAAAAAAAGTGCAACTATCAAAACTAAAAAATTATACAGTAATATTGCTGTTCTGCTGATTTTAAATATACAATACATCATACATACTTATGAGCAAGTTAAATGGAGATAAAGTTGAAATAGAAGATGCAAATGACCTTTCAAAATCAACACAATGTGTTCTGAAACTTTTCGTGACTCACACCATGCATCTGTGATCAATGAACTATGTGGTTTTGAGTCGGATGTAGACCTTTAGTACTACTACTTGAGCTAAACTTCTGCATGGTTCGTAATTTTTGAAGTGTGTATTATGCATGTTATCGTCCTTTCTTCCATTCTTATCAGTATGCGCCCATTTGCAAAACAAAAATGCTAATAATCAGTAATAGTCCTAGAAAAGATGTTAACTCTGTTTAGTCGTTGACTGATCTTGCGCTAACCTTGCAATTTTATGATTATTGACCTCTGTTGCATTTATTCTAAAGCCCCCCCAAAATTATCTAGCCATTTCGAACATC
The DNA here is from genome assembly GCF_047675955.1 of Chlorocebus sabaeus. Taxonomy (NCBI): domain Eukaryota; kingdom Metazoa; phylum Chordata; class Mammalia; order Primates; family Cercopithecidae; genus Chlorocebus; species Chlorocebus sabaeus. The sequence goes on along the minus strand of NC_132925.1, from coordinate 96,825,404 downwards.
AATATTACACTGGTGTATTCACTGCTGTATGCACTGTTGTTCTTTGTTGCTGTTTTATGCTTTCATATTAGCAAATATGAAATTCTGTGAAAAAAACCCTTTGATCTTAAAAACACACACACACACACACACCCCATTCTGTAGCAGGAAACAAAATGCTTGTTCTTGAGAACTTTCCCATTGAGAATTTAGTAGAAGCAGGTATATTCCTATCATTTTGATGTTTTTGTTAATGTTTCCAAACAATGTACTTTGAAATCAGAATCACTTCTTATCATTTTCATATACTTCTGATGCTCTTCATCACATTAGTGATCAGAAATGAGGTGTAATCCCCAACCCCTGCCCACAAGAACTAAGTAGGATCTTACTGTAAGTTGAAGGGAGTTTGGCCCTGATGCATGGATTGTGCAAGAATGAACTGCTGTTGGGTTTGATTGACTGTCGACGGATTGTGGTGTATCTGAAGGCTACTGAATGCAACTTACAATGCTTAATAAAAATCTTTATTCTTTTAGTATATATTAAAAAAAAGAAAGTGAGTACCTCTTGATTTTTTTTTTTTTTTTTTTGGCTTAAATCTTAGTCCTGCTTTTGTTTAAAAGCCTTTTAAAAGACAAAAATACTATCCATATTCTTTGCCCCATTTTCTTTTCTTTTTTAAAACATCTATTTTTCTTGCTACCAGCACAGTCTGCCACCAGGTAGGTTTTTTTTTTTTGATTTTTTTTTTTTTTTTTGAGACGGAGTCTGACTCTGTCGCCCAGGCTGGAGTAAAATGGCCTAATCTTGGCTCATTGCAAACTCCGCCTCCCAGGTTCAAGTGATTCTCCTACCTCAGCCTCCCGAGTAGCTATGATTACAGGCGCCCACCAACATATCTGGCTAATTTTTGTATTTTTAGTAGAGATGGGGTTTTGCCATTTTGGCCAGGCTGGTCTTGAAGTCCTGACCACAGGTGATCTGCCTGCCTCGGCCTCCCAAAGTGCTGGAATTACAGGTGTGAGCCACTGTGCCCAGCCTAGGTAGGTTTTATTTATTTATTTTTAAAATTTTTATTTTAAGGTCAGGGGTACATGTGCAGGTTTGTTATACAGGTAAATTGTGTGTTGTGGGTGTTTAGTGTACAGATGATTTTGTCACCCAGGTAATAAGCATAGTACTCGAGAGGTAGTTTTTCGATCCTCTCCCTCCACCTTCAAGTAGGCCCCTGTGACTGACTGTTGTTCCCTTCTTTGTGCGGCCCCTGTGATTCCTTTCTTTGTGTCCATGTGTACTCAATGTTTAGCTCCCACTTATAAGTGAGAACATGTGGTATTTGGTTTTCTGTTCCTGAGTTAGTTTGCTTAGGATTATGGCCTGCAGCTCCATCCATGTTCTTTGCCCCATTTTCTGTTGGGTTGTTGGCCTTTTTCTTAATGATTTTAAGAGCTTTTTATAGATTAAGGAACTTAGCCCTTTGTTTTCCATTGTAGTATATAATATTTCCCTTAGATTGTCATTAAGCTTTGTTTGTAGTCTTTTTGCAGTGCAGAAAGTTTTAAAAATGTACATTGTTAAAATGACCAGGTTTTTCTCTGATTTCTAGGTTCATGTGTTATATTTTAAAAGGCTATTCTCATTTCAGGGTTATTTTTAAAATTCTCTCATGTTTCTGATATATCTCTGATCCATCTGGAAGTTATTTTGGAGTAAGGGATAAGGTACAAAACAACTATTTTTTTTTTTTTTTTCAGATGGCAACCCAAATGTCCCAGTGACATTTGTTGAATAATCAATCTTTCCCTCAACTTGAAAGGCTACCTTTACCATAGAGCCAATTTCCATACGTGTATAGGTCTATTTCTGGACTCTTTTCTGTTCCAGGAAAGGGTCTATTTATATGCCAGAGTCACACTGTTTGAATTACTGAGCTTTATATTTTATGTTAATAACTAGTAGGACTTGGTCCTTCTCACTGCTCTTTTTTAGAATTTTTTTGATATTCTTGTATACTTTTTTGCTTGTTACTTCCTTCCCCTTCCCAGATCCTTTTGAGATTTTCTTGAAATCAAGTTGAGTTTTTGTGGATTAATATAGAGAGCGTTTACATCCTGAAATACAGTCGCTGTAGCCGAGAACAGGTTATGCCTCTCCATCTGTTCACGTTCCTCAGAAGCATTTTGATGTTTTCTTCAGCTGGGTCATTTCATCTGTAACAAATGGGATTCTATCTTTTCATTTCCTCTTTCTTACTCTTACTTCATTACATGTACTGGTGTCACAGAGCAATGGTAAATATTAATGGAATGATGGACATGATATGTTTCTTACAGATTTGGGACAATTTCTAGTGTTTCACCATTAAACAGCATGCTGGCTTTTGACCAAAGACGTGATGAATTATTCATTATTCCTGCTTTATTAAGAGTTTTTCAGGCCAGGTGCAGTGGCTCATGCCTGTAATCCTAGGACTTTCCATCCTGAAGGCCCCAGGCCTGTGACTCTTCCCAGTTTGGGGAAGCGTCTCTGTGCTGGGGGCATGCGCCACCAGGGACGGCAGGTTGCTCTTCTGGACTCTATCAGACCCAGATCAGGCACTGCTTGAGGAACCCTCTTGGCCCCAGAGACATGACATGTTTCTTACAGATTTGGGACAATTTCTAGTGTTTCACCATTAAACACTATGCTGGCTTTTGACTGAAGATATGAGGAATTATTCATTATTGCTACTTTATTGAGAGTTTTCAGGCCATGTGCAGTGGCTCACGACTGTAATTCCGGTTTGAGTGGGCCAGGTGGGAGGACTGCTTGAGCCCAGGAGCTCAAGACAAGCCTGGGCAACATAGGGAGACCTTGTCTCTAAAAAAAAAAAATTAAAAATTAAAAATTAGCCAAGTATGGTGGCATGTACCTGTAGTTACAGCTACTCAGGAGACTGAGGGGGAAGGATCTCTTGGGCTTAGGAGGTGGCAGTTGCAGTGAGCTGTAATCACGCCACTGCACTCCAGCCTGGGTGACAGAGCCAGACCCTGTCTCAAAAGAAAACAAAAACAAAAAAAGAGTTTCATTGTCAGGAATGGATGTGTAATTTTATCAAACACCTTTTGGGTATCGTGGAAGAGGTCACCATATTTTCCCCCCTAATTATTAAAGTGGGGACCTTTTGTGACAGTGTTCCAATGGTGATTCATCTTAGCTTTCCTGGTCAGAACCTACTTTGCTGTGGTGGATTCATCTTTTAACAGCTGCTGGGTTTTGTGTTGATGTTTAAAATTTAGGAGGCTCCACAGATGTCTTTTTAGATGAGCCGTAGTCCTTCTCAATCCAGCTCCTCAAAGCCCATCAGCTGGTCTATTCGCTGGCTTCCAAAGATGGTGCTGAGACTTCTGGCCTCAGCCAGAAGTTTGGCTTCTTCAAACCATGGGGTTTGGGCAGATGAAGCAGTCTAGATGTTCCCTCCCTGGAGCTTCCAGGGAAGATGCCATGTATGTGGAAAGGCAAGGAGCACAGCAAGGTGAGTCTTTAGAGGAGAGTGAGAGTCAGTGCCGAGTAACTCCCTCCTCTTCCACACTCTGACCTTCCCAAAGCCTCACCAAATTCTTCAACAGTCAGCCAGCCAGTATGGGAGCAGCCTGCCACCCTCCTTGGAGAAACCTTTTGGAGTATGGGAAGGGGAGTTGGCTCTCCTCCTGCCTCCAACTACGCTGCAACTCTCTGACCCCCAGGCAGTGAGCCTGCCTAGCCAGCAGCCACCCTTTCCACCGTGAAGGTCCCAGGCCTGTGACTGCTCCCAGTTTGGGGAAGCATCTCTGCTCTGGGGGCATGGGACACCAGGGACAGCAGATGGCTCTTCTGGACTCTATCAGACCCAGATCAGGCACGGCTTGAGGAACCCGAGTCTTGGCCCCAGAGCCTTCACCCTGTACCTTCCCACCCCCACAGCTGGACCTGGTATCCCTCCTTGGCAGACCGCAGTATCTTGTCCCATCCAGATGTCCTGTTTGGGAGGTCACAGAGACAATGACCCTACTATATCCTTCATGCTGGCAGCCAGTCATGCACTTCAATTTGTTCTTGCATCCAAAAACCTTCAACTAAGTCTCTGGTTATGACAAACATATTCTGGGGGCTGGATCACATTACTCAGCATTTGTGACTCATTATTCAGCCTCATCTTTGAAATGGGAACAATAACAGTATCTATCTCTTGGCTGCTAGCAGGGGTCAAATGACTTGTGATAGGTAAAGCACTAAGGATAATTCCTGGCACAGAGTAAGGGCATTACAATGGCTTAACTAAAATTAAACAAAAACTTCAGTCCACATGATTATGTAACACTGCCAGAAAACCCAAACTCTAAAGGTTTATCATTTTTTCTTGGTATCTCTTCATTTTTTCAAAAAGGGGAAAAAAATCAAATCTTGAAGGAATATGGGAATGAAAGTTAAGCTTGGTCTTGTTTGGCTGCTAGTCTTCTACTGTTTAAACCTAATTTCTCTTCTGTAGAAAAAACCAACCAGACAGCACGGCAGAATAATCAAACTGGCAAGTGTGCCAGCCAAGCCCTCACTGTGAAACATTCAAATGGGTGTAGATTCTGGGAAACCAGCACTGCATGCATCACATGGGCCAGTATTTCTTGTAGCTTCCTCTGGAAATAAATGCTGCTGCAAGTTTAAATCTGCATAGAATGGCCTTGAGACGGGAGCAGGGAGGGTTTGGTGGGAGCAAGGTGGTTTGGCTGGCCATGCAGCTGGTGTGAAGCAAAATCCAGAGCAGTTATTGCACTTCAGGCTTGCTAGAGCTGTCCTGACATTTGCTCTCCTGGCCCAAGGTAATTCAGCTGGTGGGTTTCTGTCTCACAGATATGTCCATGTTCCAAACACTAGACTTGTGCATGGAAGAGATACTAGACCGTCATAACTTCCTTTATGTCAGACTCTCGTTCTCAGGCCTGTAGTGCTGGGTGAGTGGGGGGTGAGGCCAGCGCTTTTTAGGAGAGAACCACTGACCTGTCCCCTCCAGGGCCAGAGACTTCTGGGAACTCTCCATAACATCTGCCTCCTGCATTACATCCTGTGTGATCCTCAACACGGCCCCATGGGAGTATCACCTCCCCATTTTGTTGATAAAGAAACTGAGGCACAGCAAGATGAGTAATTTCCTGAATTCACACAGCCAGGACATAGTGGAGGCAGTATTCATCCCCAAATTCATCTGAACTTCAAACTGGGGGTCACAAACTAAACCATGGCCCACAATGCCGCCAAATTTACTCCTCACCTGTTTGTAGAATGGTTTAGAATGATTTTAGCACTTTTAAGTGGTTAAAAATATTGAAATAATAATATTGTGGGACATCTAAATTTATATGAAATTCAATTTCAGTGCACATAAGGTTTTACCTATGTTCCAGTATGTTGGTAGAAGAGCTGAGGCAGGACTGGCTTGTCTGTCATAATATAAAAGAGTCTTGGGAGATGTCCTGGGTCCAGGGTCTAAAATCCCTCATGGCCTTTGGAACACCAAGCTCTGTACCAAAGGGTGGAAGGGGAAGGGGTGATCACACCCAACACCAGGCCGTGGGGGCTACAAAGTCCGGCGGAGTCAAAGGAATGAGAAAAGACAAGTTAAGAGGGCATAAGGTGGGTCCAGGGGGCCAGCGCTGGTATGGAGACTGCGAAGGCCCTGAGCTCTGAGAGCCCACACTATTTATTGGTGATCAAACAAAGAAGCAGGTGGTGAAGACATTGAGGACGTGGGGTAAACAGGTGAGGGCGTGAGGATGTGGGGGTAGAAATGTAGCGGCGCATCAAGAGTAGCTGTGATGGTTTAGCATTTTCTTTGACACATATAGAATATACTCTGCTGCTTGAGATAATGGAGAGCATGTTTACGAGCCTGGGAGAGCAACCAACAAGTCTGTGCATATTGCAGAGGCTACGAGGAGTTTTATGCCCTGAGCCCTGGATTCCATCCAAGTCATGAGGGGTTTTATGCCCTGGGCTTAGGTTTGTGGTGCGGCAGGGTAGCCTTCCACCCTTTGACATAGAGCTTGGTGTTCCAAAGGCCACAAGGGGTTTTAGACCCTGGACCCTGGACATCTTCCAAGACTCTTTCATATTATGACCGACAAGCCAGTCCTGCCTTAGCTCTTCTACCAACATATTGTAATATAGCCATGCCTATTTGTTTATGTATTATCTATAATATATAAGATATGCACTACAGTGGCAGACTTAAGTAGTTATGACAGAGACTGTATGGCCTCCAATGCCTAAAATATTTATTCTCTGGTCCTTTACAGAGAAGTTTTCTGATCTCTGCAGTAAACCACTGTGTTGGTAGCCTCTGGTGACTCTTGCTAAGGATGGGGTGCATATGAAAGCATGGAGTAGGCTCATATATGGGTGGTGATGTGGTTTGACTGTGTCCCTACCCAAAATCTCGTCTTGGATTGTAATCCCCATAATCCCCACATGTCCAGGAAGAGACCAGGTGGAGGTAACTGAATCATGGTGGTGGTTTCCTCAGTGCTGTTCTCGTGATAGTGAGTTCTTATGAGATCTGATGGTTTTATAAGTGCCTGGTAGTTCCTCCTGCATTCATTCGCCTTCTTGCCACCTTGTGAAGAAGGTTTCTTGCTTTCCCTTCACCTTCTGCCATAATTGTAAATTTTCTGAGGCCTCCTCAGACATGCAGACCAGTGAGTCAATTAAATCTCTTTCCTTTATAAATTACTCAGTCTTGGGCAGTTGTTTATAGCAGTATGAAAATGGACTAATACCGTAAATTGGTACCACAAAGAGTGAGGTGCTGCTATAAAGGTACCTAAAAATGTGGAAGTGACTTTGGAACTGGGAAACAGGCAGAAGTTGGAACAGTTTGGAGGGCTCAGAAGAAGACAGGGAGATGTGGGAAAGTTTGGAACTTCCTAGAAACTTGTTGAATGACTGAAGAAAATGCTGATAGTGATATGGACAATGAAGTCCAGGTTGAAGTGGACTCAGATGGAGATGAGAACTTGTTGGGAACTGGAATAAAGGTGATTCTTGCTATGCTTTAGCAAAGAAACTGGCGGCATTTTGCCCCTGCCCTAGAGATGTGTGGAACTTTGAACTTGAGAGAGATGATTTAAGGTATCTGGCAGAAGAAATTTCTAAGCAGCAAAGCATTCAAGATGTGACCTGGATACTCTTAGAAGCATTCAGTTTTTTGCATTCACAGAGATGGTTTGGAATTGGAACTTATGATTGAGATGGAATCAGAGCATAAAAGTTTGGAAAATGTGCAGCCTGATGATGTGGTGGAAATGAAAAACTCATTTTCTGGGGAGAAATTCAAGCTGGCTGCAGAAATTTGCATAAGTAACGAGGAGCCAAATGTCAATGCCAAGATAATGGAGAAAATGTTTCCAAGGCATGTCAGAGGTCTTCACAGCAGCCTTCCCATCACAGGTCCAAAGGCCTGGGAGGAGGAAATGGTTGTGTGGGCCTGGTCCAGGGCCTTGCTGCTTTGTGTAGTCTTAGGACTTGGTGCCCTCCATCCCAGCTGCACCAAAAAGGGGCCAAAGTACAGCTCAGGCCATTGCTTCAGAGAGTACAAGCCCCAAGCCTTATTGGCTTCCACATGGCATTGTGCCTGTGGCTACACAGAAGACAAGACTTGAGCTTTGGGAACCTTCACCAATATTTCAGAGGATGTATGGAAACACCTAGATGTCCAGGTAGAAGTCTGCTGAAGGGGTGGAACCCTCATGGAGAACTTCCGCTAGGGCAGTGTGGAAGGGAAATGTGGAGTCAGAGCCCCCACATGGAGTCCCCAGTGGGGCACTGCCTCATGGAGCTGTGAGAAGAGGGCCACCGTCCTCCAGACCCCAGAATGGTAGATACACTGACAGCTTGCACTGTTGCACTTGGAAAAGCTGCAGACACTCAATGCCAGCCAGTGAAAGCAGTTAGGAGGGGTCTCTACCCTACAGGGCCAGAGCTGCCCAAGACTGAGAGACCATCTCTTGCATCAGCATGAGAACAGACTAATACAGGTGGTATGATACTAGCTTCAGTGATTTAAAATGAACTGGAAGGCTGTGAGATCTCTGGTGGTATGCTGCAGGGCTCTCTAACCCTGTCCTAGCCAACATTTTTATTAGTAGCCTGAATGAGGACATCTGGGCTGTAGGGGACCCAGCCAGTCTCTTGTAGTCCTTCCTCACAGAGCCCTGATTTGATTCACCTTCCACTTATTCCTGGATTCAGAGGCAATGGGTTCAAGGATCAGTGCATTAACATCTTCCACTGAGTGCTATTGGTCCAAGAATGTGTGCCTCTTAATTTGGCTGAAGGGAAGGCCTTCTATTCCATGGTTGTTGAGGGGAGAGATTCCTTCTCTCTCTCCCCTTCTCTCATACTCTTTTTCTTTCTCTCCTGCTGGACAGGAACAAGGAAACATATTCCCACAGCAACTACCTGCAGGCATCCTAAGACAACACTGGGATGCTGTTAACATTGTGGGTGGTATGTGGAGGGCAGAAAGCAACCCAAGTCCTTATCATGACAATATGGTGCTGCTAAATCCACCTAGCCTGCCTTTCCTCAAGACTTCCTTCTGTAGATAATCTCAATCTTCCTTATGGCTTAAGCCATTTTGAGTCAGATTTTCTGTTACTTGTGGCTGAAAACACTCCCATTGGTATAGTAGCTTACTGGTCTGGTTGGCACATAACCTAAAATTGGCAGGGGAAGGAAAAGCAAATGAATGTGACAACAAAACCATCCACTCCCATTGGTATAGTAGCTTACTGGTCTGGTTGGCACATAACCTAAAATTGGCAGGGGAAGGAAAAGCAAATGAATGTGACAACAAAACCATCCAAAGAATATCCAATGGGTTGCAATGAAAGATTAAAGGAGGAAATGGAATAGTGTTAAATGCAAAGTCTTCTACTGAGGGCCTGTGAGTCAGTGGTATAAATGCACGTTAATGAAGCCCTGGCTGAATGGACATATATGAGACAGAGACTTGCTAATTTTGGACATGCAAAATAGGTGTCAACAATATGATGAGATTGGCAAAGATGCGAATCTAGTCTTAGCATCTGGAATCAGGGAGGCAGTGTTTCTGTGCTACTCTATAACTTGATTCTCAGCTGTTGTGTCCAGTGCTAGGTACTAAAGTATGACAAGAATATTGACCAACAAGAGCTTGGACATGTGACAGCAATAGAGACTGTGACAGGTTTCTATCTAGGTTTGAATTCCCCAAAAAAGAGACTCTGACTAGAATTTGAATAGAGCAATTTATTTGGGAGGTGGACCTAGGAAACCTGGTGAGCAAATGGGGAAGTGAAACAGGGAAGGAAGAAAAGCTAATGAAGGGTACAGTAAAGAGCAGGCTGCCACCATGAGCAAGTGAGGCTGAACCCAGTTGAGGGCCCTTGACAGACTTTGTAGAACACTGCTGTAGGGTATCATTCCCCTGGGAGGTGAGGGGCTATGATATTTGTACACTAACTGCCATAAGTCATTGGTTGAAGCTTGCTCTTGGGGGCACTGATTTTCCAGCACTTTCAGCCTGCTGTGTGGGTGGGTCAAGCCTGTTATGGGCAAGAGTACCTCTACATATGGGGACTGTATGGTTGGGACTTCTGTAGGTGAGCCCCAGGTTCATGGGTAGGGGCATCAAAAACATCTACCATAGTTTCAGAACCCAAGTGTGTTTTAACCTGGAAGAAGGAAAATTCAGGGGGTGCATCATTTGAAGGGAGTTTGATTCCAAGCAACAGAGACTAACTCTGGTTAACATAAGCAAGGAAAGAATCTGTATTTGGTAAGACATTAAGGGCTTCAAGGAATGGAAGAAAAAGGCCTGAGAAGCCTGAAGAGTCAGGGGAAGGATGGAGGGTATATGGTTAGAGGAGCTTGGACCCCATCTTCACTTCATGGCTGGGTGTGCAGGGTATTTGGATTGATGATGCCACCAGACTGTATCTAGCAGGGAAGATTGGTTCTCTTATAAGAAAATCAGGAACTCTAATGAGCGGTGTGCATGCCAATGTATTTAGAGGGAAATTTCTAATGTCTGCAACTTACTTTGAAATGCATAAAAAATAAGAAATAAGATGATTTAATGGATGGATATAGAGATGTATCAATGGTTAGATATGTCATAAAATAAGTAAAATATTCGTGGTAGAATTTTGGTGATGGGTATATGGGTATTCACCATAAAATTATTTCAAATTTGCTGTATGTTTGAAATTTTCCATAATAGGGTATTAGAGGAAAGAAGGAAAATTGGGTATTGGTTATCCAAATTTCAGGAGGCCAAAGCAGTAAAGAGGGTCCTCCTCAGGAAGTCTTGCTAATTGGCTCACTGCATAAACAGGGCTATGGTTCTTTGCCAAGCTGGACCAATCTTCTGGGCTTTGTGCATTGGCCTCTGTGCATAAACTTGCTTTTTTACTAGAATCAGTGGATATATTTAATCCATTTGGTCTACTGCTACTAATGTGGCCTCACAGAAATGCCCTCAGCCTGTCTAGACCTGAAGTGTGATTTCTCTGTTTTCAACTGTATAAAACAGAGAAAATAATGTTTGGGGACAGTACTTGGGACTATTGAATGCTGTCTCATTTCTCAACATCTGGTTTTGTGAGATTATTGGTGACTAGGACTATAGTTATATTCTTGTTGGTTGCACTGGGATTACCATTAACATCTTGATTTATAACAATCTAGGTCAGATTACCAGCAATTTAATAATGTAAAAAGACTTTCTTTCTATATAAATCTGTTCCCCTCCCACTTTTATGCTATTCTTGTCACAAATTACATCTTTATACATTTTCTGCCCATCAGCATAGATTATAATTATTGCTTTAAGCAGTTGTTTTTTAAAATCAGAGAGGAAAAAAGAAGTCCAGCCCCCCCACCCAAAAAAAACATTTATACTGTCTTTTTATGTTTATCTATATAGTTATCTTGAACAGAGCTTTTTAGTTCTTGATATTAATTCAAGTTACTACTTAGTATCCTTTCATTCATCCTGAAGGCCCCCTTTTAGTATTTCTTGTAGAACAAGCCTCCTGACAATAAATTCTGTTTTTGTTGTACTGTTAATGTCTTCATTTATCCTTAATTTTTGAAGGACAGTTTTGCTGTATATAAAATTCTTGGTTGACTGACTCTCTTTTTTTTAATTTAATTTCAACACTTTGAATGTTACTCCTCTGCCTTTTGGCCTCCATGGTTTTTGATAAATCTGATACCAAACCACTCTTTGAAATAATCCTTTTTATGTGATGAGTGACTTTTCTCTTGCTGCTTTTAGGATCCTCTCTCTGTCTTTGGCTTTTGACAGTTTTATTCTAGGTGTAGGTCTCTTTCTGTTTATATTAATGGAGTTCACTGGACCTCTTGGATGTGTAGATCAATGCTTTTCACCAAATTTGGGGAGGTTTTGGACATTAATTCTAATATTATTTTCATATCCTCCTCCCTTCCTTTTAAAACTCCTCTTATATATATGTTGGTACACTTGATGGTGTTACGTGGGTCTCTGAGGCACTGTTTATTTTTCTTCATTTTTCTCTTCTTATTCCTCATACTTGATAATCTCAGTTGACCTATTTTCAAGTTTTCTGATTTGTTCTTCTGCCTGCTCATAACTGCTATTTGATCCTCTCAGTGAATTTTTAAAAGTTGTAGTACATTTCAACTCCATAATTTATATTTGGTTTCTCTTTATAATTTCTATCTCATTATTCATGTAGTCTTTATGGTGAGGTATCATTCTCATACTTTACTTCTCTAGACCTGATTTCCTTTAGTTCTTTGAATATTTGTAAAATAGCTAATTTAAATTTTTTCTCCAACATCTGGGCTTCCTCAGGAACCATTTTGATTGATTGCCTTTTTTCATGCATATTGGCCATACTTTGTTTCTTTGACTGTCTCATATTTTTTGTTGAAAACTGAGTATTTAAATAATATAAGGTGGCCACTTTGAAAATCAGATTCTTCTTGTCCCCAGGATTTTTGTTGTTGCTGTTTGTTGTAGTTTTTTTCGTTTGTAGTTATTTTCTTTGTTATTTGCTTGTTTTATTTTTATGAACAAATTCTATATTCGTCTGTATTCTTTATTGTATATGGCCACTGAAATTTCTGCTCAGTTGGTTCAGTGATCAGCTGATGATCGAGCAGATTTTCATGAATTTCTAGAGCCAGTAAGTCTCCTAGTGTTTGCCAAAGGGTCTGTGTGTGTGTGTTGAGGTGTCTCCAACATGTATGTATGCAGTTGATAAATCTGCTTTTGCCTTCACTCATGCTTGTACAGTCTCAAGGTCAACCAGAGGTGAGAGCTTAGGGTCTTTTCAAGTTTTTCCTGAACATGTGCACAGTCCTACACATGTGCATGTGGACTTCCAGATTTCCAGGAACATACTGGAGCTTTTCACAGCCCTTGGACATTTCATTTCTTATCTCTTCCTTTTTAAGCTTTTTGGTTAATCTATTGTTTGTCCCAACTGTTATCCATTGTCTCAGACAGCCATGCTCTTGAAACATTTGCCAGTAAATGTTTTCAACAAATGTCCTCTACCCGTCCAGGAGAAGGCTTTTAGTACTGGGCAACCAAAAAAAACCATGCCTTTTAGTGGAGTTTACCAGGGAATCACCAGACAGTTCAGATAATGACAATTTTCTTGAAATGAGGTCTGTTCTGCTCCCTTCATACTGAGTTTCCAGGTTCCCAGGCTGATGTCTTCCTCTCCAGTGGTGTTCCTAGGCTTTCTAATTCAGACTAGCCATTCTGCAAAGATGGGATCAAAGTGTCCAATCTAGGTCTTCCCCACAGCAGGCTCTTTCAGGAACTTAGTACATTTTGCAGCCTGAGAGTTAGATACCTATGTGATTCATTGTCCTGATTGGTAGATCCCAGAGGTCCTCAAGGCCTCCCCACTGACTTTCACCACCACCTGAGAGATTTAAGAAAACAACTAAACCCCTGGTCCCATAACCTGTGGGGTTTGGAGCCCTTCCTAGGATTTGGATAAATCCCAAGTAGTGGATGGACTTCTTCTGTTTGATGTGCCATGAGCACTACCTTGACTTGCCCCACACCAGACCTGAACTCAAAGCTCAGCATCCACCAAACATTTCACAAGGGCGGCAGCTTCACTGCAGGATGGAGAACTTATGGGAGGGTACATCTCACAGTCCCAGCTTTCTGCTGCTCCCTGCTTCCCTTCACCTTCTCTATTCCTCTGTCCTCCTCCTTCCACAGCAAGAAATTAACTTTTCTTCTTGTCCCATGCAAAGCAAGTCCTCCCACACCCAGACCTCCTGTAATTTCACCTTCCACCCTAAGCACTCATCAAGGTATTGCATCAAGCCAAGTTTCCTTTGTAAAAGGAAAATAGAATGAGTTTTCCCAGGCTTGCACATCCTGTGTGTGATGGTGATTCCCTGCTGCTCAGCCGCGCTCACTTCATCTTTCATCCACTCCCTAGCATCTCCCAAGCCTTCTCCAGACCAACTCCTCACTTCAACTATTCTCCCTTTCCTGTCTTTCTCCCCACAGCAAGCCCTCCCCTAACCATCCTCAGAGGACTCTACCACTTCTGCTTGTATGCCTCTCCATCCTCAATCTCTTTGTCCTAGATACTTACAGCAGATACTATGCTCATGTAGGTCAGGGATGGGGTAGACCACGATTCTTCCTACTGCCGACTTGCAGGCTGTGACTTTCCTTCTGAAGAAAGCATCCCGGAAGCAAGTGAGTGGGAAGCGTGATTCTAGGAATCCTCTGATCCACTCTAAAATGCTGTGGGTGTCATCTGTATGTATCTATTCAGGGGAAGGGTGGCAAAGCTCCTCAGAACTGACCACACACCACATTGAAGATGCCCTCCTCTTTCCCCGGCTTGATTCAGGCCTGCTGCAGGGTGAAAGAGCTGTCCAGTTGGAGCTGTTGAGATGATCATTAAAGGACTTGCACCTCTAAAGAAAGGAGGAATCCCTGATGTAGCATTTGCTGCTTAAAGAAAAAATAGAGTGATGTGGAATCTCCCTGGGTAGACAGGCAGATGGTCAGCATTCGGAGCCCCAGTGGTGCCAGGCTAGAGCTCAAGAGCAACAGTGTAGGTCAAGTTGTGGGCACTGGCTGAAAATCCACACTGGCCTGCGGCATGAACAAACAGCTCCTGGTGTGCAGAGGGAGCTGGCCAGAGGAGGAAAGCGGAAGCCCCATTTAGTAATGACCAGCACAGAGAACCACTGAGGGTCACCCCTGCTGTGGCCCCAGCGTCATGTAGGAAACAGTAGGTCAGGTGGCCTCCGTGCTGTGCCTGGTGGAGGCAGGCCCCCTGCCCTGCCTCACCCTACCAAAGGCTGGGTGTCTCCACAGGTCCACGACCGCTTGGATCGCTACTGTTGTGGCTTCGAGCCTGAGCCCTCAGACCCCTGTGTAGAAGAGAGGCTCCGAGAGAAATGCCGGAACCCGGCTGAGCTGCGGCTGGTCCACATCCTGGTATGTCTCCACACCATCCCCTTGTCATCCCAGAACCAGGTCTTCCTGTGTCCTTCAGAAGATGCTAACAAGTTTCAAAATTCATTTGATGCTGGGGTTTCCCAGTCGTTCTTTTCAGCAAAACCAGTGGTTTGAATATTTCCAGGAGTCTGCAATATGTAAACTGACAAAATGGAGCTTTAAGAATGTGCCTGAGGAGGAGTGTGGGGTGAGGGCTGGAGCCCCATTTTCACTGTCTCCACTGCCCATAAGAGACTTCAGAGAACAACTAGGGCTCCTGGAAGTAGAGTTTGAGAATGGTGTGTCTAGTCAACATCCTCGTTGTGCCAGTAAATGAGGAATTGCAGTCTGGAGGGAAAGGAATCTCCAAGGCCATATGGTAGCAGCATTAGGGCATGAACCCAAGACCCCAGTGGCTCACAGGCTGGTGCTGCTCCTATCAAAACTAGAGTCCAGGGTGGGAAGCAGTGTGCTGTGGCCATTGGAGAGGGCAGAATAACCACTTCTTCTGCATAAGAAGCAACGGCTTCTCTATCTTCTCTTGCAGTGAGGCATAGTGTCCCCACAGCCTCCCTTTCCTCTTGGAGGGTAGCTGTTAGCATGGTGTCCAGGGATGGGCTTCAGGGAGGCCACATCACCCAGAGGCCAGGATTGCTTAGTGGGGGTGCTGGCAATTCTCCTCCTCTACCCCTAGAGCCATCTCTCCTTTTCCCTTGTCAAAGGTAAATATCCACGGGAGAGACAAAGCTTTAATAGCCATTGTTAACCCCTGGTGAGCAGGCATTTCACAGATCTTTTAGGACAGCAGTTTCTAGAGGGAAGAGCCACCCAGCTTTGAGCAAAAAGTGATCCTGACATGTGGAGTGGGATGAGAAAGGAGAAGAGGCAGAGAGAAGGGAAGCTGGGGTCCTGGAAACAGAAGTTCATAGCTTAAGCCTAGGCCGCTGGAGAGGATTGTGGGAAATTCCCATGGGCTTTTGGAGGCTATGTGGGAAAGGAGTGCATGCATGGGAGTGGGGACCAGAAGAGATGGTCTCCCATTCACAACCACACCATATTCTTTAAGGTACTAAAGAATTCTCTGGTGCTGATTTTGGTTTTCAAAATGTTTAGGAGCTGCTAAACTCTTCTGTAGAAACAGAGTGTGGTCACTGCTTTTCGAGGATAAAGGACATCTCTGTGTGCTCTCAGTGATGCTAAGGGGGATGCCCAGGTGCATAGGCACAGGTGGCACAAAGGGGTGACTGAGTGTGTATACATGTGAGCAGCACATGTGTGATGCCTCTCACAGCGATGGCTCTGAGGAGCAGGCTACCTCAGCACCTGCCGATTCCCACCTGTGCTCCTCACCCCTTCAGCCACCAAAACAGGATCAGTCCTTTGGCCTTGCAATTTAGCAGATGGTGCTCTGTCTTAGCCCTATGGGTCCAGGTTTGAAACAGCCTAGCTATTTACTAACTGTGATTTTGTGCAAATTGCTTAACTTAAGATGCCACCATTTCTGTAAAATAGGGCTAACACTAGTGCCCGCTTCCTAAGGTTACTGGGAGAATTCACTGGCAGGATGCCTGAAAGCACTTAGCACAGTGCCCAGCATAGAGTAAGTGGTCAGCTGTGAGGACTGTTTGTTAGCATGGACTGTGGGACTGACAGCTCAGGGCTCTCAGCCCCTTAATCTTGACCAAGTCCATAGGTGCCAGCCGTAGTTGCACCGTTACCCACCTCTGTCTCTGTCTACCCTCTTCCCTGAGGTCCGGAGCAGCAATCCATCTCACCTGGTCTACATCGATAACGCTGGCAACCTTCAGCACCCTGAGGACAAGCTGAACTTTCGGCTGCTGGAGGGCATAGATGGGTGAGGGTCAAAAGGGTCAGGTGGAAGTTCACGGGACTGAGACCTGATGGCCTTGCTGCAAACCTTGGGACCTTGAACTGTGGCCCTGAGAAGCCCACGGTCCATCAGACAAGCTGTTGGATCAGAACTTTAGGTGGTGGTTGGGAGCCCTGGGAAAGCTGAGAGGGGACACAGTTGGCAGGGCCTACCCCAACATCCAGAGGGCCTCCTGTGCCTACAGAATACTAGCTGCATTGCTGGGGTGTGGAGAGGCTAGTCCTTCCCTTGTTCTGGGTGGGAGAGCTAGGCTGAAGAGTCTATCCCTCCCTGCTCACTCTTGGCAGGCAGCTCTGCCTTCCCAGGATTCTTTCTGGCTCTGCATTTGCCAAATGGAGCCTGGGATAGCAGCATTTGTTCACCTGGCTTCTCTGTAGGATGGGACCCATCTAAAAGGTCTATCCCCTGCCTTCACAGCAAAGCTAGGCAAAGGGTCCTCTGTTAATGAGATAGCAGGTGCAGGCCTGGGGAGTTTGCAGGGTGACTTTGCCAGAGTTCCTCAACTACGCAAGCTCTGGCCATCTGGCTTCACCTGTTATTGAAATTCTCTGAGATCACTGTTGCTTTTTCTTTCTGTTACGGGGTTCTGGGGCCTTCGCTCCAGGTTTCCTGAGTCTGCCGTGAAGGTTCTCGCATCAGGATGTCTACAGAATATGCTGCTTAAGTCGCTGCAGATGGACCCCGTGTTCTGGGAAAGCCAAGGCGGGGCCCAGGGGCTGAAGCACGTCCTCCAGACCCTGGAGCGGCGAGGACAGGTGCTGCTGGGACACATCCGAAAGCACAACCTCACACTCTTCAGGGACGAGAACCCGTGAGCCTCACACCAGCCCTGAGTCAATGAGCATCCATCCTGATGGCCACATTTTCTTGGGCTCACTCATCTTGAGGACAAATGGGAAAAGCCAGAAGCCAGAGGGGCACAAGGATGTCATGGGATATTTCACCTGCCCGGGATGGTGGAGGTAGCATGGGGTTTTCAATCTCAATGCATCCCTTTCCGCTTTCTCGGCTCTGGCTATTTATTCCCCTGCACCAACAAATACATTAAAAAATGTTCTGGAGCTGCTCAAGATACCGTAAACATGTGTGATGCACGTGCATATGCAGAGCTGGAGAACTTTGTGTGTGTGTAGAGGTGTGTAGGTATGGGTGGCATGTGTGCGTGCCTGCATGCAATACATGAGACAAAGCCAATAGAGGTAAAATCTTCATAGAACTGCACTTGCAGCCCAGAGTTGCTCCGGCTGACAGTAGACTCAGGCCTAATAAATGACACATAGTGTGTTTGTCTTTATAGACTTTAACTTTTCAATTATTACTCAGTTATTTTTTTTGGTTTAAAAAATTATAAAAGTCTAAAAGTAATACATGCTCAGTAAAAACAAGTTCATAAATAATAGAAGCATATGACAAAAAGCGTAAGTTCCACAAACTCTCTAGCAGTGTGTGTGTGTGTGTGTGTGTGTGTTATTCATGGTCACACTACTTGCACATTAAAAAATAAAAGTGCGGTCGTGCTTTGTTTGTCAACTCACTATATTTTTACTTTATTAACTGTATTCTGTATCAGCCATCTGATTCGACCCAATCTTTATTGGTGACTGCATGAAATTCCAAGGCAGGGATGTGCCATATTTTCTTTAGCTGGTCCCATAATCATGAACATTTAAGTAGCTCCAATTTTTCATCAGTTACAGACATTGCTGCCGTGAACATGACTGCGTGGCGTGCAAATATTTCTGCGAGTCAGATTTCCGTAAGGGATTTCTGGGGCAAAAGGTATGGGCATTCAGTATTCTGAAAGAAACTGCCAAATTGCTGTCCGAAATGGTGGTGTCAATTTACGTTTCTCCCAAGAGGGTAGGAGAGTGATTATTTTTCTACACCCTCACCAACACTTAACATTCTCAGACTTTTGGTTTTTAGGAGGAAAACCTATTTTAAACTGCATTTCTTTAATCATGAATGAAGTCATCTTTCCACTTATTTGCCAGACATTTGTATTTTCTTTTCTGCATTGTCCTTTTAAGATGCTTGCCCTTTGCTTGTTAATTTGTTGGAAATCTTTGACTCTAATGAGTGTAATCAATCTTTTCTCTGTTGACTTGGTGTAAATGTTTTTTTCCGGCCTGTCATTTGTCTCTTAACTTTGTTTATAGTCTTTTGCCAAGTGTAAAATGTTAATTTCCACGTAGTCAAATTTATCTTTCCCTTTTAAGTCTTTTGAGTTTCATGCGTTCTTAGAAAGGTTGTCACCACTTCAAGATTATTGATATAACCTCCTGTGTTTTATTCTAGTATTATATAATATTTCTTATATATTATATAGTATTTACTATATATTTTCATATACTTCTTATATATTCCCTGTAAATTCATATATAAAACCTATATTTTATGTGGATTTAAGCAGAGAATGGTGTGAGTTAGTGATCTAACAAGTTTCATTTCCCTTCAAATGGATAGTTAGTTGCTATAACATTATTTCATAGTCTATTCTTTCTCTACTGCTGTGAAAGTATACTCTTATCAGATACTAGGTTCCCACATGCACGGAGGTCCATTTGTGAACTCTGTTCTGATATTATTTTTCAGTTCCTGCATTAGTATGACAGTGTTTTAATTAAAGTTACTTTATTCTTTTCTTTTTTGCTGTCTGGTAGACTGAGTTCCCATATTTTTCTTCTACTTTAGTTTTTTCCTTTGCTATTTTTGTGCATTTGTCTTTCATGTGATAATGTCAATCTATGAAGCATGCTACCCCTCTCCTATTATCCTCAAAATCCCATTGGTGTTTTGGTTGTGATTATATTGAATTTATAATTAGTGGGAATCTGACTTATTTGAATATTGAGTGCTCTCATTCAGGTTTATCAATCTACCTGTTCTTGGTTTATCAATCCACCTATTCTTTGATAATCTCTAGCAATATTTTTTTGTTTATTGAGACAGGGTCTCACTCTGTCACCCAGGCTGAAGTGCAATGGCAAGATCTCAGCTCACTGCAGCCTCAGCCTCCCGGGCTCGGGTGATCCTCTCACTTCAGTCTCCTGAGTAGCTGGGATGGCAAGTGCACACCACCATGACCAGCTAATTTTTGTATTGTTTTGTAGAGATGGGATTTGGCCATATTGCCCAGGCTGGTCTTGAACTCTTGAGCTCAAAGCACCCGCCCATCCCAGCCTCCAAAATGCTGGAATTACAGGCATGAGCCACTGAACCCAGCCTCTAGTAACATTTTAAAGTTTTCTTCGACAAATAAGCTCATTTTAAAGTTAGCTTGTAATTTTTACTTCTATTGAGAATGAGTTCTTTTTCTTGATTAGATTTTTCTGGATAGATTTTTAGGTGCATATCTTATAATTTTTAAGTAGAAAATAATACTTTCAAATAATGATAATTTTACATTTATATTTCACAAGTGTGTTTGTGTACTCCTCTCATTTATTTATATTGTCTTATTATTTAGGTTGGGAGCTTTCTGGAGAGCAACAATAGTAGGCATCCATATCTTATTCCAGACTTTAATGGGAACACCTCTGTGTTTTCTATTAAGTTTTGCCAGGTTTAATGAAATCATTCTCATAAATATCTTTCATCAAGTTAAGGAAGTTTCTTTATATTCTTAGCTTACTAAAATAATTTTTCAAAAATCAAGAATGGGGATTGAATTTTATTAAATGCCCTTTTCAATATCTATTGGGCATTTAGTTTTTCTCCTTTATTTTCTAATGCTGAATAATCTTTACATTCTCAGAATAAACCTATCTGGCTGAGGTATGTTAGTATTTTGGGAACTGCAGAATTTAACTTGCAAATATTTTATTTAGAATCTTTGCATATACATTCATAAGGTTTTCTTTTTTGGGCACTCCATGGCTGTCTTACAATTAAATTTAAACATACCTCATAAAATAAATTCAGAATTATATTATCTTTTTAATGCTTTGTAACAGTTTAAATAAGAACCATTTATTCCTCAAAAGTTTTATAGCACTCTCCCATAAAACCATCTGGGCCCTGTGCCTTTTGCTAGATCTTTTACAACCTACTGTAGGAGATAGGTAGCAGGGGCCTGCAATAAACCAACATGCCTGGCATATTCAGTGGGCGTGGAAATGTAGTGTCCTGGGCAAGACTCAGGCCCTTGGAAAAGGGAGTTTGGATTTAGAGAGTTCAGGCATTTCTCTTAAGGTCACCAATGTTTTTTTTGACTTTGATTTTTTGTCTTTTCTCCTCTCTTCTTCCTGTGTTCTCACTTCTTTCCAAGGATACCCTTATCAAGTGATGCTGCTCCTCCAGGCCTCAACCAGTTTCTGTTTAACAGTCTCTGCTTTGCATTCTGCCTGGCAGACCTACACTCAGCCAGAGGTGGGAGTGAGACACTTGTCATCCTAGAAAATGTCAAGGAGAAAGGAATACAAAGAAACATTTCATTGCAAAGCAGAGTTGGAGCTCTCACATCAGGATAAGGCTCATTCTACTTTGTGACTTAAACAGCCCCTTTGAAATAAAACAGATCTAATCCTGTCTCACCACCGAGAGACTGAACATGCAAGTGGACAGTGACCAAACTACATATAATAATAAAACTCTATCCACCACCTCTGTAGCAGCTCAGAGAACCAACCACAATGTCTGTAGCATCTGCCCAGTAGGGTGAGGACCTAGTCAGTGACTGCCAGCTTCCTTCCTTTTGTCCCTATTTCCAACTCAGGATCAATCAGAGAAAGCCAAATATGCTCCCCTAATCAATCACTTAGGATGCCCCACTTCTAGTTTGCCCTCCTCCAGTGTCTCTCATGCCAGCAGCCTCCAATCAGGGTGCACCTGGAGCCTTCCCTTCCTTTCTCACTATAAAGCTTTCCCAGTCCCTGCCTGTCTCGGAGTCCCTGCCAAATGCAAGTGATGGTGTTGACTCCCTTGCCATAGCAAGCCTCTGTCTATTCTCCCTTGGGTGGTCTTTGTTGATTTCCATACTGCCTGGCTGTGAGGATTAAACAAAGTTAGCCGGTAATCCAGGTGAATGCAGTGGCCCAGCACCTTGAAGAGCAGGCAAACTGAGCCACATCCTGAGAGCAGATTTCCTTTACACTGAAATGGGGCAGAGGTGGCCGCCTAAGAAAGGAGGGGAAATCTGCCTGGCAGGGTTGCCTGGTTTTGTGTGTGTGTGTGTGTGTGTGTGTGTGTGTGTGTGTAGAGTTTCTCTTTGAAAAGACCACGCCAGACCCTTCCTGTCAGTGAGCAAGGCCCCAGCTTGCACCAAGCCCTTTTGTGTGCTGCCGTGAACAGGTCTACTCAGCATAGACGGGGGGCATGTGGGCAGATATGGAGTGGCCCCTCTCAGCCTGCCCAGTGCAACCACTTGTAGCACTGTGGCATAGGGCCAGCTCTCCCTCCTTAGCTTATCTGGCAAGGACACCATTTCCGGGCACTCCCATCAACACTGACCTCTTCCTCCCTGGGGTTGGGAGAAGGACAGGCTCCCTAGGATAGGTGGTTTACATGGATCAAAGCTTTTAACCTCACAGCAACCACATGGAGAAGTGTGATTGTTACTATCTTCATTTTACAGATGAGGCACAGAGGGGTTAAATAACATACCTGAGGTCACCCAGCTTGTAGGTAGAAGGGTGGGACTTCAAACCCAGCAGGAACTGTGCTGGCAAGTCTCGCCTCCAAGACCACCACTTTTCCCACCACGCTGCCCAGCCTAGCCACCCTGACAGTTCCTCTTCTGCGAATCCCTTTGGATTCAGAAGGATTAGCAGAAGAACTTTCTGTTAATGATGTAGCAGGGCTGGTTCTCTGGACCGGGGAGCCGCAAACTGCAACTCCTGGTCAAGCACATTCACATGCATTTGGCTCTTTGCTTGTTAAAGTCTGCCTAATCTATTAGCTGTGTCTTTCCTGCAAACTGGAAACTTCATCCACTTTTATCCTTTTCAAGAAAGCCTCTTCACCTCAGTGCTTGCTGTTCACCCAGCCGTTCCCTCTGGAATGAGAACCATGTGCCAAGTGAAGCAAACAGTTGGAAATCAGGATGTTCCCACTCACCTTACAAGAGTCTGTAGGGTTGGAGCTGCCATGGGTCTGCAGTGGGTGGGGTGGGGTGGGTGGGGGTTCTGCTCCGCTTCAGGCAAACCGGCCTCAGAGGCTCTGCTGAGGCAGTCACGATTGCCAGCCTCCGTGCTGCCAGACAGGCCTCACCCCAGGTCCAACCTGCTCCTCCTGCATCCCCAGCTGAATGGGCTGTTCCAAGAAAAATGATGGTTTCCAAGCTGGAGGAGCTGACGATAGTAACATAGGTTCACAACCTTCTAGATGCAATTCCAACAGTTCCCGAGAGCATGAAAATCAAAAGCTTTTTTGTATGTTTGATGCCAAAACTAATGTCCCACTCTGTGAATATTTATACAACTTACTGCAGAAATAGCGATGTGTTTTGTTACTGGGTGTAACCCCGGACTCTGCTGAGGGTACTGCATAATGCACGGCACGTGCACCATATTACCTTTCTAAATCTGAAAGATTCAGAATTCTGAATCACATCTGGCCCCCAGGGTTTGAGTATGGGATTCCGGACAGACCTGTAATAAGTCATACTACAGGCTTTATGCAGATTATTTCATGAATGACTTACAACAACCCCAATTTGATTATGGTTACCCTACGGATAAGGAACGAATGACAGAGGTAGCGGGGAGGGAAAAGAAAGAAGTGGCTTGCCTGAGGCCACACAGATGGGAGCCGAAGATTTTAACCTGTGATGCTGGACAGATGCTTCAGGGATCCTGAGATCTTTGACTTCAGAAGTTTCCAAGGTGGAGGCTCTGGGTGTGGGGCATCTTGGTCATGTGGCCACAGCAGTATCTGAAGGCTCTGTGATCCTGAGGCTACCGCCCTGTTCAGTGCAGCCCTTCCTAAACTTTTGTCAAAGAGCCCTTCTTTTGTTTTTTTGTGGCCTTTGTATTGCTGTTGTTATCTCCGTTTTACAGATGAGGCACAGAGGCCTTAAGTAACATCTGTCAGCATTCCTCAAGATGCACTTTGAGCCATCCTGACTTGGCTCAAACCCCTCTGTTCTGCAGACAAGGATCCTGAAATCCAGGGACAGGAAGGCCTGGCCAAGGATGCAGGCAATGGCTCTTCCCTGGAGGGGTGAATGCGATGCTCCTCCTCCCCTAGCCACGGCCCCCACCCTAAGTGGAATGTCAGACGCGGGTTCCCTGAGTTGGCTCGGGAGCCAGGAGATTGGAAGGAAGCCAAGCAGCCCCTTGGCCCATTCATCCCCCATGAGGCTGGAGAGGATGTGAGGAGCTGGCCCACGTGCCTCAGTGGGCTGAGGTTTAACTGACTTCTGCCACACTGTAGGCCCGTGCTGGGCAGACTCTTATCAACTGAGTGGAAGTAGGAAGCATGAGTGCTTCTCCTCCTCTGTCTGCACCTCCAGGCACTCTGTTTCAAAGGCACCAGAGAGCTTGTGGCTGATCCAGAGAGTGAGTGCTCCGACAGACGAGAATGGCAGTGGGAAGAATGGGCAGAAGTTCCCATAGCCTAAGCCATCTGGATGGCAGGGCTCCACCCAGGCTGGAGGGGCTGCCCCTCCTGGCAGGAGCTGGTCTCTTCCTTGTGCTCTAATTCCTGCAGTGTGCAGCTCACATGCTTGGAGCCCTGAGCAACCTCCTCAGTGCAAGAGCTCTGGGCTAGCTCCACCCCAGCTCTCAGGCATCATCCCGGGTCCCCTGGCCTGCCGCTGAGTCTGAGAGCCTGAGCAGACTCTGAAACCATCCATCTGTGGCTGCAGCTGCGAACTTGAGCCAGCATCAGAATCATCTGGAGATCTTGTTGAAACACAGATTGCTGGGCCCCACCCTCAGAATTTCTGACTCTGTGGGCCTGGGGCATGGCCTGAGAATCTGCATTTCTATCAAGTTCCAGGTACTACTGGCACTGCTGGTCCAGGCACAACATTTTTCAAGTCTTTGCTGTTAAGGAAAAGGTGGAGCCTTTCTGGAGTTTATGAAAATGCCAGGCAATTTGGAAATTGTGATGGAATCATTCTATAATGTATTTGAGAACTAAGCAAACAGCTTATTCTAGCAAACCTGAAGTATGTAAGTCCCTCCAAAAGGAGAGTTTGGAGACAAGATAGGAAGACTCAGGAGGGATAGGAGTTTAACCCAGCTTTTAATCCAAAGGAAGAAATCTCTGCAAAGAAGGCAGCCATTGGTTTTGGTTTGCTTAAGGACAAGACAAATACCTGAGGTCCATGTGAGAAGAAGCGTCAGGCCTGTAACTGTTTTCTCAGGCTGCCATGACAATCTACCACCAATGGGTGGTTCAAAACCATAGTTCTGGGGGTGAGTCAAAATCAAGGTGTTGGCAGGTCCATGCTGCCACCTGAGGCTCTGGAGAGAATCTGTCGCATGCTTCTTCTAGCATGTGCTGGCTGCTTGGCATTCCTCCTGTTTTGTTTGTTTGTTTGTTTGGAGATGGAGTTGCACTTTTATTGCCCAGACTGGAGTGCAATGGCGACATCTCAGCTCACTGCAACCTCCACCTCCCAGGTTCAAGTGATTCTCCTGCCTCAGCCTCCCAAGTAGCTGGGACTACGGGCATATGCCACCACACCTGGCTAATTTTGTATTTTTGGTAGAGATAGGGTTTCTCCATGTTGGTCAGGTTGGTCTTGAACTCCTGACCTCAGGTATCCACCCGCCTCGGCCTCCCAAAGTGCTAGGATTACAGGCGTAAGCCACCACGCCTGGTCTTGTTTTGTGTTTTGGTTTGTGGCTGCATCACTCCAATCCCTACCTCTGTTTTCACATTGCCTTCTCCACTCCATGTGTGTCTGTGTCGAATCTCCTGCGGCCTTGCTCGTACAAGGACACTTCACTTGTTATTAGATCTAGGGCCCACCTGGATAATCCAGGGTAAGAGCCTCCTCTCAGAATTTTTAGATATCACTTTCACCAAATAAAATAATATTCAGTCTTTTGCATTTAAGGTAATAATTGTAGATTCTGGGGAGTAGGAAGTGAATATTTCTTTGGAGGGCCATTCTTTCAGCCTGCCACAGTGAAATACTGTAGTCTGTTCATATCGGCTTTTAAGAGCTTATGTTGTAAAGCACAGCCATTATTTAAAAAATTAAACTATATGCTGGGTGCGGTAGCGCATGCCTGTAATCCCAGCTACTCGGGAGGCTGAGGTAGGAGGATCCCTTGAGCTCAGTAGTTCAAGACTGGGCAATATAGCGAGGCCCCACCTCATCATTTTTTTTTAAAAAAAGCATATCCCAATTGAAGGGTATTAAAAAAGAGGAAAAAAACCCTATATATAGTTACCATTAAATAAATTACATTGAAACAGAAGTAATAAGTATTCAAAATATACCACTCAAATTATTTTACTATATTTTGCTTTCATCTACGATCTCGAGGTTATTTACATCTATTATATATCTGTACAGTGGAAACACTGTGTAAGTGTGCACTACTATGCATTTCTTTCCAACTCTGCATTCAGTGATGTCACACTGGTGGCCTGGAATCTGCCACGGTAGGAGTATTTATACCGTGGAAATCGGTAAATGCTACAATTCAGGGCTCTTTGCTTTGGAGAGCTGCTGGAAAGGATGGTCCCCCTGAGGAATGCCAGAGGAGTCTCCAGATTTCAGGTCCACTTAGGGAAGACAGCTGGGTGGGGAAGCCACACCTGCTCCTTGCAGGAATCCCAGGCAGAAAATGCTGCCCCCTGTTGGTGGAGAGAAATATGGTCATTGTTCCTCAACAGGAGTGCCTGGGTGACTCCAGGGAGGCAGCTGCCAGGAGCTGTAGCTTACCCCAAAGGGGCTGGTGGCAGAAGCAGGTGGTGTGGGATGAGGGGATGCCCAGGCCACATGATGTTTCAGAGGGTATGAAGGGAACGATAAACCACTCTGCTTGTGAGAACCCTGTCCCTGCATCCCTGACTGGAACATGTCACCCTTGCATTGCCTTGTGAATGGGCAGCATTGAGCTTGTCTGAGGGAGGAGGCTCACTCTAAGACAGCCATAAGCACCACCTGGCATGTTCTGAACATTTACAGTGGTCTCACACCATGCCAGAAGCTTTAGATACTTCCTCATCTCAAACTCTCACAACTCCACAAGGTAGGCATTATTGTTCCCACTTGACAGATAAGGACTCTAATGCTCAGAGAGGTTGGGTCACTTGCCCAAGGTCACACAGCAGGTAACTAGTGGAGCTGGGATTTGAACCCAGGTCTGTTTGGCTCCAGAGCCCTTGGTCCCAACCACTATAGCGTCCTTCCTTCCTTCTTACATTCATTCATTCATTCACGTATTCCACAATTATTATCAAGCAAATTTCCCACAGAGAACGTAGAATTTGGAAGGAGTAAGAGGCCATGCTGTGGTGGCCCCACGTTCCAGATGTTTGGGGACAGGCCCAGTCTTCCATATTCCATCTGGCTGTCAGAGTCTGTGTCTTGGTGTTGTGTATGGTAAGCACGTCTCCTGTAACTGAGGATCCAGAAAGCCTGGGAGGGTAGACAAAGCACTGTTGGCAAAAGGGGGTCAAAGGAAGATCTCTGCCTACACAGAAATGCAGGAGAGACCTCTGTGAATATCTGGAGATATTTTCACTTGGCCTGGGCTTATGGGTGAGTAAACAGCCACCACCTGACCCTCTGAGGTGCGCTGGCCGGCTCAGGTAGACTTCCTCCATCCCACTCCTGGACTACCCATTTTCCTTTTGCCCAGGCAGGAGGTTTTGGCTCTGAAGCCTGCCTTGCTACCAACACTGGTCTTTCCTCCCCTCATACATGCACCTACTGTGCCCCAAGGTCTCTTCAATGGGGAGGAGGCCCGGGGGATTTCTTATGATCTCTCCGAGGAACTGTGGAGTTCTTCCTCCTCTGTTGCCTCCCTCTCCCAACCCTGGACCAGCAAAACTGCTGCCTGAGGCCTCTCCTGAACTATCTTGGGTTCTGGTTAGCATTGCTCAGGGGTGCTCATTTGGGGGGGCTGGAGATATGGCATTTGGGTATAGGCACTGAAGACTTTTGGGGTGCCTGAGAGCTCAGCCTCTGGGACCTCTGGGTACGGCACATTGGGTGGTTTTGTCCAAGCAACCAGGGAAGAATCACTGAATCTCCAAGGCAATGTAACCAGAGAGGAAAGTGTCTCTAGGTGGAAACTCAGGGTTCAACACATCTCACACAGCAGCCGAGGTAGCAGCACCCAGTTTGTGCAGGAAAATAGCAGTAGCGGTCATGGGTCCAGTGGACTTGGAGGAGGCTGGGTAGGGGAGAGTGCTGGACTGCAGGACTCTGGGAGGCTGTGGGGCAGAGGAGGAAGCACCTCTTGGGGAGATGGTGGAGTGAGGCCCAGGGAACCCCAGAGGTGGTGTTGGTTGGAGGGGTGCTGGTGATGGGAGGGGCTTGGCCTGCAAGAAAGAAGCAGGCTTACTCGTAGATGAAGAAGGAGCCACATGTGAGGTGTGATCTGAGAAATGCTAGGAAAGTCTAACTTGGCCCTGCTGACCTACTGCTAGTGTCCAAAATTCCACTGTAGGACCTAGCTCCTCGTAAGGATTCCTAGGGAACATCTGGCCTTTTGAGGCAGGTGCAGGGAGAGAGTAGAAGGTGGAGTGATAGGTCCAACACAGACATGTCCCCTGACCCAGAGCAGGCTAAGCTGGGTGAGCTCTGGAAGGTCCCTAGTGCCCGAGGGAATGGAGGTCCAGGGCCCCTCAAAGTGTAGGTACAGGTAAAGTCACTTAAAGCGGATGGATATGAGGATATGGATTTTTACAGTCTCCTGTGTGTGTGTTCCCAGCCACATTTGCCATGGATCATTGTATACCACAGACTCTGCATAACAGGACACAAGGCTTTGCCCTCCCTGTGTCCATGGGTCAAGTGAGTGGTGCGCTGGGCATCACCTTGGGTATGAGGAGCATGACCCGGGAAGCCGTGCCTAAAGGGAATGCTAAGGGTGCCCTGCTTCTTGGACATCTGATTGCCTGGTTCTCACGACTGCTGCTTCATTTAAAACACACACCCACACACAACAGTGGGGTAGGATCCCAGGCATCTTGGATGATTTTCACATCGGGAATGAATGGATGCATCCTTTCTCTGCCCTGCCCACATGGAAGTTCTGCTGCCCACATGAGGGCACATCTAGTTCTGGTGGGTGACCATGGTGAATGTCAGGGATTGGGCTGCCCAACCTCCACCCCACCCTCTTTCTACGGAGCCTCTTGCACTGCTGAGACTGAAAGGCTGCACACTCCATTACCCAGGCTCCCTTGCAGCTGGGCTCTGGATGCAAATTAGACTCTACCTTTCAGATGCTCTCCTGGGAGGGCTGTCTTCCTGTGTGGACGTCCTCCTGTGCCTTTTAGCTATTTTCAGTTCACAGGCAAAGTGGTGGAGATGAGAGGTGTCCTAGAGCAGGCTTCAGTATCCACTTGCCAGCTTTCTGGGTCCCAAGGGTGGGAGGCTGGCAGAGTGGGGCTGGACTATGATTCCAGTGCCCAGTCACCAGCTTTGTGATGGTTGAGAGGTGGTTGTGACACTGGTAACAGCATCCTCATCCCTACATCCCAGCTCCATTTGTGGTTCTTGAACTCACAGCCACAGCAGCAGCCACTGGGGTTGTGGTGTTTGCAGAATTGTTCCTTGAGGCTGACTCTAGAGCACACTCCCCCAGCCCTTCCAAGGATTTGCTAAACACTTTCTGTTTTGGAAAAAATCATAAATTCACAGAAGTTGCAAAGATAGTACAGGGAGGTCCTGTGTACCCTTCACCTAGATTCCCCTGTAGTTACATCCTCCTTAATTGTAGTGTGATATCAAAACCAAGAACTTGACATTGGTACAATATGTGTGATTCCACAGTCCTGTTATCACGTGTACACTCATCAAACACCTCGGCAATCAAGATAAAGAACTGTTTCATTGCCACAAAGATCTCCTGCACTCCTATATAGTCACACCTACCCCTTTCACACTCTCCCATTCCTAATCCCTGGCAACCACAAATCTGTTCTCCATTTCTAAAATTTTCTCATTTCAAGAGGAATGTTACATAAATGGAACCATCCAGGATGTAAACTTTTGAGGTTGGCTTTTCTTCCACTCAGCACATTGTCCTCGAGATCATCCAAGCTGTTGATGTATCAGTAACCCAATCCCTTTTGTTGCTGAGTAGTATTCCGTGGTACAGATGTGCCACGGTTTGTTTAACGATTTGCCCATTGAAGGACATCTGGGTCATTTTCAGTTCTTGACTATTGCAAACAAATCTGCTTGGAACATTTGTGTACAGGCTTTTGTGTGAACATCATTTTCATTTCTCTGGGGTAAATGCCCAGGAGTCCAATTTCTGAGTCATAGGATAAGTACATGTTTAATTTCTTAAGAAACTGCTCATCTATTTCACAGAATACCATTTTACATTCTTACCAGCAATGAATGTAAACCCAGTTGTTCTGCATGATTGCTGGCATTTGGCATTGTTGCTGTTTCTTATTTTAGTGGAGGCATGGTTGAGTCTTCCCTCTCCACCAGTGTCTCTATATTTGAACTTGGAAAATGGGAATGATTTGGGGATACTGGGAGATATTAACCTCACAGTTATACAGTAATCCACCCCCACCCCCATTTTCCATTAGTTGGAAAAGGTAGTATTGCAAAATATTGTTTATCAGAAATTCACATTGAACTGGGTGTCCCCTACTTTTGTTTGCTAAATTTAGCAACCCTAGGAAAAGGCTGACCTACCCAATCAGTCAAAAGGCTGAAAGTACAACACTCAAAAACGCATCATTTGATTATTTCCACTAAATGTAAGCTCCCAGAAGGCAAAGATTACATCTTCTTGTACTTTTTATTCCCAGGATCCAGGATAGAATTATCTCAAATTCTAAATTAGTTAGTTGTGTGTGACTTCATGAAATTTTTTCTTTGAGAAATGAAACTCCTTTGGTTAAAGGACAAACATAGCTGACTATGCTGCTGTTTGGAATGGGTGTGTTTTTTAAAATGTTAATTAGAATTTATTTGGCTTTCAAAAATTCATATATAAACATAATGGAAACAGAAATCACACAGGAGGCTTCAGACCACGTCCCTTTAAGTTAACTCACTCTGCCCACCTGCTTTCCCATAGGCTCAGTGCGGCTAGCGCGGACTGCGAGGCTGGCTTTGTGCTACTTCTGCGGTGGGACCTGGGCCCCACAACCTGTACCCTCCTGAAGGGAGGCCCACAGTGCCGGTCCACAGGTCAATGCAGCCTTGGTTCGCTGCCTCTGGTGCTGACTGCAGGGGCCTAGCCAGGCCATCATCACCACCGTCGCTTGGACTGGGAGGGTGCAGGGCTGCACTTCTGCAGAGACCAGTGGTGGCAGCAGGAGGCTGCCTGCCTTCTGTCCTTCCCTGCATCTGGAAAAGGACTACTTGGAGGCCTGAAACTGCCCTTCTGTCCTGAAGGGTGGAAACCCTGGCTTAACTAGGTCTTCCGTCAGCTGTAGGCCACACGGACTGTTGGGCACCTGGACAGCCTGACTATATCGGGCTGTGGCTGATTGGAACAGCTGGAGGCTGGTCAGGGGCTGAGGAACACCTGAGGCATTCCTTATGGGTTTAAGTTATCATGTGGCCCCCCTGCCCAGATGTGGCACACCCCTGCTGCCACCCCACCTACAGCCAGCAGGATGGTTTCAGAGTGGACTTATGGCGGAAGTCAGGGGGAAGAGGAGCAGAAGCCAAGGGCTGAGGAGCTCTGGCCCCGGGAGCCACTGGGTTACCTGTGACAGACTTTGGCTTAGTAGCTGTCTGCATATCCCAGACCTCAGCTCTCTCTTGTGCTCTTCCCTTCACCTGACTCTTTGATGGTTAAGATGCAGATTCATAATAAACAGGATAGAGAAATGTAAATACCCTTGATGTTACATAAGCTCTTATCACTCCTGTCTGTGTGTGTGTGTGTGTAGGAGTCATAAGAGATTATTTATACATTCATCCCCTTATGAATATGGAGATGATGGAGATGGTCTCTATTGTGTAGGGATGTGTGTGTTACATCGATGTATGTATTTGTCAAAATTCATGTAACTCTACACTGAAGATCTGTGTATTTCAACATAAATACCAGTAAATGTTTTTTTAAAAAAGTAGCAGCGGCAAAAGAAAAAATGCTGCTACTACTTAGTGCTGTCAAGGGGTGGCCTGGGCTGCTGGGCATGGATCCAGCTCCTCCGTGGAGCCTGGGGGAAGGTTAATCTCCTAGTGATTGTACACAACATTCTCTAGCTAACCACAGTCTTGTTTCCAAAGAGTAGCTGTCAGTGACATGGCAGTGGTCATGTCATGTTAGAAGAAAAAAAAAAGGGGGGGGCAAAGTTTCACATAAAGCAGATTCCCAATTTGTAAAAAAGTTTGGACAAGGGCAGAGATACGTATATTCATTGAGCGAAGGAACCATTCATTGACTTGGCTGTGACCCACATGACACAAACCCTCACTGAGCTCCCAGCCTGTGAGCAATGCCTCGTGGAGAGGTAAGTGCTTCCCGGGAGACAGTGGCGGGGCCAGCAGGGGTAAGGCTTTGTGGGTGTGACAAACTGGGTTTTCAGGAGAGCTGGCCCTTGGGCTAAGTGGTCTTCCTTTTAAATCAAGGTGTGCCGTACAGAAAGCACAGAGGTGAGTGAATGCACTAATGTACCGTGTAAGCAAGATGGTGGCTTTCCTCAATGTCCACGGTGCAACCACCATCCAGACCACAATGTTGCCAACCCACAACCCCCTTGTGTCCATCTTTACCCCCCTTCCCGGTAACCACCATTCTGACTTCCATCGCTATGTTTGTATTCCTGTTCTAGGACTTCCTACAAATGGAATCACACAGTAAGTATTCTTTTGGGTCTGCCTTCTTTTACTCAATGTTGTCTGAGATTCACTTCATTCTTTTTAAAATCGTCGTGTCCATTGTATGAATATACCTGTTGATTGACACTTGAATTGTTTATGGTGTTTGGCCGTTAAGAGTAGAATCATGGACATTTGAAGACATGTCTTTTTGCTGACATAAGCACTCATTTCTCTTGGGTATATCTCAAGAAGTGGAATTGCTGAGAGATAGGGCAACTAAGTGCTCAGCTTTAGTAAAAACCGCCAAATGGTTTTCCAAGGGGTTGTACCATTTCACTTCCCCAGCCCCAGCAGTGTCTGAGATCTCTGGCTTTGAGCTGAGTCTTGATGTGTGGGTTCTCATGGCAGTTTATGGTGGTGGCAGATGGACGCTACAGTTAGGGAGAAAGATATTCTGGGTAAAAGGAATGTCATAAAGATCCATGGCGACCATGAAAATGCACCATTCAGATCTCCTGCAGCAGAGAACAAGGGATGGCCCAGCTGCCATGCTGAATCCACCAAGTACTGATGCTAAGGCCACATTTCCCACTGCAGCTCCCAGGTGACGACTAGCACTGGGTGGTGGGTGGGGGGGAGGGATACTTATCTAATGGACACCTTTGGCTCAAGAACTCCCCAATCAGCCTGCCGAGAGGTTCTCAGCACTGAGCTACAGCCTAGGCTCTACCTCCTCTCCCCGGCTTCTTTCCCTCTGCCCCTTAACAGGAGTCAGACCTGCAGCAGGTCTGACAATAAAAGGCCAAAACTCCTCTTTCTTCAGGACAGATTTGATCTTGGGCTAACTTTCTAGCTCTGCTCCCAGGGAAGTCACACAAGCCAGTTAGCTGGATGTCAGGTGCAGTATTAGGCCAAACTGCCCATGGGAGTTTTTGACCTCTGATTGATAAGCTACACTTGGGCTGGAAGGACAAAGAATAAGGTACACCATCTGGTAAGAAAGCATGGCCTTAGGCTTCCCTAAGTGCAGAAATTCATAACTGGGCATGTCCCTTGAGGTACCCTAGGAACTCTGATTGTGGGTTGTTGAAAACACGTTAACTCCTATGGGACATGGGCTTCTGAATCAAGGTGGCCCTCAGGACTACTGATGTGAGGACTGCTCGTGTGGAAGGGAACTGCTGACATGGCCCTGCTGGCATGCTGAGCATCTATCTCCACCCTTCTACGAAACTCTGACGCCAGGTGTGGTCTGTCCAGGTCTTGCGAGTCTGAATGTCTAGTTGAGCCTAAGAAAAACTCATGGTAGATACAGCTCTTTCTCCCCTCTGCCCTCTCCTACCTACTTCTAGGCTTTTATCCCATGTAGGTGGAACTGTGATATTAGCTCAGCTAGTCAAGATGAAATCCAACCAGCTTGCTCACTTCGCCATCCTGGACACTTTCCCATTGCCACGTCTCCCTAGTTAACAATCAAGATTAAAGGGCACCTGGGTTTTGAAGACCAGCTCCCCTTCCTCCCATCCAATAAGAAGACTTGACCAAGATGCTTAGAATCATTTAATGACTGTTCCAAACACACCCTTAACTGGGCTACAGGTAAATTTCACTGGGATGGAAGCAGATGAACCACCCAATCAAACAGTACATGATTACTCGGTTTCCAGAAATCTGGATACCAGAAAAACTCAGTAGGAAACATCAGGATCACCTAGCCAGAGGTTCCTTGTGATTCTTTCTTTCCTTCCTCCTCTCCTCTTCCTCCGCCCTGCTAAGGAACTTCTCCAGGGGTACAAACGTTCAGGATGGGAGAAGGGGAAGTCGGCTCCCATATCTCTAGGACAAAGAGGAGTGCTGTGACACCACACCCCCGGGGCAACAAGATGACGTGGAGGCACAGGCCTGGGGCAGGCCTGCTCAATAAACAGACAGTTCCCAGAAGTCTCCACAGTGGGATTAACGGGCCCAGGGATGCTGAACTGCAGAAGCCACCCTCCCGAGGCCGGGCTGTGGCCCGCTCGCTACGTGCTGCAGACCAGCACATCTGCAAAGGGTCCCAGGAGGATCTTGTTGAAGATGCAGCGGACCCACACCAGGTAGGTGGTGAAGGGCTTGATGTTCTCAGTGAAGGTGTGGTTCTGCAGGGCCAGGATGTAAGGCACATAGGTGTTCTCCCCCTGCTCCTGCAGCCACACCTCATACTTCACCTCCCTTACCTTCAGGTACTTAAGGTTCCATGGAATCTGCCAGGAGACAGTGAGGCGGGCCTCGGAGGCGCCATGCACTGACGCCTGGCACCGTGCCTCCCGCACCTTGCCTGGATATAGGCCGACTGTCCACTTCTGCTTCCGTGGTCCTGGCCGGCCCTTCACCACGCGCCGTATGGTTTGAATGAGGGATGGGATGTCCACCTTGGTGTCCTGGTAGATTCGGAAGAGCCACTCAGGGTTCCGGCAACAGAGATGCCGTGGGACCTCACGGCTTTGCAGGATACGGGCTTGCTCAGCCCGGTCCAGATGGGTGATGCCCCCCTGGTCCCAGGGCCGCTCAGGGTGTGTGACTGTGTTCTCTGGCATCATGTTCCTCCAGGCTACATACTGGAGGTCCATGCCAGGCAGCATGGCCAGCGTCTTATAGGGAGTGTAGTGGTCGGGATTGACAGCATATGGGAAGAGCTCTACCACAGTTGCCCCACGGGGCAGGAAGAGGGTGGTGACCAGCTGGGCCCCATGCATGCTGACCAGCATGGAGGCGTTGCTGACCAGTCGCACGACATCAGCAAAGGCGTGGTCCTCCAGGGACACTGTCACTGTCTTCATCTGGAACTCCTGGGCCAGTGCCAGCAGCAGCTCTGCCTCATTCAGGATGAGTCTGTTCTGGGTTCGGCTAAAGACCAGAATGTACTCCTCGCCTAGGGGGGCTCCTGTGTGGCTTACGTTCAGCTTTTCTGTCATGAACCGTGCAAACTGCCGGATCTCATTGCCCGAGACCAGGATGTTGGCTTTCGGGCCCTGAGGCTGGACAAAGCCATACTGGTACCAGGTAGTGATCTTGGAGAGGCCCACAAAAGCATGGGAGAAGCACAGCAGCCGGCCCAGCGTCTTCAGCTGTGCTCGCAGGAGAGGCTGCTTGGGGCTGAGCAGCTTATAGAGGTCGAAGTGTGAACCCTCGCCCCAGCCCTCCATGAAGAAGAGCCGTGCCTCGTGGGCCAGGCCAGGAAACTGCCGCAGGGTGTAGAAGAGTGGCAGCAGGTCGTCGTGAAAGACATGCATGAGGTTGTCGGGGTTGAAGCGGTTGGCAATGAGGGCCACATCTGGCACGAACACCGGCTTGGGCATGAAGCGCAGGGCAGCAGCAGGCAGCTCCACGAAGTTGAAGTACTGGGTGCTGTGGTCCTCCACGGTGGACAGGTCGAGCAGGGCTGGCTGGAAGCGCCGGGAACCCAGGTTGGGTAGCATGACAGAGGTGTTGCCATGGAAGAAGATGAACTCCTCGGCCTCATTGGAGTAGCAGAGCCACTTGAAGCGGCAGATGCGGTCTGTGTGTGTGCGGCCTGTGCACACCATGTGTGTGCCACCCTCCATCAGGATCTGCAGTGCCTTCGGGTAGTCGATCCTCAGCGCTGGGGCTGGCTCTGTGGCCTGTCGGCCGAGGGCCAGCTCCTCCTCCAGTGTGGCTGCATGCTCACGCAGTCGCACATGCTTCCACAGGACCGCCGCCAGCACCGACACCAGGAGGGCGTTGAACACTGCAGAGAGGTGCATCCTAATGCCACTGTGGGGCCCTAGTGAGATGACGGCCACTGGGGAGCACCACAGGCCAGGCGAGCTTCACCCATCCCTATGGGCATCCCGAGAACTGGTGAAAGCCTGCAGGAGAGAAGGAAAAGAAAAAGGAGTTGGCACAGTCTGCCTGGCATCATTACAAGCTCCTGCTATATGCCAGGCACTGTGCTGGGCTCTGTGTGCCCGCTACAGCACTGGATCCTTGCAGCCATTGTGCTCATTGGTAGGCATAGTAGATTAGACCATTGTTTAAAATATTTACTCCCTCCTCATCGCCTCCATGTTGGAGAGTGCATCCCCATACCTGACTTTGGGCTTAGCCATTTAACTTGCTTTGGCCAGTGAGATGTCAGCAGACAGAACATAATCAAAGGTTTGGAAAGTGTTTGGCCTGGCCTTGCCCTCTTTATGACACTGGCATAAGAAGAATGTATCCAGGCTAACTTGATGGCCCCAAGAGGAGCGAGTTACGCACGAAGCACAACTGCTCCGGCCATATCCTGTTCTAGTTCAGCTGATCCCTCATGACTGAGTGGGCCCAGCCAAGAGCAGCAGTGCCATCAGCCAAACCCAGCCAAGATCAGCTAACACATAGACATCGGGGCTGAACAACAGCTGATTAAACATCCCTGAAATTCTGGGGCTGTTTGTGATGAAGCACTGCTGCAGCAAAAGCCAACCGAGAGAGGTATCTGTGATGACAGGCCATAGGAAAATCCCTTGCAGGGGCCTGACATTCCTGGACTCTGGGTAATGACTTTCCCTTAAATGAGAACAACTGGCACTGGAGATCTGTGAACACTGTTCCCAGGTTGTACAAGACCCCGGTATGCCACCTCTGAGACACACACATGTATGGTCAGCTAAGTTTTGCTCCTGCTTAAAGCTCCTTTAGAAATCATGCCTGCTGGCTTTAGAATCCCTTAAGAGAAGGGTACAAACTCGTCCCCTCAGTGGTAAGATAATTGTATCTGGGTGTCATCATTGAAAAATGTTTTGTATACTGAGCCAAAAAAAACCCAACAGGGTTTTAAATGCCCTCTCCCACATACATACACTGACAGAGAGGACTGGCTAGGAGTGAGCATTTACTCTCTCTTCTTGTGATATTGTGAAGGGTATCATGCCTGCTCTGGGACCCAGGATTATTCAGACAGTGAAGAAGCTCCTCCTTTGTGACACAGGAGCAGCACAGGTAACACTTGACACCTGCCTGGCACTGCACCGGGAGGGAGTAGCTGCTCCTTTATTCTCTTGTGGCTAGGTCCTGATGCAATTCCTACCTCCCTGTGATGAAAAGAATCCAAGTGCATTTTGCCTAGAAAGAGAAGGTGTCTTCAGCTAGGTTCCCTAAGAAGCAGAGTCAGGGGCAAGGATTTGAATCCAAACAGTTTGAGAAATTATCCCATGAAACACCTGTAGGAGAGTGGGAAAGTGAGACACAGAAGGGACCAAAGCCGACACATACAGGGTACCTTAATGAGCAGTTAATGCCCTGTGTAGTCTTCCTCCCATGATCATATGCTGGATATAGTATGGAAGCTGGGATACATGTCTATCAAATCCTGTTGGGCATTACCTAGTTGAAGGCCATTCCTGGAGGCATGAGATCTCTTCTGGCCTACTCTTATCCAAAGGTTGAGCCCACACATATGAATATAGTATATACTCCCCACCCCCAAATATCAGGAAATGAGAATTACCCTGAACAAGTATCATACATTCTAGTTTTTTCTAGCACACTTTAGTCTAAGTTCATTAACAACAACAAAAAAAACCTGCCCATAATCATCTTAATTAACTCACCAGGTTGGCAACTTGCTGTTTAAAAAATACTTGTCTACTCCAGATGTTCTCAAGCCTGGCTGATTACTGGAATCCTCAGGAGTAGTTGCTAAATAAAAATCCATATTCCCAGGCACCAGTCCTGGAGGTTCTGATTCAGTAGGTCTGGAGTATGGCTCAGGCATCTGCATTATTTGTTTCTTTTATTTCCTGCCTTCTTGTGAATTGCTTGAATTCCACTTTGATTTATCAGCAGTGTTTTTGAGTACATCTCTTGATATAGATTTTCCAGTGGTTGCTCTAGGCATCATATTATAACCTGTAACTTATCACAGTCTACTGGTATTGACATTTTACTTTTCAAATAAGTGTAGAAACTTTACCTCCACCTAGGTTCTTTTATAATATAATTGTCTTACATGTTTCCTCTACATATGAGACCCACATCAGACAGTAATTTTGGCTTCAACTGTCGAGTATGATTTCCTCAAGAGGGAAAGGATTATCTATTATATTCACCCATATTTTTACTCTTTATGTTCGTTCCTCATTCCTGATGTTCCAGGTTTCCTTCCATTCCTACATCCCTTCTTTGAAGAACTTCTGTTAGTTTGCTATTCTTTAAGGGTTAATTTCTTGGCAACAAATTATCTTAGTTTTCCTTCATGTCAAAATGTCTGATTTTAGCTTCATTCCTAAAGGATATCTTCACTGGGTATAGAATTTGGGGTATAGATTTTCCTTCTTTCAGTATATGAAAAATGATGCTGTGTGATCTGGCCTCTGTGACTGCTGATGAGGAACTGCTACCCTTCGAATTGTTTTTCCCTGGAGGGAAATGCATTGTCTCCTGCTGCTCTTAAGATCTTGTTGAGTTTTCAAAAGTTTGACTCTGAGGTGACTTGGCATGTATTTCTTTGGGTTTATCCTCTTTGGGGTTTGCTCAGATTCCTGAATCTGTAGGCTCTTGCCTTCCCCCAAATGTGGGACATAGCCATTAGTTCCTTGAAAACGTCTGCAGCCCCACACTGCTCTACTAGGACTCCAATTACGCCAATCGTAGATTAAAAAAAAAAAAAAAAAAAACTGTATTGTCCCACATATCTCTGAAGCTCTGTTAATTTTTTTCCAGTATTTTTTCTCCCTGTTGTTTAGACTGGATGATTTCTATCATTCTGGCTTCATGTTCACTGATTCTTTCCTGTGTCCTCTCCATTCTCGATTGAGCCCATCCAGTAATTTTAAAATTTTGGTTACTCTATTTTTCGTATCTAAAATTTCCATTTAGTTTTTCTAACCTTTTTTTTTTTTTTGCTAAAACTTATCCTGGCCATTTTGGTTATAATGTTATGATACTCTGGATCTTACTTAAATCTTCTGTTTTAGTAGCTTCTGTTAAAACCGTACTGGTCGGGGAAAGGAGAGCATTGACTCTTACTGTTGGTTGGGGGTGGGCGTCCAGGCTCCCTACTCAGCCTCCACCAACACCATTGTGGCTGGGAAGGTGAGGGATACTCAGCACAGAGTGTATGTCAGGGGGTCAAAACCCAGGCTCTGCAGTTGGCCTCCAATGACACCCTGGGGTGTGGATGGAAGTCGAGGCCCCAAGAGGACTATCGCAGTGAAGCATGTACACTACTACTAGGCGGTGGTGGAAGTCTAGGCTTCCCATCAAGTGGGGAGGGTGTGGGGCAGCTGGTTACCACTAGGCAAAGGTGGAAGTCTAGGCTATCTGATACTGTTTGGCTCTGTGTCCCCACCCAAATCTCATCTTGTAGCTCCCGTAGTTCCCACATGTTGTGGGAGGGACCTGGTGTGAGATGACTGAATCTTGGGTTGGGGGGGTTCTTTCCTGTGCTGTTCTCATGATAGTGAATGGGTCTCACTAGATCTGATGGTTTTAAAAACAGGAGTTTCTCTGCACAAGCTCTCTTTGCCTGCTGCCATTCACATAAGATGTGCCTTGTTCCTTCTTGCCCTCTGCCATGATTGTGAGGCCTCCCCAGCCATGTGGAACTGTAAGTCCAATAAACCTTTCTTTTGTGAACTGCCCAGTTTCGGGTATGTCTTTATTGGCATGAAAACAGACTAATACGCTATCCATTTGGCCTTTACTAAAACTGAGGACTGGAGGGGGAGGCAATTTTCTCTGGTGTTTTGCAGGAATGGAGTATTTATAGAAAAAAAAAAACAAAACAGTTGTGCTACACTGTTCCTTCTTCCAGTCCTTTGACAAAAGAGACCAAGCTTCCTTGGGGCTTTGTTTTGTTCTGTGCTCACTGGCATTCCTGGACTGTGGGCTTCTCTAGCACCCAGGGTAGAATATATAGGAGGCAAGAAGAAAACCCAGAGAACTCACCATTACATTGTTCTGTGAGTTCCAGAGTCCCTAGTTGGTTCACTCCTTTCTCCACCTTTCAGTCTTCCAGTGTTTTATATATAATGTCCAGTATTTTTAGCTATATTAGTAAGAAGGATACAGATAATTTTGTCTACTCCATTTTGACCAGAACCTGAGGTATCCTTGGCATCTACTTTTTTTTTAACCAAGCTCCCAGGTGATTCTGGGGTACAAACAGATTTGAGGAAAACCAAGTAGTTCTTAATCAAAGAAGCAGGCCATGAAACACATTACCACTTATCAGTTTAAAAGCTTGGAAATGTTTTCCTATTTCTTTTGTATATAAATTAAAGTAGGCTCAATGTTATCCTTATAATCACATCACCATCACTCAATTGCTTTCTGATACGTCTTGAATCAGGAAGATGAGGATCACTGTTTAGCTGGCACAAGAACCCACAACCCCACTGCCTAAGCTGTGGGCAGCAGTGAGCAGCCTACGTGTTAGTTATGCCTTATAAATAGCAACAGCTAGTATGAGTTACTGTTCTGCTCTACTTCACTGCAAAATATCTTTTGGGTTTCAACAACACCTGTATGCCCACAGGAGTATGCTATGCATGTGACTCTTCCCTATCACATACTATGGGGGAAAGACAAAGGGCCAAATGTTGCAGCCAGAACCCTGCAGAACTTCAGATCAGGTCTATCACTTTGCTGCATGACACTGGACATGTTGCCATGCCTCTCTGGCTCCTGGGTGCCTGGATGATCAGATAAAGCATCAGGCTGACCTTGGCTTCTCACCTGCTTAGCAATCAACTATGAAGCAGGATGCAAGCAATAAACATAAGCCCAGCTAAGCCAGGATACAAAGGAGTGGCTTCATTTTTTGTTCTCACAAGGCAGAAAGGAGAGGTGACTCCCACTCAGGCAATCATGTCTAACCTTAGAAGATGACCTTATTTGGAAAAAGGCTCTTTGCACAGACAATTAGATAAGAATCTTGAAATGAGATCATACTGGATGAGGATGGGTCATAAATCCAATGTGACTACCCTTAAAAGAGACAGAAAAGGACATACAGAGAAACAGAGGCCATGTGACGACGGAAGACAGAGACTGGAGTGATGCTGTTATAAGCCAAAGAACCAGCCCGGATGACCAAAACCATTAGAAGCAAAATAGAAGCAAGGAAGGATTCTCCCCTAGAGCCTTCAGAGGGAGCATGGCCCTGCTGACACCTCAATCTTGGACTTCTGGCTCCCAGAACTGGGAGAGAATAAATTTCTTTCATTTTAAGCCACCAAATGTGTGGTAATTTGTTGCAGCAGCTCTAGAAAACTAATATAGGGACCATAATAATTCATTTGAAAAAGGGGTTCTGTGCTCTTAAGAAGGAATTCCATTGCTACAAAGGTTAACAACCACTAAGCAAGTCCTCACTTTGCCCAGAAAAGCAATTTGCCCAACATCACACAGCAAATCAGGAATAAGAATGGAAGTGTTCTAAAACACACCTGCTGCAGTGCTGCCTCCCAGTGGGGACAACTGGGGAGACCAGCAGGTCACCAGCAGGCCCAGCTGGTGCAGCTTCTGTGTTCAGGTTCTCATGAAATTAAGTCTCCGCTTCACCATCTACCTGCCTAGCTCCAGGGCCTGGGCCAGTCTGATATGGATGAGCTGCTCAAAGCCCTCTTGAGGGGTGGGGAACTTACTTGGATCTAGAAGAGTCAGAACACCTCAGTCTTGGGAAGCCAACTCCATACATCAGTTTGACTTGTGGGTTTGCTCCTCTGGAGACACCTTTGAAGGTATCACTGATCAATCAGTAGCCATCACATCGTCTCCCAAACCAGCCTGGCTCTCAGCTTCCAATGCACTACTGGCTGCAGGTAGCTCCCAGAAGAGAATATGCACTGGCTGGATAAGTATGAGGATAAAGACAGAAAGACTCGGGTTCAAACCCCAGCTCCTCGACCTACTGCATGTCCTTTCCACACTCAGGCTCCTCATCAACGAAAATGGGGATACAGCACCCACCTCACAGGAAAGTGGAAGTCAGAAATGATGTATTAGTTGAATTTCGTGAATGGTGATAACCACTTTTATCTTATAAAAATCACAATTTCATTCCATCAGGTTCAACCTAACAGGTGCGGTATATAGCGGAGAGGAAAATAAAAAGGTTTTAAGGCACCAGGTAGCTAATAAAGGGCCACTGGGATATAGACAAAACACTGGCATTTTAAAACAGTTTGGACACACTTGGCTGCCTTCATCTGACTCAAAGCAAAAACTGATCAGTGGTGAGGCAGGAACTGTCACTTTTCATCACAGTTATTTGAAATAAAGGATTTTAAAGCTAAGCAGGAGAAGATTCCTTCCAAAGAAGATGGAGACAGACCAGACAGTGAACACTGTCACTGTGTCACTGGTGGCACCTTGGGCCTGGTCAGTCGCCAACCCTCTGCTTCTTGGGCATCCAGGTCGAGTGTACTGACAGATGACATAATGGACACCGTTGCTTCCCCCAGCAGCCACTGCCCTCTTCCTCTTCCTAATAACATCCCCAGTGTGTCCAGAGAGCCACCCTCCGGCTGATACCCATGAGGTTCAGAGAAGCTCAGACCTTACACCTCAGGTAGACGGACTGTCAGCAGAGCCTACTTCTGGGACCAGGTACTGGTCCAGCCATGGCAAGTTACCAGAGTGGGACCAATTCAACTGAGGAATGAGGTGTCACATGTCATGTTCCCACTCACTAGACAGAAAAAGATGTTGTCCCAGGGCTGCTGGCTGCCATCTGCTGACCATGAGGGAACCAGCTTGAGGCAAAGACAATGCCTAGGACGGCATGGCCAAAGAGATATAGAGGACCCTGGTGACATCTCCGAGCCCCAACTCGGACATCCTGCTGTGAGAAATGGTAACTTTCCTCATTGCTGAAGCTAGGCTGGGTTGGGATTTTGGCTTCCCACAGCCAGAACATTCCAACTGGTATGGAAGGAGAACCTGTTGGCAAAGTGTCATGCGTGAGGTAAACATGCAGGGTCTGGCTGCGTCTCCTGTTTCTGAGCTCTGTGCTCCAGCCTAGGGGGATTATTTCACATCAGTTTCCCCTGGACTCTTCTATAACTTGGGTAAATGAAGCCTTTTCCCTAAGAAACCTTTTCATGAGACATGAAAACAATCAAATAGAGGATCTGCGACAATTTTCTACACAGGTGCCATCTGCCAGTAGGGAATGAGAACTAAGGCCACCAAAGTGTCACAGCACAGGCAGAAGGTAGGCTTCAGTGAGCCCTGCAGGCAGGAAGTGCCAGACCCCTCCTGAGGAGCAAACAAGTCCTCTGGTGTGGCTGTTTCCTGGAGCTTTCAGAGGGACAGAGATGTGATATCTGAACAGTACAAAGGCAGGGGGTAGGAGGCAGTCCAGGGAATGTGACCCAAGGCCACCACACAGTTCGGTCTGGTTGGAATGGATGGTTCACAAGGAGAAGAAATACAGAGAAACTTAGAAAAATCAGCTGAGGGTGTGATGCCAGATCAAGGAGTTTGAATTATATCCTATAGGCAATGGGGAGCTATTATAAGTCTTGGAACAGAGCAGCTTGGAGGTTCTCTGGGAGAACAGAGGTAGAAAAAAACCAATTAGGAGCTCCTAAGCTCAGCGTCTCCCCATTTAATACAGGAGAGGAGAGCCTGAGTGTTAGAATGGGGGCGCCCAGAAGGGAGCACACAGAGGAAGCTGGTGGGTCACACTCTGCATGAAGGGGGCACAGGAGCATGTTCCTGATGGCAATTCAAGTCCCAAAGTCTGCAGATGATTTAAATTTAAATAAATTCTCACAACCTCAAAGCTCATCCTTTAATAAAACTTCCACTCTTTCACATCTTAATGGGCCTTCTTGGTGGTAAGAGAAGAGGATAAAGTCACAGCTAT
Source organism: Chlorocebus sabaeus (assembly GCF_047675955.1). Taxonomy (NCBI): domain Eukaryota; kingdom Metazoa; phylum Chordata; class Mammalia; order Primates; family Cercopithecidae; genus Chlorocebus; species Chlorocebus sabaeus. Next base: position 96,781,258 of record NC_132925.1, on the reverse strand, counting down.
CTTGAGGGCCCTGCAGAAAGGAGAATATGGTGGGGCCCTGACTTCATGTCCTTCATTCAGGTCTTCAAGGCTCTTGTGGAACACGGGCTGAGAACTTCTGGGCCAGCCACAGGTGAGAGGCCAGAGCTCTGTGGCTGCCTTCTTAGCTGGGTTTTAACAGCACCTCCCATCAGCCTTGTTCATCTCTAGGGGAGTGTCTCTGTGAGCCTAGAAACCCTGAAGCTGAGAAATCTAATTAAACTCAGTGTTTCCTCAGTCTTTTCAACCCATACACCCATTGATAATAAAGAGAAATTCTCTCATGCCCCAAACTGACCTGTAAAGTTCAACATCCCCTTCTCCCTCATTCATAAGACTCTCTTCTGCAACGTCTGCTCCTCAAGACCAGTGAATTCCATCAACCTTTACTTTCTGATGTCGGTATTTTATATCAACATCTATCTATATATTTTACTTTTCAATGTAAAATTGTATCACTGGATATGCTCTTTCAAACAGGCATGCCCCCAAGCGGACATTCTCCATACAACCCCACCAGCTAAGAACCACTGTGCTGAACCACATTAAAGTGCTGATATGACTATTTTTGACCAGTGTCCCGTGGTCCTGCCATAAGAACCAGGTATCCTTACCACCACCAAGGTATGGACAGTTCTTCTCAAGAGAGAACACCTATGTGACCAGTAAGACATGCCCTCGGCTGGAGTTCTGACATCTGATCTCTAGGAGGAAAGAGGAGAAGCCGGGAGCTAGAAAGAGACCAGGAAGAGGGAGAGTTCATTAACATCTGAGGTTAGGAGAAGAAAAAAAATAAAGGATAAAATTAGAAAAGGGACAAAAAGGTTTCAAAAGAGACTGGAAAGACAGGGAGAGACTGTCTTACCAGGGGGTGGAAGGGAGATCACCCCGAGGTCCTCAGCTCAGATCTAAACCAGGGAACTGAAGAGGAGCTCATGCTGGGGTGGCAGGGAGGAAGGCACCAGGGAGGAACATGAACAGGGGGAACAGTGGGAATATTTGTGAGTGTTTACCCTAAAGGAACGACTGGACTGACATTTGTAAGAGGAACTATGTCAAGCACAGCTCAAACACTTTTTGTATATACAAAAGATCAAGGTGCTAATTTCAGACACTGATTCTCCTCCCACAAAGTGTCTAGTGATAACTGTCATAGCTAAGGAAAAGGTTGGAATTATAGGTGTCCTAGTTCAGTTCACCAAGAGGGCCTGGAAGCAGTGACAGTGCAGCAGCAACCAGTATACCCAGCACCCAGAACTAGCTTTCTAAAAATCTTTCTCTACGAAAGGAACCAGAGCTCCTTGGAGAAATGGTTTATTCCAGGGCTAGGGCAGGGAAAGTACAAGACGAGCTTGGAACATTTTGTAGTGCCAGAATGTAAAAGTATTAAAAAAAAAAAAAATGATGAGGAGACAGTGAAAAGGCACAGGAGCCAGCATCAAAGAGCTCCCAACAGCTAAATCTTGTATAATTTTAGTACCAAAATTAAAAAGTAATAGTAATGAATTATAACCCATAGAATAAAATATCCATGAGTCAATATTGATATAAATAAATAATTAGGAGAGAACGGACAGATCTTCCTTACAGAATTTCAATTAAAAAATATAGAGGCAATCATGGAAATAGAAGATCACCATTTGGCAAACATCACAGTGATAACTGTTGCAGGCAAGATCTGCTGATAGATGCTAAAATTAGTGGGTGAAAAAGTATGATGAGAGGATATTTGCATAGTCTCAAAGTATCTCCCCATGAGGTGCATATTAATTGCAAAGGTAAAAATGGAAACTACTGTAGAGAAGCCTGCCAGACATGCCCCGAACCAAGTAATCAAAATTAGCATCACCTGTAATAACACTGCCATCATGTATCCCTTTATATGGTGCACTGAGACAGGACCTCACTTCTATGGTTTTCCTGCCCAAAATGTGTAACTTCAATCTATATTTCTAAATGGGGATCCATGGTTATAGCTCCAGTTCTGGCTCTGAATAAGGTCTGTAGGTTAGCTAACAGAGAAAACCTTAAACCCAAATTAAGGGATGTTCTACCAAATACCTGGCCAGTACTTGACAGGGCTAAAGTCATAAAAGACAAGGGAAGATGGAGGAGCTGCCTCAGATTGGAGGAGACTAAGGAGACACAGCAACTTAATGCAGTGTGGGATTCTAGCTTGCATCCTGGACCAGAAAAGGAACATTAATGGGACAACAGGCAGAATTTGAATAAGGTCTGTGGTTTAATGTGCTGTGTGAATTTCCTGGTTTTGATCATTATACTATGCTCTGTAAGATGTTAATAGTAGGGGAAGTGGTGAGAAGTGGTTTATGCAACTTTTTTGTAAGTCTAAAATGTATTCAAAATAAAAAAAGTTACTTTATTTTTAAAATAAATTACATAAAAAACATGAATTTTTATTTTTTTATTTTTTATTTTTATTTTTGAGACAGCGTCTCACTGTTGCTTTGCCCAGGCTACAGCACAGTGGCATGATACCAGCTCACTGCAACTTCGAATTCCTGGGCTCAGGCGATCCTCCCATCTCAGCCTCCCAAGTAGGTAGGACTATGGGCACGGGCCACCAGCCTGGCTAATTTTTAAATTTTTTGTAGAGAAAGGGGTCTGGCCATGTTGCCTAGGCTGGTATTGAACTCTTGTCCTCAAGCAATCCTCCTGCCTCAACCTCCCAAAATGTTGGAATTACAGGTGTGAACCACCGCACCCAGCTGAGAACATGAGTCTTTATAAATGGTAATGACATGTAAAATGACATGAATGTGGTTTGCTCCAGCAAACAAAGTAGACAGACAGAACCCGACAGGGGAATACTGATCACTGTGGAGGATGGTGGGGTTCTTTATATGTTTGTACTCTTTTGTGTTTACTTGACATAATAAATACATTAAAAAGGAAACAATAAAGAATTAAATAAATCACTATTTATAAATAAGAGAATTCTGAAGAGTAAACAAGAAATAAATTGGTATTCAGAAAAAACAAAACTAAATCCTCTCTGGAGAGACGGGAGGCAGATGCATGTCCCATGAGCTGACACACATTCTGCCCTGATCAAAGAATAGCTGCCAATAGAAGCTAAAGCCAAAACAGACAAACCCAGGGAATATCAAATAGCCAGACCCTCACGGAGATACGGAAAGAAGAGAGGAAAGACTTACCTCCAACGTGAGTGGGCATCTCAGCCCCCAGGTATTCCAGGTATTCATCATCTCTCTGGTGATCATTCTGCCACCTGCCCCTCTCTAAGGCAGGCTTGGCAGCGGGTGGGGATATGGGGCAGTGGCCACAGGCAGGCAGGAGTCTAGGGTCCACATCTGGACCTGACTGACTGTGTACATGCAGTGGACAATCCCAGCAAAGCACTGATATCAGGGCCTTAGGGCAAAGCTCATAAACTAGGAAACATGGGTGGGGGCCTTGTGAGGCAAATTGGCAACTAAGCAGAGACCAGCCTTCGAGACTGGGGGACACGGGGGCTGCTTCTAATTAGCTGCTAAGTCTTCCCAATCCCCCAGTCCCTAATCCCTCCCAACTCCCATCCTCCTATCCCCACTCTCAGGCCCTGCTAGAATAGTGTTGATGGAAGGCAGGACAGACTGGCCTGCATGGACCTGCACTGGGCATTTCAGGTTTCCGAGTTACCCTTCCAAGGGGAAAATGGGAAGAAAGGTTTGCTGGAGATGGACAGAGCAACAATCAGGTCCTGGAGTTCTGATTGCCTGGGAGTTTCTACCAACTTTACCACTTACAAGCAGGTAGCCTACACCACTGTCGGATGAATACCCCACTCCCACACTCCGCAGGCAGGTTAGCTTTGAGACATGTTCTACACTGGCTCCCAGGGGTCCCCAATGGGATTAAGCCCCAGCTGTCCACAATGGTAACAAGCGTGACACACACCCTTTTTGGCTGCCTTTCCTTCCCTCTCTCACTTTCTCACTCCCCATTCATGTTTACATGTCCATTGGGACTGAATACAAATCATCTACTTGCTAAAGAATCCTTGTCTTAGGATCTCAGGATCTGCTCCTGGGAGACTTAAAAAAAATAATAGATCTAGTCCTGAATCCAGAGGGGAACCTTAATAAACAGATATTACTGTATTTTGTCACTGTGGAGACATGGAAAGCCACCCTTGCACTTCTACCTACTGTGAAGTAGGTAGCCACAGTATGGTAGTAGGAAGCCAACAAGTACTTGAGCAGTCAGTGTCACTACAAAACACTGTCAGCCTGTTTCCCACACCCTGGTGGCACCTGCCCCTCCTCCCAACAGCCTGCATAAGCCAGCTGAACTGAAGGATCATGCAAAATCTTCAGGAAGGTTTTCAAAAGACAACAGATGGAGGCAAGGAGTACATTAATCGGATCTCCAGCCCCAAAGAAGATAAAGAGGCCTTTCCTCTTCACCACATCGAAATGTCCCTGGATAATAAACGCATACTTCTCTAGGAGGAAAATACACAATGGTGAAGGATAACTGGGCCAAGTTGCTTACTAGGCAACAGATCCAGTGATTTCCCCTTTCTCCGGGCCAATTTACACTGCTATGGGGCTATCACAGCCTGGAGAGGCTGCCAGTCTCACTGACAACAGAACGGCAGCAAGGAGGTTCAGGGTGTGAGACAGCCCAGGTGGCCCTCGTTGGCCTTGGAGACTGAAGAGACTTGAAGCTAAGCCACTGTCTTCCACAGGACTGCAGCCTGGTCTGACAGATACTGTCTGCTTGGTCCTAATGTCTGATCGTTCAGGGCAGCTCTGTGCACCAACTGCCTCCCCAGAGCACTGGCGACAAAGGGATAAGAACTCTTTCAGACTGAAGACCTCCATTCCCCACTTCATCTGTCTCCTGGCTTTGCTGAAATGGGCAGGGGCCAGGATCCCAGTATCACAAGAAATCTGACTGTGCAGTGACGAGGAACTCCCTCTCAGTCCTAAGCAGCCCACCCTCCTTTGTGCACTTACTCTGAGAGCACAAAAGCAGAGCTGGAATGTGCCTCTCCTGCACCTGCTGTCCTTAATTCTGTCCCCCAGTGAACCCACTTCTGAGCAGTCATGCAAGGTCACCCTGTCTGCAGTCAGATCTGGCTAGCACCCCACCTGTTGAGCTCCTGCTACGTCCCAGTGCTATGCTAGGTCCCTCACACGCACACACAGCCTTGCTAAATCCTTCCTTACCCCTGCTCAGCAGGGTGGTGCACTTTGTCTCCATTTTCCATTCAGAGACATGCTCAGAGGCTGAGCCATGTGTCGACAGTCCAGGATTCAACCCCAAGCATCTCCACCTGTGCTGCCTCTCAGAGACAAGGGCTGCCCAGACAGAGTCTTGTCATGAGGAGGTGAGAGGTGGTACTTGGAGGCATGGGCCACCCAGGATAATACATTTTGTCTCTACTTAGTGCCTTCCTGAAAACAGAGGCTGATTCTTTAGGATGTGCGGGTAGGCATGAAGGTCCAATGGTCACTGATGCAAAGGACCCCACCACCCTCTGGGCTTACAGAGCCTCCAATGAGATGGGATCGGTACAGGACAGATGGTCTCTGACACGAGCCATTCCACACAGAGAAAAAAAAATAGATCAGCCCTTTTCCTGCTTGGGCAAGGACATGGCAGGTGCCCTAACAAAGGGTTCTCCAGTCTTGCCCCTGCTCCAAGCCAGGACAGCTATGTGCTCAGTGCCTCCTGGCTGTCTCGCCCTAAAGCGTTCCTCTATGTACTTACCGCAAGCCTATGAAGTATCATTATTCCCTATTTTTAGATGAGGAATCAGAGGTTGGAGAGGTTCAGTGACTTGTCCAAGGTTACAACAGGTGTGAAGCTTAGGTCTTAACCCAGTGTTCTCGAACTCTAAAGACTGTGTTGAAAACCACCCTCAAGATACAGAAGATCCAGTCAGTCTTCATTAAAGTGGGGCAAGGCGCAGAGAAGAGAAAGAAACACCTCAGACATTCAGAGGACTCAATCAGGGAGGAGCAAGCCCAAATAAGGGCACACACACCCCACCCTACTTTGCAGCCCAGTCCCCTCCTGGACCCATGACAATGACCAGAGAATGCCACTGGCTGACCAGCTAAGAGTCATCAGGCTGTGGGGCAGGGAGAAGGGAAGATGAGTGAATGCTGGGTGGATGTGATCCCCATGCTCAGTGGTGAAACTCTTGAAGGAGACAAAAGGGCTTCAAGGGGGACATGACAAACTTGATCCTTATTTGTTTGCTTTCCTTTAGAAAAGCAGAGGTAATCAAACTAGGAAAAGCTAACTCTTCCCATCACTCCTCTTACTCATGCCCTAAGCAGAGTTTTGGCCCCTCCACTGCTCTGGGACGAGCAACTGATTCTGTGCTGTACCTCCCTCCCATCCTGCTACCAAGGATCCAATCAGCACCTAAAACTGATTCCCAGATTACCAGCAACTATTAAATATGAACCCACTCTTACCTTGAAACACACACTCAGAACCACCAGCCTCCAACACTTTATGTTCCAGGCAGTATACTGAACACTGTAGGTATATTTTCTCATTCAATCTTCAAACCAATATTAAGAGGCTAACACCACTATTTCTATTACCCATTTATAGATCGGGACACAGAGGCTGGGAGAAGCTAAGTAAATGTGTCCAAGTCCCTGAGCATGTATGGAATGGAAGCAGGATTTGAACATGGATTCTAAGCACTGTCTTGTGCTAACAGCCCAGGCACCATTTGGACCTCGCCTTCTTGGCATTCCAGGGTCACACAGACCAGGGTACTCCAACACCACCATGTTTATCTGCTTCTGCCTCTACACTGGGCACCAAATTTAGAGACCACCTGGAGTGGGGAACAAAGAGCTTAGTGACTCAGCCAGGACAAAGCATGATAAAACAAAATTTTTTTCAAAAGACATGGAAAAAAGAAATCAACAAGAGATTAAAAACATGCCTAGAAAATCCCTTTAGAAACTGAGGCAGGCAGGAGCAAGCTATCAATTCACTCCCCCAAACCACTTTACTAAGCTCCCAAAAGCAGCTAAATGTTATCAGATTCCCAGACTTAGTGAATCTTCCTTTCTAGGATCCCAGCTGTTGTGAGCATCAGAGGATAGCGGCGATAATGTTGTCACATCTGCAGACCCCAGTAACAGCTGAGCAGCTGGGGTGGGGCCACTTGCCTGGTGTGGGGGGCTCACCATGTGAGGCTGGTCATTGGTGCTGGGTGCAGGCTCCATTCTGGGGGACCTGGCCAGCCCCAGACATGGGCACAGAAAAGCCCACAAGGGCCTTGAGGTTTGATAAGGAGTAAAAGCCCCAGGAATTCTGGGCCCAGAGTAGGAGGTGCACACTCACATGCCTGCTAGGGCCGGAGCCAATGGAGAAAGTAAAGCTGAAGGTGGGGTGTGACCTGGAGACTGAACACCTAATGCCAGCTGATGAGAGAATGGCACGAAAGCAGCCTGGTGGTACCTATCTGTATCAGTCTGCTTGGGCTGCCATAACAGAATACCAGACTGGGTGCTTCAAATGACAGAATTTTCTCACAGGTCTGTCAGGGTTGGTTTCTAGTAAGGCCTCTCTTCCTGGCTTGTAGATAGCTTCTTCTCTGTGTGGCGGGGAAGGAGGAGAGGGTCAGGTGAGTGAGGGGGAAAGGGAGGGAGAAAGTAAGGGGGGAGAGGGAGGTGAGAAGAGAGACAGAAACACTCTGATCTCTTTTCCTCTTCATATAAGGACACCAGTTCTATCAGATTAGGGCCCCACCCTTATGACCTCATTTAAGCTTCATTATTAGGACAGCCTATCTTTAAACATAATCACATGGGGGTTAGGTCTTCAACATATAAATGGGGGGAACACGATTCAGTCCATAGCAACACTCTTCTGATCTTCCCAGAGAAGCAATAAATCTATTGAAAATGTGAAATGTCCTAATTTGTAACTTTTGGCAATTATTCAAATTGAGTGAAGACAATATGCACCAAGGCCTGGGGCTGCTGGCCTCACTGCGGCCCGGTAAAAATGGACGCTTGTTTGCAAGCTCTGGTCTAAAGCAAATCCCCTGTCCTGCTGGCCTCACCATGGCCTGTGCCCGGGTTCCCAGCTGTGTGACTGCCAGAACCAGCTGCTCACCGGTCACTCCTCCACGAGAAGGGTTACAGAGGTGGAGGGACCAGACAGCCAGCACCTGCCAGACCCAGGCTGCAGAAGATCAGGCAGGGCCCCGGCCAGGAGGGGGTCAGCAACGGTGCAGAAAGGTTTATATTACTTTTACAGCAATTTGACTTTTAAGGATTGTTCACACTTTCAATTGAAAATTACAGAATTCTTATTTTGTCACTGAAATGCGTTTTTGTCCTAAATGCAGCCTGAAGTACTAGTGCTAGATTGTGGAAGCTTTCAGTCCTGTATTGATTTGTGGTCTTACATGTTGTGAATTAGTAAGGAGTAAACATGTTTCACTAACTCAACCTTATCCTCGGAATAATCTCTTTCCCCCTTCTTTCTTTCTTTTTTTTTTCCTTTTTCTTTTTTTTGGTTATCAGAAGTAGTACATGGAACTGGTATTAATAACATAATGCTTACATTTGCTCCTAAATATTAACCTAATGCTATTGATAAATTCAGGCATTTATAGGTCAGGTTTTCTGACCAAGGTTATTTATCCTTTGGCAAAATCCTGGCAGCCTGAGTGGTTCTTGTAAAACTTAATAAGTTTAAGTATCAAGGCATATTTAACATTTAGTTAAGGGCTCACTTTTTTAGATTAAAACTTTGACACGGGTAGTATCTTCTTGCTTTAGAATAAAGAGCAAAGCAAAGTCAAAGCTGGAGACATTAATCCAACATCAATAGCTGATGACTGTGACTATATTGCCTTATCAATAGAAAAGGAACCCCTTCAAAGCAGGAAAACCTCCAACAGAATTAAGTCACAGTCATCTGTATACTACCACAAAGTACTACTTTGGTGAGAAGGGTGATGTCAGTCTTTGTTGAGGATAAACCAAGGTTTGAGTATGGGGCAGGACATTTGGCTTTCCACCAGCTCATTTGCAACCCTCTCACCGGTGTTCAGCCTCCAAATAACGCAGAAACCTTTGCTTGCCACATAGCCTGCCGTGTCATCTGGCTTTTGCTTAGCGCAAATGGGTCACTTGGAAGTGACATGTGCCTGTATTGGTCCTCTCTGGCATCACTGTGTACCAATGTGGTTATAAACAGGGACGCAAACAGGGAACAGAATGGTAGGAACCTCTGTTGTGTGGCTCACAAAGGTAACGGAGAACACGCCTACACCAGGTTTTCTAGGTGGAACTGCAAAATCAAATGAAAACAATTCTTACAGGGAATGCTCAGACGCCAGTGTGTACACACATCCAGATGGACCCTCAGGCCCAATTTGAGAGGGCTGAACTGATCAAGAGAGTCCGAAGACACCCTGTATATGAAGCATAAAACATTCACAAAGAAACACGAGGCAGTGTGCACAACAGGAAATCGTCCAGGGAAGCTGGCTGGAGGTGGGTGAGTTTTGAGCAAGTTTTTGGAGGTGTTTTGGTGGTGATGGAGGATAAGATGAGCATCTCTGTTATGTATCTACATGTCACAATTACTCATGACTGCTACAAATCTGTCCACGTAAGATAAGCATCACTGTCTAGTTCTCACATATGTCCAGCAAACCATGAGGCCTCCAAGCCATGGGCAGTGATGGCCAGGTCCAAAGCCATGTACAGTTCAGTGGGCACTGCATACCCAGACAGGTAGAGCCTGGGGAGCCCAGGCTGTGGGGCAGGCACAGAAGTGCCAGGGAAGGCAGGGGATAAAGCTGCCAGGAGACCTGGGTTTCAACATTGGAACCCTATGGGCTCAGGTGACTACCTGCAAAGCCTTCTGCAGGGTGACGCTTTACAGCAGCTAGGTCCCTGCCAGACACCCAGGGAGGCTGAGATCCCACATCAGCAAGCAGAAGGAGGTGACAGGATTAGGCTGAGTTTTCCTTTGGTCTCATTACCACTGTGTCACCCTCAACTCCTCCCTTTCCTAATAATAATGATATTTTCATAGCCAAGATCCACTGGCCAATCACTAGGTGCCAGGTTCTTCACTCTGCAATGATGATCTTTATTTTATAGATGGTAAAAATCAAAGCTCAGGGAGATTAGAAAGCCAGGTTTACAGAGGAAGCAATGATAAGACTAACCCAGGTAGGCTGGCTACAGGGTCTGCGATCTCCTTTTTATCTGGAAATAATTTTAAACTTACAAAATAGTGGCATGTATAGGACAAAGAACTCGTCTACACTCTTACCCAGATTCACCAACTGCTAATTTGACATCTTTGTTTTATCATTCTCTCTATACACAGTCAGCCCTCTATATCTACAGGTTCTGCATATGTGACTTCAACCAACTGTGGATCAAAAATATTTTTTAAAAAATACAATAAAAAAGTATCAATTTAAAAACAATATAGTATAACAACTATTTACATAGCATTTACATTGTATTAGGTATTATAAAGAATTTAGAGATGATTTAAAGTATACAGGAGGATTACGTAGGTTATATGCAAATAATGGCGCCATTTTATAACAGGGACTTGAGCATCCTTGGATTTTGTTATCTGTGGGGGGTCCTGGAACAAGTCTCCCTGAGGAGGGCAACCGTATACAAATTCTCTCTCTTTTCTGAATCATTTTAAAATAAGATGGAGAAATCTGGCCCCTTTAGCCCTCAATACTTTAGCATGTATTTTCTAAGAATGAAAATCTTCTGTTACACAACAAAAATTCATGAAATGAATATTGATACTATAATGATAATACTATTAACATATTATTTCTATTTTCTGGTCCAGAATCCAGTCTGGGATGAAGCATGGCATCCAGTTATCACACCTCTCTAGTCCTTTCCAATCTGGGGCAGCTTCTCAGTCTATCTTCGACTTATGATCTTGACAACCTTTAAGAGTCAGGGCCAGCTATTTTCTAGTATATTCCTCAATGTCTGATGTTTTCTCATGATTAGGTTCGGGTTACGCATTTTTGTCAGGAATTAGAGTCTGTACAATCAGTCATTAATACGACCCCACCCTATGTGAGTCTTTCTGGGACACTCACCTTGGAGCAGCCAGGATGAGGCAGGACTGAGAACCCCTATACTGTGTAGGATGCTAGAAGGAGTAGGGACACTTTCCTGGAGAAAAGAAGCCCACGCACCCATGCGTCTTCAAATACCTGAGTTGCTGCACAACAAGAGTGAGGCCGCTCCTGAGGAGTGGATGCAATCCCTTCTACCTGACTGGACACACGTGGATGATGGTGACACGTGCAACCCAAGCCCCAGGCACAAGTGTGGACTGTGGCACATATGATTCCCATTCTGTCCTGCCCAGCACAGGTGTGCCAGCCGCTCCAGGGACCTAGAGTAAGAACTACAAAAAGAAGTCACGGGGAGCTCAGCATGATCAGTTGGAGGAAGACTTCTCTAAAGACTATAACTGTTTGAGCATGGAGAAATCAGCTACTTTGTAGGGCAGTGAACCCCCTGCCTGGAAGTGGTCTAGCAAAAAACAGGAACAATCCATGTGGGCTACTCCATAGCGGGGAGTAGGGCTGGCCATGGTGTCCTCCAAAGCAGGACTTAGTGGATCCATGGACCTGTTGTAGCAGCATCACCTGGGATCTGAGAAATGCAGAATCCTGGGCCCCACTTCAGACCTGCAGAACCAGAATCTCTCTGAGAGGACGACCTAGGAACTGTGTCTTAATAAAGCTTCCAGGTGATTCTTATGTGTGCACAATACTGAGGGAACTGCTCTAAGGTTCTTCTAACATTTCACAATTTTGCGATACTCAGCAAGGCATTTCTAGCTAGCCCAGGTTAAACAACTGATTCAATTGAGAATAACTCTCCCCATCAGTATCAGTAAAGGCTAAATAAATTCTGTTCCCAGCTTTTGCTAAGATGATGCATAAGCCTAAGCTCTGGGGAAATCTGAGAAGCCTGCCAGACTCTAAGCTCTCTTTTGAAACAAGTTGCCCCAACCCATTCCTTCCCACACAAAGTGCACCACTTGTGGTATGGGAGTGGCAAGAAACGAGACCAGACCTCTTGGCCACAGCTAAATGGATTAAGGATGGAGCCTGGGTCTAAAGCAGCCACCAGCTGGGGACATAGGGAGATGGCCATCCCTGCAAGCCAGCAGAGAGGTAGGTCCCCTGAGAAAGGAGCCCCTGAACAGAGCAAATTTGGACAGCATCTCCAGTTCCTTACAATGGCTACTGTGTGACTCTCTGGGAAGCTCTGCGACCCAGCACAACTGTGGCAACTCCAGATGCCACTCCAGGATGTGCTATGATTCCTGCCACAAACCTCCACTGTCAAAGGACCCTGGGGTCTGTTTCATCACTGGGTGTGGCAATACAGCAGACCAGGTCCCCAACCCCTTCCTGAGGCTTAGCTCAGGGCTGAGGAGCAACTACACAGCAAAGAAGGGGCCCTCTCTTAGCCTTTTCAGAATGGAGAAAACAGAGAAATTTGTAGCATAAGATTGTACCAATGGCAGTCACTACTGGCAGAGTGAAAGATCTGATTCTCTTACAGGTGCTGGAGTATGTACCAGTGAGGACATGGGAAGTCAGAGAAAACAAAAGGATTGATCCTTGTCCAGGTTAGCTAAGAAAGAGGATGTTGGCCTCTGGGTAGGGGAAAGAGATGAACAGTCTCACCATCTTACTTTACTGAGCACCTACTATGTGAGAGGCGCTGTCTTAAGCCCTTTTCCTGACCTATTTCATTTAAGCCTCACCCTCCAATGCAGTACCAGTATTATCTCCACTTTCTTTTAACATGAGAAAACCAAGTTTTAGTGGAGTTAAGTACCTTGCTTAAGTTCTTAAAGCTCAAGAAGGGGCACCAGGATTTGAACCTGCCTCTCACTCCAGAGGTCTTGTTCTTAGTACTGTGCTCATCTGTCATCAGACTTGGAGGAACACTCAATGGCAGAGAAGCAGAGTAAACTGTAGAGCTGTGAGTTTTTATTAGTCAAGGGCACAGCAGGTGTGGTGGCCCTGGAAATGTAGAACCACAGGCCCTAGACTGTAACTTAGCAACCCAAGGCTTCTTGCTGTAATTCCTCCCCACCCAGCCAGGCAGAGAGTACCCGGCTGTGACAGGCGGCTTAGGGAGCTGTGAACATTCTCTCACCTTAAGGAGTCTAGGTAACATGTTAGTGTGATAATTATCCCATGTGCCCTAGTACTGTGCTGAGAGGGTTAAGCCATCAATTTAGAATTACAAAACCACTGACCTTTAGAGCTACAAGAACCCTTAGAAATGATTTCATCCAACTCTTTATTTCATAAAAGAGATCTTGAGAGGCAGTGTGAGCTCTCACAGGCAGCCAGGATTAAAATGGCAGCATATTGGCTCTCAGTCCGGGGCTCCTTCTCCTCACATCCACAGCTCAAGGTCTGCTCTCCTTCGCAAAGCAGAGATCAGGCTCAGATAATTGTGCAGCCCCAGAACATTTCCCAGGAGCTAAACGAAGGCATTTCTTCTCATACACAAGCTTCCCAGGTCCCACCCAGCCGGCACCCTCACCCGGCCCTGCCATCTGGTGATGAGACCCTAAAGAGGTCACAGGCCTTGCCTGGGCTGCCTCTTCCTAACACCTCCTCCCCTGAACTCACTCAGGGACTGTCCCCTACAGCTTCACCACGCATCCAACACCAGCCACAGAGAGGAAGCACACAGCCAGGCTGCAGGGTCCTGCCTCCCACCCACTTGGTGTGAGAAGACTCCCTGCTGCAAGACTGGAGGCTGCCCCAGGTCATAACTAGGCTTCAAGAATGCAACAACAGCAAGGATGATGGGCAGCAGAGAAGGAGAATTACATGGCACCAGTTCTGGAGCTGGAGATGTCAGGATATGAGTTCCCATCCCTGTCACTTAGCCGCTATATGACCCTAGGCCAACTCTTAACCTCTCCAAGCCTTCATTTCCTGATTTGAAAAACAAAATTATGCCTACTTCACAGGGTGGTTTTGTGAATTCAAAGAGACAGCAAAGGCAAAGCACCATGCCCGACAATTATTTTTCTGATATTATTATTAATCATAATGGTAAAATAACGCCTGTTCACTGGCTTTCACTCTCAGCCAGGCACAGTGCTAACTGCTTTACATTATTATCTCATTTATTCTCCACTACAAACCTGAAGTAAATGCTATTAATTCAATTTCACATTTAAGGAAGTATGCTTAGAGGCATTAAGTGAACTGCCCAACGTCACACAGAGATTAAGTGGAGGGGTTAGGATTCAAAACCAAGACTGACTCCAAAGCCCTTGATGACATTTGTAGGTTCCACCTTTCACATTCATTATTTCATCCAATTTAAGAAACCTTGGGAATCACGTGATTAGCAGGTCCCGGGGGGAAAGTATTCCACTGACAACCAAGCTGAGATTGACAACGACCATTGGGGAATGGGGGATTTGGTAATCTAATTTTCTAGTTAGTGCAATGTTTACTAGAAGGCTTTGTTTATTGCTAAATATTTTCTAAAGCAAGGCTCAGAGCAAGAACTTGCCAACTAGCATACTTACATGGCCACGGAGGGTCCAGCCACCAGCACCATGTCTTCCTTTCTGCTGAAGATCTCCGCTCTCCTCTTCTCCTTCTCGCAGGGGCCCAAGGCTCAGGAAGGAATGTGCTGACCATCCCTGGGGATGAGGGGACCTATGCTCTTTCCTAGCTCTGTAGGGACTGAGATTCCTCATGACTAATATGAAAAGATGAGCTGGAAGATCTGCAAGATTCACGAGAGCCAGAGAGGGCAGCTAGTCCCAGTAAAGATGAAGCTGGACTCCAAGCACCTCAAACAGTTTCTACCGTTAGTCACCACGACTGCTGATATTTGCTGCACACTCACTGTTTAGACATACTGGGCTGCGGACTTGCCTGGCATTATTTCATCCTCACTGCAACCCCGTGATAAAGGCATTGTACTTTCATCTCCACTTCACAGAGAAAGAAACAGAGGCTCAGAGACGATAAATGACTTGCTCAAGCGCACACCGCTAGTGGTGGAGAACCAGGATTTGAAGGCCGGGCACATATTATAGTAAACATTTGGTGAATGAAACCTCCTCTGTCTATGCTCTTAGCTACTAAGTCCCACCAAGCTCGCCCCATAACCCTGAAGTCATCCCTTTCCACGCGGAGCCTTGTTTCTCCCAAGAGGAGGCTCTAAGTGTTGGCTGGCATAAAGTAGGCGGACACTGGTCGCTCTGCACCTGGTGCAAGACTCCAGCCTGAGGGTCACATACTTTAGCAGAGTTCCCATCAGTGAGCGGGAGACGGGTTCCTACACACACACGGAGTCAGGAGTTCACTGGGTTCCTACTTCAGAGGCTACCCCGGCACTGCCAAGCAGGCCGTGGCAAGCTCTTACACTGGATACACATGGTAGGTGCACCACTCGCCCCCAAGGCGCCCAGGGATCAGCTGCAGGCCCGCCCGGGTTGGCAGTTCGGGAGGCCCAGGCCCGCTCCGCGCACCTCGCGTGGCTCCCCACCGCCCGCGTCAAATGCGCACCACCCATCACCTCCCAAAGCAAAAGGGCCTGAGGACCCAACGCCAGTGCCTGCCACGAGCTGAGGGCTCCAACTGGCAAGCCCCAGGGCGCTGCCCCGGTCCTCGGCCCCGACCCTGAGGGTCCACCCCTGCCCCGCCCACCTCCCGCGCCTCCCTCAGCTCGCTTCACACGAGACCCCTCCGTTCAGCAAACTCTCCTATCTCCGAAGGCGTCCTAGAACCTCCCCATCACTCTGGGGCCCGGCACCGCGTCGTCTCCTCCAGTGGGTCGAGGGTTCGGCCCCTCCACTCCAAGTCCCAGGCGGGTGTCAGAGTCCGCGCCAGCTCCGAGCGCGCGCGTCTTACCTGAAGCCTGGGCTCCGCGGGACTGAAGCCGCCTCCGCCGACACGTCCAGGAGGCCCTACCGCGGCGCCACTTTCCCCCACCGCCGCCGCCCCCAGCGCCAGCTCCTGGCCCAGGAGGCCCAGGCAGCCAGCGCAGGTTTGGCCGCGCCGCCGGGTTCGCAGCCTCCGCCACCTTCAGGCTCGCAGGTGTCCCTCGTGCGCCTGCCCGGCTGGCGAGCCCGGCGCGGAGCCTGTGCGCGTGCGCAAAGCCGCGAGTTCAGTCGCTCCGGCCCCGGCCAGAACCACCCGCTTGGCTCGCGGAATCCTGGGAGGTGTAGTTTCCGTCCGAGGACAGCCCGCGCCGCCACCAGCCTGCGGAATGTTGAGAGGGACAATTTGCTCCCAGAGAGGCTGAGTTTTATTTAGTGTTAGGATTACACAGTTATGGGAGTTCTGATAATAAATTTAAATGCAAGCTTAACGAACAACCAAATGTCATTTGTAAAGTCAAGGTAATAGGTTTACATGCTTTTAAAAATTGTAATGCTACAGAGAACTTAAATACAAAAGCACCAGTCCTCTGCGGCACCATTTCATTAACCAGCTGTCACCTTATCCAACTGTCCAGTCCTGGCTGTCCAGTCCTCAAGGGCAGCTACTTATGGCTGTGGCATCTGGCATTCCCGCGGATTCTAAGAATATACGTATGCCCCTATTTCTTGATTTATGAATTTCAGATCTATTGACTTCTTTCTTAGATCTCTTGACTTTTTTTGAATTTAAGTCATCTAGAGATGCACCTATTACCACCAACTCCACCTCCATAGAGTTATAAGATTTCTGCCTATCAAATTGGGAAAGCCATGCCTTTAGTTTATAATGATTTTAAACTAGCCCAAATGTTTAGGTATTAAGTTGGTAAATTTATGCAGGGCAATTTGTCAATTCAGCCAAAAGCCTTTAAAAACATGTAGTCAAAAGCCTGTAACCAAGAATTTCTAATAATTGTGGATGACTGCAAAGGCTGAATAGGGTTGTTTAGATGATAATAAACTGAACGGCTGAAGTGGTGATACTACTTTCACAGAGAGCAGAATCGAGAGCAAGGAAAATTACCAGGAATAAAAAAGGGATAATTATATAATGATGAAAGGGTCAATTCACCAAGAAGACATAATTCTACATGTGGATGCACCTAACAACATAGCCTCAACATAAATAAATCAAATGACAGAACTATAATTAGAAATAGACAACTCTGCAATTGTAATTGGAGACTTCAACATCCCTCTTTCAACAACTGATAGAACACTAGACAGAAAGTCAGCAAGGATATAGAAAAGCTCAACACTAAAACCAACCTGATCTAATTGACGTTTACATAATACTTCACCCACCAACAGAATACACATTCTTTTCAAGCAACCAAGGTATATATATTAAGATAAACTGTATCCTGGGTCATAAATTTTAAAAAATACAGAAGACATTAATATATATTTTACCAAAGTAGATATACAGATGGCAAATATGGACAAATGTTCAACATCACTAGCCATTAAGGAAATGCAAATTAAGACTATGCTGAGGTATCACCATATATCTATTAAAACAACTTAAAAAGACATAACGTGATGGCTCATGCCTGTAATCCCAGCACTTTGGGAGGCCGTAGCGGGCGGATCACGAGGTCAGGAGTTCGAGACCAGCCTGGCCAACATAGTGAAACCTCGTCTCTACTGAAAATACAAAAAATAGCTGGACATGGTTGCGCGTGTCTGTAAACCCAGCTACTCAGAAGGCTGAGGCAGGGGAGAATCACTTAAACCCAGGAGGCGGAGGTTGCAGTGAGCCGAGATCACGCCATTGTACTCCAGCCTGGGCGACAGAGCAAGATTCCATCTCAAAAACAAACAAACAACAACAACACCAACAACAAAAGACAGCTTAAAAAATAAAATACCAAATGCTGTGACTATGCAAAGAACTGGATCTCTCATATATTACTGACTGGTGGGAATAGCTTGGTAGTTTCTTTTAAAAAACTAAGCATATACTTCCCATATGACTCATCAGTCACACTCTTGGGCATTTATCACAGAGAAATGGAAACTTATGTCAACACACAAACTTGTACACAATTGTTCCTACTTCCTTTATTTGTAATTGTCAAAAACTGTCAAGAAACAAAATGCCCCTCAATAGGTGAATGGTTAAATAAACTGTTATTACATCTATATAAAGAATATCATTCAACAATAAAAAGGAATAATTGACACATGCCACAACTTGGGCATTATGCTGGGTGAAAAAAAGTCAGTCTCAAAAGGTTACATACTGTATGGTTCCCATTTGTATAACATTCTTGAAATGTCAAAACTATAGAGATGGAGAAAATATTAGTGGTTGTCAGAGGTTGAAGACAGGGTGTAGGTGTGAATATATAAGGGTAACAGGAGGGAAATCTTTGTACTGATGAAATAGTTATTTGTCTTGATTGTGGTAGTGGTTACACAAATCTACACATGTGATAAAATGACTAAAACTACACACAAACTTTCTACCAAGGTTAAATTCCTGATTTTTATATTGTATTATAATTATGTACAGTGTAACCATTGGGGGAAACTGGATGAAGAGATTCTTCTCTGTGCTATCTTATTATAGATTTTCACAAATCTATAATTATTTCAAGATAAAAAGTAGGAAAAAAGAAACTAAGCAAATTTGGAAATTGCTTAATTCCTCAGTCATACAGGATTAAGTAAAATCACAGATCATCTCAGAAATCATTAAAAGGATGCTGCAAAATAATATTTACTTAATGCAGTGGAAGACATTTCACATTATATCATAGTTAATGAAAAAAGTATCAAACATTCCATATGATCCCATTTTTAAAAAGAACATATTTGTGCACAGTAAAAGCACAGAGCACAGAAGGATATCAACAAAATTGCAATGAGCCATGACCCAGCGTGGTAAGATTATGGGTGTTTTTATTGTCATCTTGCTGGTTACCTGTATGAATTTATTTCTGAAATGAACATATATTGTTTTGTTATTTTAAATATAAGTTGTTTTAAAAACTTCTACATTTTAAAAAGCTCCTATGTTGAGTTTGTAAGTCTCTACAAGATAGCCAGTCATAGTCACTGATGGAAAGAGGCACCTAACAGCCCAAGAGAGCAGCCTCTTGCTGGAGGTGGACAGGGATTGGGTTCTGGCCAAAGCCGAATCTCCTGGATAGGATCTAACAGGATGGCCTGCAGGTCACCTAGGACCCAGTTTGCACACACTGATCATCTTTGAGTCCATCATTTTTTGAAAACTATTCTGGCTGTGGAGCATTGCTGGTAGGAAGCTTTAGTAGACTGGAAAAAACTAGTACATTTCTTTTTATTAAATATCCAAGTTGGGTTAGGTAGCTGGCTTTTTGAGGTCTTTCCCAGCATTTTAAATCCGTATTCATGCACACCAAGCTGTGTTTGGCATTCCTCAAGGCCAAGCCCTCTCCCTTTCTCTAGGGTCACATTCCCTTTCTATTTCTCTGTGTGGATGCCTTCCAAGCCCACATCTCTAGCCCTAAGTTCCAGATCCATACTTCCAATCCAAGTTGCTTGGGGCATACACACCTCCACCTGCCTGGCCTGCCAGCATCTTAAAATCTGCATGATGAACATGGTGGTGATGGTAAAGAATGGGATGGTTTTTCAATATGTCTACAAATTATTTGACTGTTTTTCCTTTGAAAGGGGGAGTCTAGTTCCCTTTTCCTCAAATATGGTCATAACTTAGTGACGTACTTCTAATGAACAGAAAATGTCAGAAGTGATGCTATGTGACTTCTGAAACTGGGTCATAAAAGTGGTACAGCTTCTCTCTCTCTCTCTCTCTGTCTCTCTTTCCCTCTCTCTCCTTCTCTTTTGCTGTCTCTCTGGTTTCCCTGGGAACAGATTCACCATGTTGTGAGGAAGCTCAGGTTACATGGAAAGGACGTGCATGAGTGTATTAATGTGCTAGAACTGCCATACCAAAATTTCACACATTGGGAAGCTTAAAAAACTGAGATTTACTTCTCACAGTTCTGGAGCTTGGAAGTCCAAGATCGAGGTGTCAGCAGGGTTGGTTTCTTCTGAGGCCTCTCTCCATGGCTTGAGGATGGCCGCCTTCTTACTGAGCGCCCATATGCCTTTTCCCTGTGGATGCCCATCCTTGTATCTCTTGTGTGTCCCAGTCTCCTCTTCTTATGAGGATACCAGTCAGATTGGATTATGGCCTAACCCTAAAATGAGCCTATTCACCTCATGTTAACTCAATTACCTCTCAAAGGCTGTATATCCAAGTACAGTCATGTTCGGAGGTATTGAAGGTTTGGGCTTCCACATATGAATTTGAGGGCAGGGGGATACCATTCAGTCCATAACAATGGGTATACCAGCCAGCAGCCCCAGCTAGGCTTCCAACTGACAACCAATATAAATTGCCAGATGTATGAGCGAATGAGCCCTCCGATGACTCCGGCCCTGATATGGTTTGACTGTGTGTCCCCACCTAAATCTCATGGTGAATTGCAGTCCCCAATGTTGTGGGAAGGACCAGGTGGAAGGTAATTGGATCATGGGGGCAGGTTTCCCCCTTGCTGTTCTAATGATAGTGAGTGAGATCTCACGAGACCTGATGGTTTAAAAGTGTGTGGCACTTCCTGCTTTGCAAGCTCTCTCTCCTGTCACCATGTGAATATATGCTTGCTCCCCCTTCATTTTCCATTACGATTGTAAGTTTCCTGAGGCCTCCCCAGCCATGCTTCCTGTACAGCCTGCAGAACTGTGAGTCCATTGGGCCTCTTTTCTTCATACATTACCAGTAGCAAGTAGTTCTTTATAGCGGTGCAAGAACAGACTAATACAAGCCCATAGCTTTCAATCCATCTTAGCTGATACCCTGAGCATCACAGCAAAGTGAATCTGTCCCTGTTGTGCTTTATCTAAATTTTTGACCCACAGAAACCACAATAAATAATCAATGATTTTTGTTATTTTTGAGCCACTAGGTTTTCAAATCTGATTATGTAGCATTAGATAATGAATATCATCATCCCATATTAGTTGTCTATTGCTGCATAACAAATAACCCCAAAACTTAGTGGCATAAAACAACAATGATCATTTGTTGTGTCTCACCATTTGTTTAGGTCCAAAATCTGCAAGCAACCTGGCTGATTGGTTCTTATAAAGTTGCAGTCAGATGTCAGCTAAGGCTACAGTCAACTGAAGGATTGACTGAGTGGGCCTGGAGGATCTGCATCCTAGATGGCTAGCTCAAAGGGATGGCAAGTTTGCATCTCTCCATGCAGGCCTTTCTATGCAGCTGCTTGAATGTCCTCAAGACAAGATGCTTTGTTTCCTCTAGAGCAACTGATTCAAGACGCCAAGGCAGAAGCTGCTATTCCTTTTGTGATCTCACTTGAGAAGGCTCAGAGCCTCATAAATTATCAATTCTGCAGTCTTCTGTTGATCACATCAGTCAGCGCTGATTCATTTTGGGAGGGGACCATGCCAAGGCGCTGAATACCAAGAGACAAGGATCATAGTAGACCTTCTTGGAGGCTACCTACCACAATGATAAAAAGAGATACCATCTGTTCAGTGCCTATCATGTGTTTGGCTTTATGTAGAAATTATGTCATTTAATCCTCACTACAACTTTATGCAGTAGATTACTTTTGTCCCTAGTTTACAGATGAAAAAACTGAGGCTAAGTCATTCAGTGTCTTGCCTCAGGCCATGTAGCTAGCAAATGGAGGCACAGAGATGAAACCCAGCTTGGTGTGATGCCACACTAGCATCTCTGACCTGCCATCTCTCCCTCCATTCTCCCCAATGCCACGCTGCACCCCTTCTGCTCCCTCTCCCTCCCCACTGCCAAGTTGTGTAAATTCCTGCAATATCTATCTTTCCCCCTCATCCTCCTCCAGTCTTGCTTCTACTCTTCTGTTACAGGGTGGCCCTATATGTATTAGCCATTTCAAAAAGTATATAAGATTTTTTTAAAAGTACTTGTCTGTTAAATGCATGAAGAAATTCTAGCAACTTGTTATAACGCTACTCAGTTTAAAACCCATGCATCTATTTGGGTCTTTAAAAGTTATCTTCAGACTCAAAGCAAGTGGGGAAATGGGAAGCCAGATAATCCAATGGAAGCTGTGTCCACATCAGAAGAATGAGGCCAGAGTAAGGCCTGGGGGAGCTGCTATGAGAGAAGAGGCAAAGCACGAGGGTCCTTCCCCCAGCCAAGCATCCAGGCCTTCTTTCTCCAGATATGGTCCTGAAATGAAGTTTTGAAGGAATTTTAAAATAATGCATTTGAAAATGTAATAATCATTTTCAGTAACATAATTTTTGTAAATCTTCCCTATTGTATATTTTAAATTCAAGGTTATATTTGGCCAGCTCACTGATGGCATGATAGGCCGTTTTGCTAGCATCTGAGTTTATCAAATCTGTTTGCCATGGGGACCCTCCACTTTCCCTCCCACAGTGAGTATTCACCATCCTGCAAGAGCAGGAGGTGAAATCAGGGCATTGATAAGGCCCCTGCTATGCACTGATTTTTATAGATAATTACATGCTACCTGGGAGGAGGATAATTATAAAAGACATTCATTTCCTGAAATTAAAGATTAACTCATTGCAGTGCCTTTAATAAACGTTAAGTTGTGGTCATGTGCAATTTGCATAATTCCGAATCATTCCCTTCTTTTACCTCCTCATCCTCAAATTGCCCTTCACCTTTGCTCCTGCAGATGACTGTTACTTGAATTTTCCAGCCCATGCAGGCTTACGGAAGGATATTTTTTTTTCTGAATGAGTGAGGGAAGGAAGATACATCCTCTAGTGGTAAATACTCTGGTTTCATTGAAAAAAAGTCCATTTGATAAATATCCTGGGAAATACATGACTGAGAACCCTGTGAACTGTCCTCCACACACCCTACAGGACAATCGTGGGTCGCTTGCTTAGATCTGTTTAGTGGCTCATTTATACAAATAGATACAGTTACCCCCTGAATATAGCTGCTTCTGAAATCTACAACTCAGTAATTTACTTCAGTCTTTCTTGCCCCACATCTTGGATTTCTTGGAGGATAATTCCACCGGAAATGTAATGGTCAAAAATAGTGTACATATTCGAAGGCCAAGGCAGGCAGATCACTTGAGGTCAGGAGTTTGAGACCAGCCTAGCCAAGTGAGCCAGGCCTGTTCTCACTTGAGGTCAGAAGTTAGAGACCAGAGATGGTGAAACCCTGTCTCTACTGAAAATAAAAAATATTATCCAGGTGTGGTGCCAGACCCCTGTAATCCCAGCTACTCAAGAGGCTGAGGCAATGAGAATTACTTGAAAACGGGAGGCGAAGTTTGCAGTGAGCTGAGATCATGCCACTGCACTCAGCCTGGATGAGAGTGAGACTCCATCTCTCTCTCTCTCTCTCTCTCTCTCTCTCTCTCTCTCTCCATATACATGTGTGTGTGTATACATAAATATATATAAATATATATACACACATGCACGCACACACACACGGTAGACATACACTATTGGCTATTAGTGACAAAGTCAGCGTGAATCAGTTAGGGACTACATTGAGCTGTTAGCAGTAGAGGCCTGACTGAGATAGCTTAGAACAATTAGGACTTTGTTTGCCTACTTAATGAGAAACAGCTCAGAACTCTTTGAAGCCTCTACAAGGACTTTCAGGGACGCAGGCTCATTTGGCCTTTCTTATCCCTGTACTTAGCACACAGCTTCCATCCTTGAGGTTATAACAAGGTTGCTATAGTTCCCGCCGTCAAGACAGAGATCCACACAGAAAGTGGAGGAAGGTCCAGAAGCAAAGGGGCCTTCTTAAAAGTATTACTCAAAACGTCTGCTTACGTCTCATTGGCCACCCCATTTACAAGAGAGGCCCAGATATGTAGCTTTTTGATTGCCAAGGGAGAATGGATATTGGGTACATTACTAGCACTCTCTGCACGAGGTACAGCCTTTGTGGAGGACAACCGGAAGTTTAAATGTTTCAATGCATTTGCTCTTGACTCGGAAATTCCTCCGCTGGGAATTTATCCTAGAGATGTGTTCTAACATATGTGCATGCACTTACACACTATAAGCTGTTACTTGCAGCAGGAAAGGGCTTATGGAAATGCATTTGTACTAAGTGTAAAGCCCCAGTGAATGTCAGGCATGGATCCATTGGATTATCAACTCCTTTTCCCAAGAGGGAGGTGGGAAGAGACAGGGAGCAGAAGTATGGGTGGAGGCTCCCATCTCTGAACCAAAGCACAAAAGTAGGGAGACGACACAAACACTTCCCTTGTAGCTGCAGTGCCCCCAAAGTAAACATTCAACAGGCAGTCAGAGGACAGGCAGACCATCTCCAAGATTGAAGAGGGCTGCTCAATGGTCTGTAAATAACTGTTCTTTTGTCCTTTTCCAGGTAGAGGAAGCAGGTAAGACAAAGCTCAGCGTGCGGCTGTTAACACTCAAGACTCTTGGAGACAATGGAGCCTACCCTTCATCTTCTGGGGAAGAAACTGAGACCTAGAGAGGTATAGGGGCAGTGGTGACAGGAATTTTCTAGGTCAACTTATTGGAGATTGTCTGTCTTAGACTAGATTCTCAGACACTCTAAGGTCATCACAGTTACCCCGTTGACAGCAGTCATTTTCTTCCATACTCAGAGGAGTGCCAGTAGCACTAAGTTGGCAATTCATGCGTGGGGGCTGCCCAGTCTTCTCACTGGGTCTGTGTGCTGTGGGCCCCCTGCCTGGCTGGCTATAAAGACACAGCACTAATATAGTAGCTCAAAGCAAATGGCTCTCCAGGTCCCTGGTGCCTCCATTTACCAACTGCTCCTGCTAAATGAAATCCCGAAAGGGCCCCGGTAAGGGCATTGTTGGAGATTCGTATGGGAACAGCCCTATCTATGGGGAGAAGAAAGCCCTGGGTTATCATCCAGTCACTGCTTTGTACTTTCTTCAAATTCATGAGGCATTTGGAAAAGAAGGACTCAAAGTTCTGATATGATCAAGATGGGGAGAAATGACCATTTTTACTGCCCTGACTGTTCAAACAGCCACAGTGGAGTGGAGATTTTCATTTGAGGGTCATCCCAGTGAAGCATTGTTAATTCATCCCATGCTGTACGTTCATGGCAGGAACACGTGTGCGAGTACAGCTGGTGCCTCCTCCATCCTCCCCTCTTCCCACGACAACATCACAGGCCTCAGCAGGTAGGAAGAGAGCATCATCCCTGGGACATCTTTCTTCTGTACCTCACTCCCAAGCAGCACCTATCCTGGCTTCTCTCTCTCCAACCCCAGACCCTGGATCTGGGGCTCTTTTCAACTAAGGGAAATTTCATGTATGGTGAGCCCTTTGGCATATGTTATTGTAAGAAATTTAGCAACGTGAAAGAAGAAGCAGAGCCAAGTGAAATCCCAGCATGACAGCTCCGTCAGTCTGGAATCTGGGGTCTTTCCCTCGCAGTCTTGAGACAGCACCATGGAGTTGTTCTGGGTCCACCCCAGCAATGAAAAAGAGCTCGGTGGCCTCTCTGCTCCCCTGGCCTCATCCAGTCAGGCCACAGACATTGTCCAAACACTGTATCTGTGCCAGGCACTGTGCCAAACATTGGGAATAAAATGAGGCAAGGCTGGGCAGACATGGCCAGCAAGCAAGGGATGTGTCCCTTGCAGAGCCACGATCTGGAAAGTTCCACTGAGAAAGGGAGGAAATGCATTCAGATAGATTCCAACAGAGCCCAGGAGTGATGCTCTGAACAGACTATATAGTGAAGGAGAAGGGAAGACTGGGTGTAGAGAAGGCAGTAAAGGCAGAACAGTGGATGTTTCTTTAGCTCAGCCAGCATCTGTTCTCCTTGTGGGGACACTCCCTGGAGTTCTCATGGAAAGCCATTCCTTCTCTATCTCTGTCCCTGTGGTTTGAGTAGGCTGCTCTCGTCCCAGTGCCAGGGGTGGGACATAACCCAGTCTTGGCCGTTACAGCAGTTCTACCCCTGATCACAGGATTTGGTTCGGAAGTGGACAGTGAGAGTCAGTTCTAGGACTTGAGTTGTATCTCCTGAGAAAGCAAAGCCCCTTTCTTTGGGAGTCATTAAGAATGTGAGCCTGGAATATGCCAAGAGGCACCTAAGGTGAGATTCTACTGGAGAATAAAAGAAATGGAGTAAAGAGATGGAGGGGAAAAGGAAACAGAGTAAGAGAATGAGAGACCCTCTGAGCCCCTGGATCCAACCAGACCTAAAGCTAAAATCCCTGGGATTTTCAGAAACATGAGCCAATCAATTCCCTTCTCTCCTTTTTTTTCCTTTTTGCTTAATCCAATTTGAGTAAGGTTTCCATCAGTGTTAGGCATGCAGCAAAGTGATAAAGATAGGGCATTGAAAAAGGACAGAAAGGCCCTTTCTGTCTTTCCCCTCTTTCAAGTTCTTGAGGGATAAAATGTTGCCTTTGAAGGACTCTAGGGAGCAAAGAACGCAGACAAGGGTATGACCAGGGCCACAACAATGCTAGTGATCTCTGAGAGAACCAGGAGGGAGCTCACAGCTGAGACCCAAGAGAAGGTGAGATCATCAGAAAGCCACATAGAGCAAAGGCCAGGGGAAGGCAGCTCATAGAGAACCCTCAACTCTGCAATGTCCATGTGGATAGTAAGAGATCCCCAGACTGTGACTGGGTAGCACAGGGACTTGTCCCTTTTGCATATTCTACTTGCTGGCTTGGTATTTATCATATGCTTTTTCCTGGTACTTTAATTTGGCTTTATGGCTAAACCGGCAGCTTACTATGAGTGGGAGCTCAGGCTTTGAAATCAGGCAGACCTAACTATGAACACCTGAGTCACTGTGTGACCCTTTTAAGCCTCAAATTTTTCATTCAGGAAATGGAAACAATGATGCTGTGCAGGCATGATGCACAGATGTCAGCTGGGGGCTTCCTGCTCCTTGAGAATCAGGGAAAGGCACTTGGATCCTCCCGGCTTCTTGGCCTGGTTGGTTGCAAGGCCACCCCATGGCTTCAGTGAACTTCCATCACGGCTGCTATTATGAATCAGTCCAAAGAAATATTACTGTTTTGCTAGGTCCTACAACAAACCCTCACTTATATAAAGCATTTGTGAGACTCAAAGAGTAATAGACTTTACCAAAGAACTGACAAAGTTGAGGATGTGTCATGTCCCATGCAACACAACAAACAATATCCAAGTTAGTTGCTCTTCGTCTGCAACCACAATGGAGGCTTCTGTTGCCGCTTCCTGTACTCCATGCCATGTGTGTACTGTCTGCTTTCCTCTCCTCTCCTCCTGCCCTTGCTTTTTTCAACACAGTTGCTTCTCTTTGCCTTATGCAAGGCAGTCACTGATGCTCTCTGAAGCCTCAGGACCAGCTGGACCCAGGCCCTTGAGGATTCATCTTCTGCCTTGTGTATCAGAAATGATCTTAGTTGCAGACAACAAAATCCACACTGGCTGGCTTAAGCAGAAAATGGTTTATTAAGGTATGTTAGGTGACCCACAGATTCACTGGGATGAAGAAGAAACAGACTCTAGATGGGCTTCTAGGAATAAGTCCTACAACCACGATGTCCGAGAATCAAACTGCCAAGGGAACAGCTGCCATCTTGGCCCCAGGATCATGCTGTCCCTCCTATGAGCAGGAAGTGACCTGTCCCTGCCAGCCATAGAGAAGCCAAACTCATCTCTACCATATCCTCATGTAGGATACCACCTTGTGGAATTCCTTTCCTTCTTTCAAGTTATGTCTGCTTGCATCTTCTTGGTGGATCCTGGGTCTAAGGTGAAACCAAACCTGCATGAAGTCTGGAGATGGAGATTGTAGTTCTCTATCTCCAGCATGGAGGGCACGGCGGAAGGGCATTGGAGAGAGCACTCAGTGAACCAGTTTGTGCGATCTCCTTATACTCATCAAATACTTCATGCTTTCAAAAGACAGGTTTTTTCCTAACAGAAATTCTATTGCCACGTTTTAAGACTTTTTTCTCTGTCTTAGAATATGGCAGTGTAAAATTAAATAGAATAAGCCCAGGAAGCTATTGAGACAATGTCTATCACATAGTGATGGTTCAGTACATATTAGCTATTAACTAGTAAGGCAGTAGGGAGGTACCTTGTCAGTTGGCCCTTCAAGGTTGGAGAGGATTTCCAAGCTAGGTGCTTAAGGAGAGCAGAGAGAGAAGGAGGAGAGAGAGAGAGAGAGAGAGAGAGAGAGAGAGAGAGAGAGAGAGAGAGAAAGAGAGAGAGAGAGACTCATTTAAAAAGCATTGACCTTTAATTTTCTCCCTATGGTTCAATTCTCCCTGAATGTCTTCATTCTACTAGAATGACCAGCTTCACTTAACATGGACTCCACCTGTTGAAACACTGAACAAGTCAGCTCTTCACAAGACTCCAGAGTCATCTGTAGTCCTTGACTTAGTTTCCACTGTGCATCTCTGTCAGCCTGCACAAATTTTTGGTTTATTGTCAACAGGTGCAGGATTGGAGGATACTATTATATCCAGGTAAAAACTCTGAAAATAACGAGATAGATAAGGTCTCTGCCTTGAATAATGCCTCAGAAAGCTTGGAAGATAGTAATGAATGTTCAGTTATTGAGTTTCTCACTGAGAGTCTGCTTTATTTTTTTTTTTCAAACAACCTAAACGAGCTGCTGTATATCATACACAAATTCTATCCAGAAAACATCTGCAGATGAGCTTGTGGAGGCCCAGCTATGGGTGAGTTGACTTTTACCCAGATGCTGTGTAAGCAGTCTTGCCACTGCTGGAACTCTTGCACCAAATCGAGAGGGAGCCTTGGGTCCCTAGTTCTGCACGGGGAACACCATTCTTCAACAGTTTCCTTCAGTAGGCAATATATCATTTGGAATATTTATCAGTGTTTTGGAGAATCTGCAATGTACATTTGGGCGTTTGGACTGAATTACATCCATCAAAGAGAAGGCTGTAAGCTTGCTGGCTTCGCTTCCTTTATTAAAAAAAAAAAGAAAGAAAAAGAAATACAAACCAAAAAACCCTCTTCTAGACTGGTTGAATCTACTGGTTCACAGCCAAGCTGGATGGGGCAATCATTTGACAGACATTTTAAACGACTGTGGGGTGAAGGAGAAGAAACCTTCTGTTTGTGCTACTCTGATCAGATTTCCGTCACCCCTTTCCTCCTTAGTTCACCGGAGAAATCGCCAGCCCTTGGCCTGACTTTGAGGGTTGGAGACCAGGCTGTTTAATTTGCTCTGTCCCATATTTTGTTATTCTGTCAAGTATTTGATCCTGTACTGTGAAAGAGACATTTTGTAAAAGCACAAATAGTAATGGGGCTGATTTGGCAATGTGACCTAAAGAACAAATGATCTCACTGTCACATTAAAATTCGCCAGTTAGGAAAAGGAAGGTTCCTGAAGGTGATGGAAAAGAATTCTTAACACAACCCAAAGACAGCCTGTTAGAGCAGAAAAGTCGTTCATTCTGTGGGCAGGGAAGGAGATCCAATACATCCTGCTCATTTTTCTACACCTCTCCTTTGTAACTTTGCAAATAGAGCTGCATCCGTGCTCCAATTCCAGGCTTGCAAAGTCCAATTAACATCCCAGGTGCTGCATAGAAACTGTCCAAATCACCCCTCTATAGGGATGTCTTCTCCCTTCCCATGACTTTCATTTGTTGTGACATTCTCTTCAGTTGGTTTATTTGAGAGGTGGTACCAGGAAGCTAACCAGAGAGTGAGAAGTGAGACAAGGAAGGGAAGGAAGCCAAACACAGGGTGAACTAAAGCCATCACTGCAGGAAGTGGTAGCTCACTCCAGAGGGAAACTCTGCAGGCTGTGTAGAGTGCTCCTTAGAGCCACCCTAGGGTAGTGGGGAGGCTTTACCATCCATCTTGGCAGGAGCTGTTTTCAGGAGTCTCAGCACTTCCTTGTGCCCCACAGCTGTGGACTGAACATTCCAGAGAAAGCCCTCAGATGGAGAATCCCAGGTACTTTCCTTAGAAAGCCTTCAATATATAAGGGAATGAGGAGGGCTGAGGGGATGTGGTAGGAGCAGGAGCCAACAGCATCTCCTGTACTTTGTCTCATTGAGCCATTAATTTATCACTTCATATGAAGTGCTGTGCCAGATGCTGTAGCTGCAATGAATAACAAGACGGACACTGTCCATGATCTCCTGAAGATCAAAATCTAGCAGGAAAGACCAAAATTAATCAAATAAGCACACAAGTATATAATAAAACCAGTGACAATGTGAAGTGAAAGAACAGAACCAAGAGCTCTAAAAGAGGATGGCAGGAAAACGTGCTCCTGTTTGAGAAATCATGGAGGGCTACTTTGAAGATGTGAGCTATCTAAATAGAGGTGGGAGCGCTCTGGAAAGCAGTTCATGCTGGAAGAATGACATGTGCAAAGGCCCTCAGCACCAGGAACCCTGGTGGTGAAGATGGAGATCAAGAGGGAAACAGCAAGTGGGAGAATTGGAGCTGAATAAGACTAAAGAGGTGAGCACGGAACAGAGTATGCAGTGCTGTGTAAGCCGTACTCATGGTTTTGGTCTCTATTCTCAGAGCAGTGAAAGCCATTGACGGGTGTTAAGCTAGGAAGTGATTACACTTTTTTCTTCCAAATTTTTTTATTGTGGTAAAATTCTCATAACAAAATTTACCATCTTAGCAATTTGTAAGTGTACAGTTTGGTGGCACTAAACACATTCATAATGTTGTGCAACTATCACCACCATCCATGCCCATAACCCTTTTTAAGTTGTAAAACTGAAACTCTATACCCATTGGACAGTACCTTTCCATTATCCCCTCCCCCAAACCCCCAGAAACCACCCTTCTACTTTCTGTCTGTATGAGTTTGCCCATTCTAAGTACCTCACATAAGGGGGATTGTACAGTCTTTGTCCTTTTGTGATTGGCTTTTTTCACTTAGCATAGATTCCTCAAGATTCAATATGATTAGATTTTGAATTTTAAAAGATAGATGAAAAAAAAAAAGAAAAAAGATAGCTGTCAAGCAGGGAATGGATCAGAGTGGGAAATAGTGATTGATGTTAGGCACAGAGTTGCAGATCACCATGTGTGGAGCTCAGACGAAGTGCGAAGTGCGCTGAACTGGAGACATGACCTTAAAAGACTTTGGCACTGATATATTGTAATATTACCTTATACTCATATTGAATGCTTTGTGTGTACACCTTGTCTTCCCATACAGGTTGTAAGCTCTGTGGGTTCAGGGCCTTTAACTTAACCCCCTATCTTTGCCAGACCTCCACACCCTTATACCTAGTTTAGTAGAAGCAGCATAATGAGGTGGATAAAATATGGAATTTGGAATAAGAGAGGCCTGGCTTCAATGCCAGACTCACCACTTACTAATTGTATAACCTTGGGCAAGTTACTTGTTTCCTCATCTGTAACATGGCAATAATAGTAATAGAATCTATTTCATAAGTTATGAGGAGACTTAACATGATAACATAAGCTTTGCACTTAGAAAGGCGCCTAGCATAAAATAAGTAAGTATGTAACAGAGGTTGGCTATAAACTTGAATCTATCTAAGCCTCAGTTTTCTCCTTCGTAAAATGTATACAATAATACCTTCTTATCAGTTAGCTATTGCTGCCCCACAAACTACCCCAAAATTCAGGGGTTTAAAATAACAGTCATTTATGATTATAACTCACATGTCTGTGTGTCAGCAGGGGCTGGCTCGGTTGATCCTGGCTGGGCTTCCTCATGCAACTGTGGGTTGGCTGGAGAAGTTTACCTCACATGGCTCTGCTCCACATGTCTCTTCCCCTTGTCCTGGTGCCAACAAGCTAGGGGAAGCATGCCCTTTTAATGGATGTGGCAAAACTGCAAGAGCACTGGCCCAATGGTATAAATGCTTTTTCACACCTCTGCTTGTATCATGTCAGTCAGCAATCCCACTGGCCAAAGAAAGTCATATTGCTGAACTCTGAATCAATGAGTCTTAGAAGTGAAAAGAACATGTATGCAGAGACAGGTCAGGAATTGGGACACTGATGTAATGGACTATACCTACAAAACAGAACTTTTTTAGGTAGCATATGTAACATGCCAATCATGTTGTAGGTTTTTAATACCTACATCTGCTTTCCTCTTCAACAAATGTTGGGTAATTGACTCTGATTTTAAGAGTAAAAATAAATTGGTTCCAAGCATTTGAGGCTATCTTTGCTTATTATAAAGCTTGGCATACTATATGATATAGCAATCAATTAACAGTTTGGGTTGGACACTCTCACACAGTGCTGCTGGCAATGTAAGTTGATATAATCTTTCTAGAAAGAAATTTGACAATATGTATCAAAAGCCTTAAAAATGTGTACTCTTTGACTCAGAAATTTCCATTATGGCAAATCTATCCTAAGGAATTTGGAGATATATAGATAAAAGTTTATGTATAAGGATGCTAATTGAAGTAATATTTAGAGTAGCAAAAAAAGAGGATAATGCTAGATTAACTTGTAGCAGGAAAAAACCTCCTACTGAAAACTGCTAGAAAGCTCAGACTCAAGCACATCTGTTTAGGGATTGGAAAGTTACCAAGAGAGCCATAACTTGAGGATCCAAGATTCAGGATACAAGGGAAATCAAATAAGGTGACCTGACATTCTGTGCTGTTTTCCCCTCAAAAGATTTGTGGATCAGCCTGGGCATGGTGGCTCATGCCTGTAATCCCAGCACTTTGGGAGGCTGAGGTGGGTAGATCACCTGAGGTCAGGAGTTTGAGAGCAGCCTGGCCAACCCAGGCTGGTCTTGTAGAGATGGCAAAACCCCGTCTCTACAAAAATACAAAAAATAGCCAGGCGTGGTGGCATGTGCCTGTAGTCCCAGCTACTTGGTAGGCAGAGGCAGAAGAATCGCTTGAACCCAGGAGGCAGAGGTTGCAGTGAGCCAAGATTGTGCTGCTGGGCTCCAGTCTGGGTGATACAGCAAGACTCTGCCTCAAAAAAACAAAAACAAACAAAAGATCTGTGGATTCATGAGTGTTGTAGCCAGAGATGCTAAGCAACAAAAAGAGACTTTTATGTGATACAGAATCACAAAATCACTAATAGTGTAGGCTTCGAGAAACTGAGCAGATAGTGTCAGCTAAGAGGCTGAAGAGATTAACAGATTTTGCAGCCTCAGAGAGATGGGGGATAAAAATTTGTTTTGAAGTCCCACTAAAAAAGAAAGACTCTGGTAAATAACTCAGGCTTTCAGATGGAACCCCTAGAGACCTACACCCTGGGAGTAAAGTTTAGCTAAAAATAAATTAGACCTCAAAAAAACTGATACTCACCCTCAATCTGCAATTGGATTAACATGATCTGTCCTAACTCTAACTGCCTGCCATAAGCTAAAAGCTCATTTAGGGTTTCCACAACACTTAATACATGATGTTTCACATTCAACTAAAATTCTCAGGATATCAAGAGGCAGCAGAAAGAAAAAAATCAGACAATAAAAACAGAACCAGAGTTGATCCAGATATTAGAATTATTAAACATAGTCTTTCAAATAATTATTAATATGCTTAAGAAAGCAGATGACAAAATGAAAAATTTTGCCAGAGAATTGGAATATATTTTTAAACATATTTAAAGAAAATCCAAGAATTGGAAAATATAGTAAAGAAAATTAAGAACACATTAGATAGGTTTAATAGCTGATTAGATGATGTATATGAAGAGAGAATTAGTAATATGGAAGTTAAGTTAGTAGAAAATATCCATATGACACATGAAGAGAAAAAAGAAAAAATATATAGAAAAGATTTAAGAGACAAATGGGAGACAGTAAAAATAAAATCTAATAAGCATATAATTAGAACTCTGTAAAGGAAAGAGGAAATGGTACAGAAGTAATATTTGAAGAGAAAATAGCAAAATATTTTCCCAAACTGATGAAAGACATAAAACTTGATTAAAGATATTAAGAAACACAGTGAAATCCAAGTAAGGTAACTACAAAGAAAATCATACTTAGGCAAATCATAGTAAAACTGCTATAAAACAAAACTAAAGAAAAAAAAATCTTAAAAGGCAGAAAAAAAGAGAGACACATTGCATTTTAAAAAGTCATAGTAAGGTTGACAATTGACTTCTTAAAATAAATAATGGAAATAAAAATGCATCTTTAAACATTTAAACATTTTTAAAATAAAGAAAATTTTAAATGTTGTTAAAATTTTAAGTGGTCTGGGCAACAAAATGAGACCTCTTCTCTACAAAAAAATGTAAAAACTTGGCCAGGCATGGTGGTGCACACCTGTAGTCCTAGCTACTTGGAAGTCTGAGGCAAGAGGATCACTTGAGCCCAGGGGTTTGAGGCTACAAAGAGCTGTGACCACAACACTGCACTCCAGCCTGGGTGACAGAAGAGACCCTGTCTCTAAAAAAAAATAAAAAATAAAAAATAAAATTCAGATTAAATTAAATGTTAATTTAAAAATTTAAATGTTTTTTTAAATGCTGAAAGAAAATAACTACAAATATAGAATTCTACACCAAGCAAAAATAGCCTTCAAAAATATAGGGATAATAAAGACATTTTCAGACAAACAATAACTGAGATAATTTACCACTATCAGATCTGTAATAAAAGCAATAGTGAAGGTGTTTTTCAGGCAGTAGGATATGATCCCAGATGGAAGTATGGAAACTCACAAAAGAATGAAGAAAAAATGTAGAGGTAAATATGTGAATAAATATAAAGGATTATTGACTGTAGAACACCATTTTAATGATAGTGTCTTGTGGGGTTTAAAGTACATATGGAATTAAAATATATGACAACAATTATACAAAAAAGAGGAGTAAGTTGAGTTATATGATCTAAGAACCTTACAAAATTGAAGAAGAATGATAAGAGTACTAATTTATATTGGGCTCTCAAAAGTCAAGGAAACATGTTGAAATCTCTTGGGCAACCACGAAAAAGATAGATAACTAACAAACCTTAACAGGAGAGAAAATGAAATAACAACAAAGATGATTAAATTAGAGACAGGGAAAGAGAAAAAGGGAACACAGCAGAGGTAAAGCAAATAATAATATTGTGGATTTAAACCCTAAGATATCAGGAACCACATTTATATATAAATGAACTAAATATTCCATCAAAAGACAAACAAGGTTGGACTAGATCAAGGAAAATAAAATTCAATTATATGCTGCTTACTAGAAAGCACAAGGATTGAAAACACTACAAACACTGCAAGCATTAACCAACTAGAAACTGAAGATAAAGTGAGTTAAAGGGCCAAGGAGTATATTGCTGGGAGAAAGAGGTACATTTTGTCATGACAAAAACATCAATCCAGGAAAATATAATAACTATATTTTCACAGTAGCCAAAAAAGAAAAAACAAGACTTCAACCCAACTGTCCAACAATAGGAGAGTAAGTATCTTACGACACAGCTATATGAGAGCATCTCATGAATCCACTTAAACCCATGCTTTTGAAAAACAACTGTATGGAAGAATGCTTCAGATATAATTTTATATGGAAAAACTAGGACATGACTGGTTCACATCAAGACATTCACATATGTAAGCTTGGGAGGCAGCAAAGAAAAAAAATAGAACATATTCCAACATATTTCAATGGATGAAACATGTTTCTGTGAGTGGTAAGCTTATAGGTGATTTTTATTTTACTTTTACTTTTTTATTTTCTCCAAAGTGTCTACAATCAACTTACAGTGCATTTTATTCGAATCTTGGAAAATGTTATTTAAAAAGAATTATGGATGCCATAATAATTAAAAGCTGGAAGAGGCCTCATTTTCCTAATCAAAGTTTCTACTACACGAAATTCTGAAAACATGGGGAAATAATCCCTCTGTTTTCCAAAGGGCACATCAGAGACATGCTTGTAGGTGTAGAGTGGACTGGACGCAGGCCCCGGGCAGCCCAGTCTGCTCGCATTGCAGATTGCTGGAGCTTTGTTGATAAAATGATGTCTGTGGCACAGTCTTCTTTCTGCAAGGCTTATACTACTCCGGATGTGCAAGTTTGGACATAAAAGGAGTTTTGACAAAGCTTTTGTGCTTGACTTATTGAAGAAGTAATAATATGTTTCTAATGGGCAAAAGCAAAAGCCACAGAAGCTAAAACAACATAATTTAAAATTACCCTTAATTTAACCATCCAGAGAGCACTGCAGTTAGCCTTTTGGTATACCACCTCCTAAAAGGTTTTCTTTGTGTAAGTACATCAGCATGCCAAGAGAAGTCATACTGTATGCTTTGTTTTGTAACCTGCCTTTTTCATTTACCCATAGATCACAAGTGTCTTGCAAAAGGAGTCTTTAAGAAGTGACAGCAATTCTCATGGGAATCACAAATAGATTGGAATGAGGGAAGTGACTCATCTGCCTTGGCCCAAACCACTTTCCTTTAAGTGCCTTAGAGATGAACGCAGATGTTGTAAAATTATCATTTTCTATGTTTAATAAGCCCTTAATTTTCTTTGTTGCTATGGTGCATGTTTTTACTTTGTTTGAGGTTATTATATTTTATTCCATTGAGGAGAATCGACTTATACCAGTAACATGAGCCAATTGCTCTCTCTTTCAGGTCATAGAGGAATTATTTATTTTACAAAGGTTAAAGGTACTTTAGCAATGATTTAGATGAACCTCTTATTTTATGGGCCAGAAAATTGAGGTCCAAGATAGATGATGGAACTGGACTTGGATGGTAAAGCTGACAAATGACACATTTTAAGATCCCAGAAATACTTTGCACATTTTCCAAATGCCTCTGCCTTGTGAGACTATCATAACCAGAAGATTTGAAAGTGTTTTAACATTGTGACAAGACAGGTACTTCTGGTGTGAACATCCAATTAAAGTCCCCCGCCCCCGACATGTTCTTCCATACAGCCTCCCGCCTTTCCCACCCCTAGATTTGATCACAACACCCCACCTAAATTCACTTCTGGGCATCCGTGGAAAGCACCCCGCTTTTACACGTGAACCTCAGAGAACCGTTTCAACTGCCCTACACACAGCTAAGCCACCTAGCTCCTATCCCATGAGCTCTACTTTCAGAAATATCCCAAGCTTGGGTCTCCTTTGTTGTTGCTTTGATTACTTTTGTGGGGGCTAATTACTCTAGCTTGCAGTCCATCCTCCTTCCTTACAATCCTCTTTTCCTAGTTCTCAACAATGTTCAACAAATATTTAGTGATTGTTTATTATATGCCAGGCTCTGTGCCTGCTTCAGGAGACACAAGGCAGTGATAAGCAAGACAGACACAATCTCTGCCATGGTGGCAATCACTGCCTATTAGGGTTGGTGGACAGCCCATTTTTTGAGTAAACATTAATACAACACAGGATGTGATGGGGGCACTATCACGGGCACTAACCCAGACCTGGAGGCTCAGGGAGGGGTTCCCAAAGGAAATGATATTTAAGCTGAGAGTTGAAAAAGAAGTAGGAATTAGACAGACAAAGAAGTTGGGGGGATGGTGGTAAAGATTAGTATATTAGGAAGTAGGAATGGACTATGCAGAAACCTACCAATGAGCCAGAGCAAATAGAGTGTTAGGAAATGGTGAACAACAACAAAAAAAATTAAACTGTTATGGTTGGAGCACAGGATAAAAGCGGTGAACAATAAGGCTGGAGAAGTAGGCGGGGTCTCTCTTGGCTCTCACATTGTCATTTGTATTAGTAATCTGTATTATAACAGAGTATCTCAAAACTTACCAGCTTAAAACAACAAACATTCATTATCTCACAATTTCTATAGGTCAGTACTCTGGATGCAGCTTCTCTGACTCAGAGTGTCTACAAGGCTGTAATCAAGGTGTTTGGACCAAGGTCCACTGGTTACATGTGAAGGCTCGACTCAGTGAGGATTCGCTTCCATGCTCGCTCATGTGGCTGATGGGAGGCCTCGGGTCCTCCAGCTGTTGTCCAAAGACATCAGTTCCTTGCCTCATGGGCCTCTCCATAGAGCAGCTTACAAGATGACAGCTGGCTTTCCAGGGCAAAGGCTTTGAGAGACAGTGAGAGAGGGCCAACAAGACAGAGTCCCAGTCGTTTTGCAATCTAATTTTGGAAGTGATATCTTATAACTTCTGCTATATTCTACGTGTTAGAAGCGGTTCACTAGGTCCAGGATGCACTCAATGGAAGGAGATTACACAAAAGTGTGAATTACCAGGCCACGGAGACTATAGGGGCCATTTTAGAGACAGGCTATCGCACTGCTCTTGTTTATAATTAATTCACATGGACAGTACAGATACTGGGAAATGTTTGCTTGTTAACAATTCTCATCCATTTTCCACACCCTTCCCTTGCATTGCTTTCTTCCTAACAGCAAGAGAGCCTCTAAACCTCACCTTCAAATCCTCTACTTATCTGGGGTCAACCTAAAAGACTTTTGGAGGAGATGAGAATTTAAAAAAAAAAACAAAATTCCATTGTATACTTTATCAACT
Source organism: Chlorocebus sabaeus (assembly GCF_047675955.1). Taxonomy (NCBI): domain Eukaryota; kingdom Metazoa; phylum Chordata; class Mammalia; order Primates; family Cercopithecidae; genus Chlorocebus; species Chlorocebus sabaeus. The sequence goes on along the minus strand of NC_132925.1, from coordinate 96,742,751 downwards.
TACCCCCTAGAATCTTGTATTGTCTGCACAATCATTCCAGAGCTGTAGTATTTTGAGTTGCCCTAACACATCATGTAGGTTTGTGACTTGGAAATAACCTCTTCACCTAAACATTTTTCTTTCTGTGTTTAAAAATGTTAATATTATCAGATTCTTTCATGAAGTCCTACTTTTTGATATATGAAAACTATAAGAGCTTTTCTGCTGGGTGCAGCGGCTCATGCCTGTAATCCCAGCACTTTGGAAAGCGTAGGCAGGTGAATTGCTTGAGCTCAGGAGTTCAAGGCATCCTGGACAACATGGTGAAACCCTGTCTCTACAAACAAAACAAAAAAACAAAATCCCAGGCATGGTGGCACGTGCCTGTAGTCTCAGCTACTCGTGAGGCTGAGGTTGGAGGATTGCTTGAGCCCAGGAGGCAGAGGTTGCAGTGAGCTGAGATCGCACCACTGCATTCCAGCCTTGATGACAGAGTCAGACCCTACCTCAAAAAAAAAATAAAAAAATAAAAAAACCCCCGAAACTGTATGAGCTTCTAAAAACAATAAACAAACAAGGCTCAGGAGCTTGCAGGAACTTTGAAGTCAGACATGTGGGGGGGCTGTGGGTGCCAGGAGAAGAAGGCTGAGCAACAGCAAAAGGCCTCAGGGTGCTGCTGTACTGGGAAGCTGTCAGTACTCAGTGTGCCACAAAAACTTACAGTCCAGAAACTGTCGTGCACTTGCCCCAGAAATGATCAATTGGAGAGAATTGATTCAAACTGATTATCCTCACAGAAGGCTGATATTCACAAGCCATGGATCTGAATTTCAATTCACATGGAGAAATGTAGAAACTGGGGGCCTGAACACTAGTGTCCCCTGGCTTGATGTTCTCTCCCCACATAGTCAGCCTTAGAATGAGTTGGAACAAGGCGAGCTACTTTTGTGACCTGGATGCTTACGAGCTTTGTGTTCTAATGGTTTGAAGTAGCACCTGCATGATAGGGATGCTGCTGCCATTGGGATGCCAGGTCATGATCTAGGTCTAGAGCGTCCTCCCCTGAAACTGCCTGGTCAGCACTCCCAATATCTGTGGCACTGGCAGAAGGCTAACCAGCCAACCCCACCAGGACCTCAAGTGTAAGAAGAATTCAGAGTTTATGGGTTGTAAGTAAATGAAATCCAATTGGAAATACCATAGATAAAAATGGAATTTATTTGCTCATGAAATCCTGAAAGAGCAGGAGTGAGGCCATATGGGTGTGCTCCATCTTTTGTCTCAGCTTCAGTCTACATATTGGCTTCATTTTCTTCCCTTCACCATAGATCAGCTTCTACCATATGGGAGAAACCATAATTCTTAACATTTATATCGGAAATGCCAGGACAACAAAGAGGAGCTTACTCTATTTCCCAATTCCTAAAAAGTCCCAAGGAAGAGATTAAGTGCCTTTCCAGGAGCAAGCAACTGCTTCAAGTAGGCAGGGTCAGGATCATATAAAAAAATGGCAGCTGCTGGGCAACAACATGCGCATGACAGTTGGGGCTGGAGGGAGAAACCCCCGAAGAAGGCAGTGGTGATGGAATCCACCAAAGGACCTTGCTAGCCCATGGGCCTCATGAACAATCACAGCAAACCACCTCTTGGCCTAATTTGAGCACTTGATGCCATCATACATGCATAGATCCCTGCATTCTTCTGCTCTAGCAGATGGACGTGCATATGTTTTCAATCATAATTTAGGTGTGTTAGTTTGTGTTTTGGATGTTTCTTCTTCAATATCCATTGCATTGGACATGTCAAATATGCACTAAGAATGAATAAGAATGGTTTCAGACTATGTAAAATGCATAGAGTATGGCTTCTTACCAAGATTGCTCATCCCAACTAAGCTCTTGGGGATAGGTGTTACAGACTAATGTTCTAACCGGTCAATCAAACCACAAGCAGATCCAACCAATTAAAACCAGGTGAAGGGCTTAGAGAAGAGCCAAAGAGATGGGTGAAAAGCAAACTCTGGGAAATTAAAGACTGTGCTCACATGAGCTGAAAGGAACAAAAATTTCAGCATCATTTAATGTCTTTAAGGAAATTTCACACTGAACAATGTAATTCAGAAACGTAATATTAGAGCTCCAGTGTCTTAGTCTATTTCGTGCAACTGTAACAGAATGCCACAGACTGGATAATTTATAAAGAATAGGAAAGGTATGGTTCACAGCTCTGGTGGTTGGGACTTCCAAGATCAAGGTGCTGGCATCTAGTGAGGGTTTTCTTGCTGTGCTATACCATGGCAGAAGGCATCAAATGACAGAAGAGCAAAAAGAGAGAGAGAACAAGAGCAAGAGCGGGTGAACCCTCTCCTGCAATAATGACATTAATTAATACCATGACCTAAACACCTGTTAGAAGTCCCACTCACTTGGCCGGGCGCGGTGGCTCTCTCCTGTAATCCCAGCACTTTGGGAGGCCGAGGCAGGCGGATCACAAGGTCAGGAGTTCTAGACCAGCCTGGCCAACATGGTGAAACTCTGTCTCTACTAAAAATATGAAAATCAGCTGGGCGTGGTAGTGGGCACCTGTAATCCCAGCTACTTGGGAGGCTGAGGCAGGAGAATCACTTGAACCCAGGAAGCGGAGGTTGCAGTGAGCTGAGATTGTGCCACTCTGTCCAGCCTGGCGACAGAGTGAGACTCTGTCTCAAAAAACAAAAACAAAAAGTCCCACTCACCAATACTGCCATAGTAGCAATTAAATTTCAACATGAGTTTTGGAGGAACAGACATTTAAATCTTAATTCTTAGTCACATTCCTTTATTTGCAGATGAGGAAACTGAGGCCTGACAGGCTTAAGTGACTGTCCAAGATGTTACATAAGTGGTAAGTGGCCAAAGATGCCCCATGACTTAGAAACTACTGATACCTTTACATGGAAATATTATTGCATCTATAGTCCCTGCAAGTGCATGAAGGAAGTATTATAATTTCCATTTCCCCAAATGAAAAGGTGAAATTCAGAGATGTTGAGTAACTTTCCCAAGACTTCACAGTAAAGAGGTGTTAAAGCCAGGCTGCAAAAACAGGACTCTGTAGCAAAGGTACAGAGTGATACAAAATGCAGAGAAATGATGTTTAACACTGCCAGAATGCAAGGATCAGAAAAGGTTTCAGAGAAAGTGACATCTGAATGGGTTTGGAAGGAAGGTGGAAACAGAGCCTTCCATGTAAGTGGAGAACGACAGGAACAGAGATACCGAACTGTGGAAGAAGAGATAGAAAATGGATTTGGAGTATGAGAGATTAGAGTGGAAATTGGGGCAGTGGTCAGCTCATCAAGGGCCTTAAAAGCCACATTAAGAGTTTCAGATTTTTTTCCCTTAAAGCAGAGCTTCTTAAACTGTAATGTGCATGAGGATCATCTGGGGATCACGTTAAAATGCAGATTCTAAATCAGCAGGTCAGAGGTAGAGCCCAAGAACACATTTCCAATAAGCTCCCACATGATACTGATGCTGCTGACCTGAGACCACACTTTGAGTAGCAAAGCCTTAGACTCATGCTGTCCAATATAGTAGTCATCAACCACATGTGGCTGTTTTGCCCTTGAAATGTGGCTAGTGAGATGGAGGAGTTAGATTTTAAATTTTATTTCAGTTTAATTCATTTAAATTTAATATTTAGAACATACTCAGTTTGTTATTTTAAAACCCGTAAGTATGTTTGGATTAACTTGAGTATGTGAATCAACTTTTTCAACTATAAGATTTATGAGATCTCAGTATAGGTCAAGTATTTCCAATGAGAGTTTATAATGAATTCAGAAGTGCCATAAGTATAAAGTATACACCAAAGTTCAAAAATTTTGTATGAAAAAAGAATGTAAAATTTCTTATTTTAATATTAATTACATATTGAAATGGCATTTTGGATATATTGGGTTAAACACAAATTATTAAAATTCACCTGTTTCTTTTAACCTTTTAAAATGCGGCTATTAGAAAATGTAAAATCACTGGCTCACGCCTGTAATCCCAGCACTTTGGGAGACCGAGACAGGTGGATCACGAGGTCAGGAGATCGAGACCATCCTGGCTAACACGGTGAAACGCCGTCTCTACTAAAATACAAAAAAAAAAAAAAAAAAAAAAAAAATTCGCCGGGCGTGGTGGCAGGCGCCTGTAGCCCCAGCTACTCAGGAGGCTGAGGCAGGAGAATGGTGTGAACCCAGGAGGCGGAGCTTGCAGTGAGCCCAGATCGTGCCACTGCACTCCAGCCTGGGCGACAGAGGGAGACTCCGTCTCAAAAAAAAAAAAAAAGAAAAAGAAAAAGAAAATATAAAATCACAGACATGGTTTGCATTTGTGGTTCGCATTCTATTTCTATTGGACAGCAGTACCATAGATGAAAGGGAGATATTATTTTTCCATTTTTAATCTAAGGAGAATTCCTGGGTGTGGCTCACCGTTTCTGCATTTGGGAAGCTGCAAGCACACAGTGATTCCGCCCCATCCCCCATGTATTGGCAGATGAAGGCATGGGGGAATAACGTGACCCTGGGTTCTGGAGGAGAATATTTATTTGAAGAGGCCCATGGCTCTGTCTTCCCCTGGTCCGCATCTGTCCACAGGTTACACCTTGCTGGGAAATGCTATTAATTCTCATTACTTTTCTGGCCAAGACCAGAAGACAAATGGATGTATCTTTAAGACATGTAGCTCAGGGACTCCAAGCCCAGCTTGTCACTGCTCACTTTCCAGTTCACCTGTAACCATGACAACTTCATTGGCAGAAGTTGCTATGGAACATAATTCAACCTGACTCCAATTTTTTTAAGAAAGAAAGAATGGAAAAACACTCAGCTTTGTCTCAGAGGACTATCGGAGATGGGCTCGCTGGCGATATGCTCTTGACTACCAAGCTCATTTAATTACTTTTGCTTGTGATTTCGCTGGGGAGGCATTTCTGCCAGGAGTAATTTCCTGGGAAAGCTGTGAGGTATTTGTATGGAAATGTTAGTGTTATGGGATCCAATGGCTCACACGACCTTGGGCTGGCCTGGAATAGGAAGATTTTCAGCGCATGCCCTCAAGTTCATTTCATTTCCACTACGTTAGTTCTAATGAGAAAACTATCAGACATTTCATTACATTTCAGAGCTGGGAGGTGCTCGGATGGAAAAGTGGGGAGGCGACTAAAGGATGGATCTGAAGCCACTGTGGGGTTAGGTCTTGAGCCTATCCAACCAAATTCAGGAAGGCAGAAAAAGCTGGGAGGCTATAAGAAAAAAAGATACTGTACAACCAAAGAAATAATGGGAAAACCCTGTAATCTCATGAATAAATAGGACATATCAGTGCCTCGTTATTTCTTTGTTTCTGAAAAGACATGTGTGTATCTTAGATCGGTTTGCTGAAAGGACCTAGGAGCAATGAGTGACCTTTATGCCTGAATTGTGGTCTCTAAATGTCATTTCCCACTAAAAGAAATCAGGGTTCCCTGAGGAATGGCTGATTTCACACCCAGGGCAGGAGATGTACAAGATGGTCCTGGCTGTGCCACAAAAGGAGGTAACTGTTCATTTTAGTGGGTCATGTCAAAGGCACCCAGGGGTCAACTTGAAGGGTCTCCCACTGGCTAAAAATGAAACAATTTAAGCGTAAAAAATTAACGCAGTAGACTGAAATTGCCATCGACTGAATCAAAATCCATGTTTATAATGATACTTTCAAAAAATAGACATTTACTGGTCAATCTTCAATGTTACTAGGGATCCTGACAAAGAAAGGGAAAGATTCAAGCATTTGTCCTGTCCCTCCTGCATGAACTGCTCTTCAGCATAACCAAATAGGTGATGCAAGTTCTGTGTAGACAATTCCACCTAATAAAGGCAGATGGAAGGATACAATTAGTAAATATTTTAGAGTAGTTTTAGGCAAAAATCCTCAATGGATGCTGAAACCACTGGGTGAAATGTTGATGGAGAACTTTATAAGAATAAATCAGGGTGATAACACCTGGATCCACTGTTCCATCTCGGCACTACTAAAAGTGGAATAACCAAGCATTATATGCCTACCCATGTGATGCAATGTAAAGTGTAAAGCACCAACTCTGAGGCATTCCTGGCCAAAATACTGACTACACTCTTATTGAACATTTATATGAAGAATTTTTTATTAATTTTCTAGGTGCGATAATGGCGTGGTGGTCATATTTTTTAATGTCTTTATCAGCTAGAAATGCATACTGAAGTAATTTGGTATGAAGAATATACTATGATGTTAGGATTTGCACTAAATCGCCCCAGGGTAAAACAAATGTACAAAAGGATGGGTAGATGAAATGAGACTGACAACATGTTGGTAACTGAAATTGGGTAGATAGAGGCCTATTGTATTATTGCACTTTTAAGAATATTTGAAAATTTTTATAATGAAAGGAAATCTGGGCTACACAGTTCTAGAAGGGAGGAAGCAAATTATTTTTGCTCCAAAATGAATGAAAAGCAGTTGCATTTTATGTAGGATTTGAGAGCTGTCCATCATCCTGGCATCAAAACTCTAGCCCAACCCACAGAGAGCCATTGGCAGGTTCTCATCACAGCCCTTACTCAGAATTTAACTCTCATCAAGCGCGTAAGTAGCTCCTGCACGTTGTATCAAGCTTTTCTTAGTTATTCCCGCCTTCCCACTTACACTCTTTTTCCATCTCTTTCTTTTCTCCTTCTGTTTTCTCAGTGTGTGTGTATCCATTGTAGCTCAGGCTCATTACAAAACTGATGTCCAATATGAAAGAAAATGTCTGATGTGCTGGGTAATCAAAAGTTTTAAAATACACCATTTTCAAGTGATTTACTTCACAATTTTGTTTTTGTTTTCTGACAATTTGATAAGTTAATATTGGATATCCAAACTTAGCCAATAATTAGGTTATGTCGGCTATTAATCCCACTGAATATTAGATACATACAAGACTATCATGCATCTATGCCATGATGTGGCAATATTTAAGGAAAGTCAAAATAACTAATTAGAGCAGTGCTTATATTTCCTTTTTCAATTTTCACCTATTTAAAAAGTAATACCTCAGAAAAATCTTTAATTTCTCCAGCATAAGACTATTGCTGTGTTTTAATCACCACATACACTGCAACATTCACAGTGAACTTGCAGATTTAGGCCTTTCTCCTTTTGCTTAAGTTTATATCGCAGGTATGTTTATCGTTCTATTGGCAACTACAGCATTTTCTTTCTTTCTTTTTTTTTTTTTTTGAGATTGAGTCTAGCTGTGTCGCCAGGCTGGAGTGCAGTGGCACGATCTTGGCTCACTGCAGCCTCTGCCTCCCGGGTTCATGCAATTCTCCTGAGTCTCCCAAGTAGCTGGGATTATAGTCACATGCCACAATGCCCAGCTAATTTTTGTATTTTTAGTAGAGATGGGGTTTCACCATGTTGGCCAGGATGGTCTCAACCTCCTGACCTCGTGATCCGCCCGCCTCAGCCTCCCAAAGTGTTGGGATTACAGGTGTGAGCCACTGTGTCCGGCCTTTTTTTTTTTCATTTTTTGTTGACATATAAAATGAAGATATAATGTGTGATATATAATATGTAATTAAAATATATATGATGATACATATAATATATAATATTCTAATGCATATAATATATAAAATATAATTTCTCCACATCCTCTCCAAAACTTGTTATTTTCTATCCTTTTTATTATAGTCATGCAAGTAGGTATGAAGTGGTATCTCATGGTTTGATTTGCATTTCCCCAATGACTAATGATGTCAAGCACCTTTTTGTGTGCCTATTGGCTATATGCATATCTTCTTTAGATATGTATACAACTCCTTCGCCATTTTTAATTGGATTCTTTGTCTTTTTATCATTCAGTTGTAAGAATTCTTTAAATATTCTGGATACACGACCCTTAACAGACACACAATTTGCAAAAACTTTCATTCTGTGGGTTGTTTTTTCACTTTCTGGGTAGTTATTCTGTCTTTATCTTTGGCTTTGATAGTTTGAGTATGATGTATATAGGTGTGGATGTTTTTGAGTTTACCTTACTTGGAATTTGTTGCGCTTCTTGGATGTGTAGTTTTTAATCAAATTTGGGAAGTTTTCAGCTATCATTGCTTCAAAGATTCTTATGCCCCTTTTTTTCCTTCTCTGTGGCTGTGACTCCCATTATATGTATGTTGATACACCTGATGGTGTGTCTGTCTTAGTCCATTTGAGCTACTATAACAAAAACCCCATAGACTGGGTGGCTTGAACAGCAAACATTTATTTCTCAAAGTTCTGGAGTCTGGGAAGTCCAAGATCAAGCTGCCAGTAAATATGATGTCTGGTGAGGGCCTACTTCCTGGCTTATAGACAACCATCTACTCATTATATGCTCACATGGCAGAAGGGCAGAGAGAGAGAGAAGGCTCTCTCATAACTCTTGTAAGGGCAATACGACAACTCCACCCTTATGACTTCATCTAATCCTAATTACCTCCTAAAGGCCCTACCTCCTAACACCACCACTTGGGCGTTGCAGGGTTTCAACATAAAAATTTGAGGGGGACAAACATTCAGTTCATAACAATGTCACACATGTCTCTGAGACTCTGTTCATTTTTCTTAGTTCCTTTTTCTGTTCCTCAGATTGAATAATATCAATGGGCCTATCTCTGAGTTTGTTGCTTATGTACTTCTGCCAGTTCAAATCTGCTGTTGGGAACCTCTTACGAATTTTTCAGTTCAGTGATGGTACTTTTCAAATCCAGAATTTCTATTTGGTTTGTTTTTGTAATTTCTGCCTTTTTCTTTATATTTTCTCTTTATTGAAACATTATTCTCACACTTTACTTCTATAGGCCTGGTTTCCTTTAGTTCTTAGAATATAATTTATTTATTTATTTATTTTTGAGACAGATCTCACTCTGTCATCCAGACTGGAGTGCAGTGGTGCAATCTCATCTCACTGTAACCCCCTGCCTCCCAGGCTCAAGGGATCCTCCTGCCTCAGCCTCCCAAGTAGCTAGGACTACTGACATGTGCCACCAGGCCAGCTAATTTTTAACATTTTTTGGTAGAGACAAAGTCACATTATATTGCCCAGGCTTGTCTCAAACTAGTTCTTAGAACATATTTTAAATAACTAATTTAAAGTATTTTGTAGTAAGTATAATGCCTGGGCTTCCTTAGGGACAGTTTCTACCTATTGCCCATTTTTCCAGTGTATAAGTCATACTTTTTGTTTCTTACAATGTTTTGTTGAAATGTGGACATTTTAGATAATACAATTTGGCAACTCTGAAAATCAGATTTCCCCTCCCAGGTTTTTTCTTTTATTGTTGCTATTTGTCATTGTTGTTGTTGGTTGTTTATGACTTTTTTCAACTAATTCTGCATTAGTCTAAATTCTTTGTTGTATGTGGCCACTGGTGTCCCTGCTCTGTTAGTTTAATTGTTAGGTATGGGTTGGAAAGATATTTCCTCAAATGCGTGGAACTGATAGTCTCCCAGACTTTGCCAAGGGTGGAGTACCTCTTCAACACTCAGATTGGCAATTGACAATTTTGCCTTACCTTTCACTTTCTCCATGCAGAGCCTCAAGGTCAGACAGAGGTGAGAGCTTAGGGCTTTCACAGGTCTTCCCCTAACATGTGAATAGCCCTGGCCATGTGCGCAGCTTTAGAGCACAGCCTCTAGATTTCCGGGAATAGGTCAGAGCTTTTCAAATCCTCTATTTGGACATCTCTTTCCTCAATTTTCCTTTTATGTTTTTGGTTAACCTTTTGTTTGCCCTACTGTTATCCATTAGGCAGCTGCAGAGTTTAACAGTTGCTTCTCATCTTTTCCATCAATGCCCCTAAAGAAAAGGGGATTCCACTGAATGACTTCTGAATCTGGTGAAATAAAGAGAGCTTGGCAAGTGATGTCTTCCAGGGAACAAAAAGAAAAACCAAATAATGACAATACTCTGATACTAAACTCTGAAGGAGCTCTAACCCTGTTCTGTTCTGTTCTGTTCTGTTCCCTTCAGTGGCTGCCTAGTTGCTAGTGTTTTTTACCATGATTGTAGGATGCTAGTTTTTAAGACTACTGCACCACTAGATATGGGAGGAGTCCCCTGCTTACCCACGGTTTCACTTTCCAAGGTCAACCATGGTCTGAAAATAGGTGAGTATAATACAATAAGATCTTTTGAGAGACACAGAGAAAGAGAGAGAAGAGATAAAGACAGAGAGCACATTTGCATAACATTTGTTATAGTATATTGTCATGTGTTCTATTTTATTATTAGTTATGGTTAATCTCTTACTGTGCCTAATTTATAAATTAAACTTTATCATAGGCACATATATGTAGGGAAAATACATTGTATATATAGGATTGGAGACTATCTGAGCTTCCGGCATTCACTGGGGGTCTTGGAACATGTCCTGTGAGGATAAGGGGGGACTAATGTGGAGCAAATTAAATATCACCAAATTCACTGTTCTTGCAGATTCAGCCGTTTTTCTTAAGTAAATGCTTTCTGTATTGCCACAAGTCTTTTGTTAATTTCCAGAGTTCTGACAAAGTTTATTCCAGTATTTTTTGCCAGTCTCTCTCTCTCTCTCTCTCTCTTTCTCTCTCTCTCTCTCTCTCTCTCTTTTGAGACAGAGTCTCGCTCTGTCACCCAGACTGGAGGGTAGTGGTATAATCTCAGCTCACTGCAACCTCTGCCTCCCAAGTTCAAGTGATTCTTCTGCCTCAGGCTCCCAAGTAGCTGGGACTACAGGCACGTGCCACCACACCCGGCTAATTTTTTGTATTTTTAGTAGAGATGGGGTTTCACTCTGTTAGCCAGGATGGTCTTGATCTCCTGACCTTGTGATCCACCTCCCTTGGCCTCCCAGAGTGCTGGGATTACAGGCGTAAGCCACCGTTCCTGGCCTTCTCATGGTTTTTAGAGATGAGAGAGTTTTAGATGTCCTTATTCCACCATTTTCATTGATGTCACTGCTACAACATGTGGAAGTTAACAATAATAAAATAGAGTCATTTAAATGAAAACCCTAACCAAAATGAAGTCAGAGAGGGTCATGAAGAAGAAGCTGTCAGACGTGATTTCCTGAAATGCCTGCCCTGCTTGCTCTACCATGTAAACAGAGCAAGCAGAGCTCATCACAGGAATTTCCTCTGGCCTACAGTATTTCAGATAGTGCCCTTGGACCAGGACAGTTGCACAGCAATGGCTTTCTTTCCTGATGGACTAAACAGCAGCTCCCGCAATGAGTGCCTGTAACCAATGAGCTTTCTTTCAAAGCAGTTTGCATGGGCTTCTCTTTGTCTTTAAAAACTTCCTTTTGTCCTGAATTTCCTTGTGTGGGCCTATAATTTTCATAGCACATATATCCCCAGTTGCAACCCTTTGCAATTTGCAATTAAAATATTTTGTTCTAGAGATCCTGTCTGTCTCTCTAAGCCTCTTTTTTAGGTTGACAAATTATTTTTTCTAACTAAACTTGTTTGCATTTTATTATAGACTTAGGCCTGGCCTGTGGATGAAAATGTGCTTGAGTTTAAAAACGTATAAAAAGAGACCACTTTGAATTTTATAGCTGTTCTCATTGGAGGCTTACTGAATTATTGGTAACCGATATCCGTAATTAATGGGCCACCTTATAGTAAGGAATCAGAAGTTATATGCACCTATTCTGCAAGAGAGTCAAGAGATCTGTGGGAAAGCCAAGTCTTTAGAGTATCAAGTTACATAAGCTCAGAACTTTTCCATAGAGAAGGCCAGCATCCATTTTATCAATTACAAACCACTGTAATAAGCCATATCATCTTCCTAAAAATACTTATTTTATATTAATTTAAAAACGTGGGCTGGGTGCAGTGGCTCACGCCTGTAATCCCAGCACTTTGGAAGACCGAGGCAGGCAGAACACCTGAGGCCAGGCCAGGGCAGATCACCTGAGACCAGCCTGGCCAATATGGCAAAACGCTGTCTCTACTCAAAATACAAAAATTGGCTGGGTGTGGTGGTGCACACCTGTAATCCCAGCTACTCAGGAGGCTGATGCAGGAGAAGCACTTGAACCTGGGAGGCGGAGGTTGCAGTGGGCCAAGATCAAGCCTGGGTGACAGAAGGAGACTGTAAAAAAAAAAAACAAACTGAGTACACGGCAGGCAGATCACTTGAGGTTAAGAGTTTGAGACCACCTGGTCAACATCGTAAAACCCCATCTCTACTAAAGATACAAAAATTAGCCAGGTGCAGTGGTGTGTGCCTATAATCCCAGTTACCTGGGAGGCTGAGGCAGGAGAATTGCTGGCACCCAGGAGGCGAGGTTGCAATGAGCCGAGATCATGCCACTGCACTCCAACCTGGGCAACAAAGCAAGACTCTTTCTCGAAAAAACAAAAAACAAAACAAAAAAAGTGATCAGGGATTTCCAGGAGTATGAATTAGAAGTAAATGTACTTCTCCCTATTCCTCCTGCTAAGTACAACTAAATTCCCTGGATATTACATATAAAATGAACATGAAAATGCTCTGAAAAGTAGAGAGAAGAATGCAGACCAAATAGGGACCTCAGGACTTAAGGAACAACATGGCAGTGAGTTCTCTGGGCTTCCTTTTTGCCTTATATATCTAAGACTTGGAGCTGAAGAAGCTAACAACACAGAAACACCAACAGAGGGAAAAAGTACCCACAAAGGCTTCTCTCTAATCAGAGGACTGGGAAAGGGGCAGCTTAGCAAGAAATTTGGCCAACGAGAAGCACTAGTAGGAGATCAGGGGATGGGAAGAGAGTGAGGCCAGTGGTTTTATTCCCCCAGCTCCTTATTAATATGGGGATACAAAGGCTCAGCCCTCTTCCTCAATGTTAGATATCTCTACAGGATCATCACAGTTGCGAGTTCCCTGTGAGACCAGCTGAGTTTGCAACAACATTGCAGTTCAAGTTCTCCCTCTGCCCAATTCTACTTCCCTCACCCTTCACAGATGTTGCTCCCATGAGACACCTCAATATACCACCAGCATACAAATTTCAGAGTTTCAGAGTCTCCTGGAATCTCAACCTGCCGCAAGTGGGTTTAGCCAATGAACTAGGAATAACTGCATCCTGAAAGACATTTGAGGCTCTGCGAAGGACACCTTTGGTTTTACTGACATCTCCTGACATCCAGCTTTCATGTGATCCAAGCGTTGGCCTTCTCAGGTATCCCAGTGACATCTAAGCACCAGTCACCACATTATGAGGCACTGTGAGATCCCACTGTACTTTCTAAGTTATTAAAGCATGTTTCCTTGTGGTCAGTGTGGCTCTACAGTTGAGTCTACTATCTAACTTTCTGAAAGTTGTATGAGATCCACTTACTCTGATTTACCTAGAACACCCCATGTCATAAGACTCTAATCAAGAGCATTTGATTCTTAAGATCCCATTTCACAGATGAGGAAACTAATGTCTGGGTTCACTGTGTGACCTCACTGAGCAGGCTGAATTTTTCAGCTCTGGGTGTTCCAGGAGTGCCACGAAGCCCTTGTTTTACTCCAAATATTAGGCCCCATAAAATGATTGTCCACTGGACTGAAGATGTTATAGCATCATATTTAAAATGTCCATGGGATGATAGTGGGTATCAGGCAAAAAATAAAAAGTGTTCTATAGTCAAATAAGTCCATGAAATGCTAAGTTAAACAAAAACAAACAGGTTTCTTTACTGCAAAGCATCTTAGTTCTTTTAATATGCTATATCTATCCATTTATTTAAAATTTATTTAGCCCATAACATGTGCTAGGTCCTCTTTTGGGTACTTGGGATATGCCAGTGAGCCAAACAGATAAAATTCTCTCACCTTGTAGAGTCTGTATTCTAATGAAGTTGTGGGGGAGACAGCAAACATAATAAATGGATAAAAGATGTCATATATTAGATGATGATAAAACTATGGGTAGAATAGAATAAAAGGATAAAGAGTGTCCAGGGTAGAGTAGGGTGGGATTAAAATTTTAAATATGGTGGCCAGGATTAGACCTCATTGAGAGAGTGATGTTTAATTGAAAATTTGAAGGGGCTGAGGGAATTGGCCACGTGGGAATCTGGGGAAGAGCATTTCAGGCATAGGAAGCAGTCAGTACAAAGGCCTTAGGCAGGCACAATCATGGTGTGTTTCAAAGAATAGTAAATAGTGTGGCTAAAGTGCAGAAAGGGAGGGGCAGGGAAGCAAGAGAGAGGGTCAGAGAGATCAGGGAAGGGAAAGACTACAGGCTATGGCAGGGATGTTGGCTTTCCCTCTGGGTGAAATGGGGAGCCACTGAAGGGCTTTCAAAGCAGAAGAGTCACAGTCTACCTGGAAAACCTAAGGAATCTTTAGGTAAACAAGGAAGACTGATGCTTTTTCTCAGATTGTGGGAGATAAGCTAAAAATAAAAAGAAAAAAACCCAAAACAAAAACAAAAAACCCAGCAGTGCTTCTTCTATACATACAGCAACAAAGAATTACAAAATATAATTTTTAAAAGATACTAATTGAGTTGGAAAAACAACAACAACAAAACTATTTAGAAGTAAAACAAAAAAGATGAACAAGATTTTTAATAAAATTCAAAATATTATTGAAAGACATAGGATGAAAAGATTGAAAAAAATGGGAAAATGTACTGTGATCATGCATAGAAAAATATAATATTGTAAAGATGTCATTTGTCCCCTGAGAAATATAAATACAGCATAAATTTAATTAAACTCTCAAAGCATTTCTTTTTATGTTTTAATTTGAGATAAGCTGATCTTAAAATTAATATGGAAAAGTAAAGGGCTAAGGAGGCTCAAGATAATTCTGAAGAAGACTAAGGAGGGGGGACTTACCCTACCATATGTCAAAGTCCATTATAAAGCTATAGTAATAAGATGCTATAATATTTGTCTAATGACACAAAGAATAACCAAAGGGACAAAACAGAGAGCCCCAGAAATAGACTATACATACATGGAAAGGAAACATGACAGGGATGATATTACACATCAATAAAGGAAAGGCGGGTTATCCAATAAATAATGCTGAAGATATAGAGAATGCATGTGGGAAAAAAATAGATCCTTACCTAATGCTATATCAAAAAATAATTTCTAGGTGAGCTCAAAAAAGTACTAAATGTGAAGGACAAAACTTTAAAGTTTTTAAAGAAAATGTAAGAAAATATGACACTGGGATAGGAAATTTTAAAAAACAAGTCACAGAAATATAAGCCTCACAGGAAAATAATGGCATTTTTGTTATGTTAAATGTGAAATCTCCTGTTGCTGGTGAAGTGAGTTTGAAGCCGAGAGATGAGAGCTTAATTATCAGCCCACCTGTATAACAAACAATATCACAAATAAAGTAGAAAAAATAAGGCTACTGACTGTTAGAAGATATTTGTACATTGTTATTAAGAATTACTACCCAAAATTTCAGGTAGTACTTGCACAAATAACAGAAAGATCCAAAACCCAAGTGAAAAGTAAGCAAATGATATAAAAAGGCAGTTCCCAAAAGATATTCAAATAGCCAATAAACATATGGCAAGTTTTCAACTTTGTTATTAACCAGGGAAACACAAATTTAAACAAAAATGAGATACCATTCCTTGGATTGACAAATATGTAAAACAAAACAAAACAACATGACAGTATTAATATTGACAAGGATCCTGGAGCTTGGTGGTTTTTAATCATTGCTGGTGAAAATGTAAATTGCTACAACACTTTGCGAAGCAATTTTTCAATATTTCATAGAGTTGAAGGTGTTGATAGCCTGTGTCCTAGATTCCCTGCAATTCTAGTTAAAGGCATAGCCTTGAAAAACTCACACCTGTGCATAAGGGGTCATGCACAAGGAGAGTTTATGCTTGCAAAAAGAAAAAATTGGACACAGTGTAAATGTCCATATCAATGAAAGAATTGATAAATTGTAAAGTATTCATACAGAACAGTAGGTAAAGTTAATGAATTAGAGCTACATGTATAAACATAATCTTAAAACCATAATGTTAAATGAAGAAAGCTGATAGAAAAATCCTATGTGCATTGTGATGCAATATCACAAATAAAAGGATTTAGAACAGGCAACACAGTAGATAGAATTTATTGTAGATAAATATATGTCTTAAAAGTATAAAAATTTCCATAAGGAAAAATATAAATCAACTAGAGGATAATGCTTCCCTTTGGAGAGGGAGTGGGAAAGAAGACCAGCGAGGAAGGCACAGATGATGTGGTTCTATCTGCAAGGTTTTGTTCTTAAAGCCAAAAAACAAAATGAAAATGAAGAAAAATGTGTTCTCTGCCAAAATGAAAAAATTCACTCTCTGGACTACATAGAAGAAGGGACAAAGCTGAAAGAAAAATGAGAGAGCTGGAAAATCAAGCCACGCATAGTGGAGCAGAAGTGACCAGGGATGACAGTGTGGCCAGGGAGCTCTGATGGTTTCACGAAGTTTCCCAAAGTCTGCAGAAGGTGAGGCAGCACAGCCAGATATTTCCTATGTCCCCAAGGAGGAGACATGAAAATGCTAGCAAAGAGAAAATATTAGTGGCCTTGAAGATGCTTTGAAAAGTACCTCAAGGAGAAGTAATAGCAGAGGTCTGTGTGAAGACCCTAACAGAAAACTAGATGGCAATGCAGAAGATTCAAAGGGTCCCAGTGTGAGGAGATAAAGACATCTATGGGTGATGGGATAATGCAAGTTCAGCGAAGTCAGAGTAGGAAGGACCCATTGCCAGATTCGCTGAATCACAATACCTCTGTGCTTCATAACTCCCCAAATGGATACCAGCCAGAAAGTAAAGGGAGCTACTTAAAGTGCTGAATGGAGAAAAAAATTATGAATTGAATGGAAAAAACCTGAATCAACTCATGTTAACCTTAATTAAGCAAAAACGAAGATCTAGATCATTAAGTGGTACAGAGACGTGAGATAGCAATTCATTTTAGTTATTATATAAGGAAAACAATCACATTTAGTCAAGAGAAAGAAGAAAACGAAAAAGAGGAAAAAGGAAATAATGAGGAAAGAAGAGATTAGAGGAGAGATGGAAGGAAGAAAACATGGTGGCAGATACACAGGATTCACCTGGACTTAGTAACTTGGACTTCTCCACTGTGGGTGCTGTGGTTACTGGTACCACTAAGTGCCTGCCAACAGCAGAGGCCAATGCTCATTCTTCAGTATCCACCATTCCCTGAGGAATTAATTATCTCCCTTGTGGCAGGTAGAGTCCATTGGATCCCTTTCATCATAGAGGAGGCAGGTATTTGTCCTCATTAGAAGAGATATAAGTCCTGCACGTGAATTTGCATTCCCTGCTCCTGGTGCTTCTGCCAACTGCCCCATTTATGGACCTGTAAAATACCGTATCACCATCATGGTATCTCTCATTTCTTCCAACAAAGGAATTTGTTTGAGAGTAAGAGAAGCACAGCAATGGGCTCATAACCATGGACTTCATTGCCTTGCCATGTACCCCACCACCCAGAAGCACCTGCCCTGGGAGAAGAGTAGCATGACCTCCTGAAGACTCCATCATGGCACCAGCTGGGAGACCATGAGCAGCTGGGGCACTGCCCTCTGGGGTGTGATATATGCTTGAAACCAGCAACTGTTATGTATACCACACCTCCCAGAGCCACGGTGAACAGATTCAGGAGTCAAGGGGTGGCAGTGGCAGTGGCAGTGGCAGTGGTCCCTCTCATTCGTGTACCTGAAAACACACATGCAGAATTTTTTATTCTACTCTTCACAAGGTTGGGCTCTGTTGGTCTAGGTTTTATTCCTTGAGAGAAGAAGACCTATACCAGGGCGCTCAACAGTGGGCCCATTAAGTTGGAAATTGGAACTGCCACATGGCTATTTTGGGTTCTTGTGCCAACAAAACAAGACAGAGATGAGATGGTGTACAGTCGTTTTTCCCTGCTTCTCCCCAGTAAGTACAACTATAAACTCTGGAAATGCCTCAGTGATAAACTCTGAAATAACCAACCAAAGGAGAACTCTAAACAGTGGAAAGAGGGAAGCTGATGGGTTGGGGACCCCACCACTGAAGGAACAACATGGAAGCAGAGCAGCTTAAGTCCCTCACGCCACGGATGAGGATCCCTGATAACAATAAGCAGCCAAGAATAGCGCTGTCCTTCCCCAATGGGCCTAAGACTTCCTGAGCCTCCCCTTCCAAGAGACACTTGGGCAGCAAGCATCTCAGGCAAGAGTGATCTCATTGCAAGAGGTGGCCCAGCCCCAGAAGCCTCTTCGTTCCCCGTGGGCTGGAGACTCCCTTCCTCCTCCTGGTGACTGGGTGGCCCTGGCAGGTGTATCCCACTACAAGTGCCCAGCCCAGAAAGCAATCTTTGTTTTTGTGAGCCAGAGACTTCCTTTCTCCCACTAGAGGCACCAGGTGGTTGAGATCTGGGAAACCTCCTTCTGCCTGATAGGCAGCATCCAGGGATCAGTGGGAGCCCCAGTGGCACTAGACATACCCGCAGGCCAAACTGCACAGCAAAGGCTCTGAAAATTAAATTGTCATTGGAAGCAAAGCCTTGTAGACTTATGACATCTATTGTTTTTCGACTTTTTAATAATGGACATTCTGGCTAGGGTAGGGGGTATCTCATTGGGGTTTTAATCTGCATTTCCTTGATGACTAGTGATGTTGAGCAGTATAATGTCTATGCATATCATATGCCCACTTTTTTTTTTTTTTTTTTTTTTTTTTTTTTTTTGAGACGGAGTCTTGCTCTGTCGCCCGGGCTGGAGTGCAGTGGCCGGATCTCAGCTCACTGCAAGCTCCGCCTCCCGGGTTTACGCCATTCTCCTGCCTCAGCCTCCCGAGTAGCGGGGACTACAGGCGCCGGCCACCTCGCCCGGCTAGTTTTTTGTGTTTTTAGTAGAGACGGGGTTTCACTGTGTTAGCCAGGATGGTCTCGATCTCCTGACCTCGTGATCCGCCCGTCTCGGCCTCCCAAAGTGCTGGGATTACAGGCTTGAGCCACCGCGCCCGGCCATATGCCCACTTTTTAATGGGATTATTTGTTTTTTCTTGCTGATTTGTTTCAGTTCCTTGTAGATGCTGGGTATTAGTCCTTAGTCAGATGCATAAACTGCAAATATTTCTTCCCATTCTGTAGGTGGTCTGCTTACTCTGATGATTATTTATTTTGCTGTGCTGAAGCTTTTTAGTTTAATCAGGTCACATTTATTTATTTTTGTTCTTGTTGCATTTGCTTTTGGGATTTTCATCGTAAATTCTTTGCCTGGGCCAATGTCCAGAAGAGTTGTTCCTCGGTTTTCGTCTAGAATTTTATGGTTTCAGGTTTTGTCTTTAAGTCTTTAATCCATCTTGAGTTAATTTTTGTATATGATAAGAGGTAGGGATCCAGTTTCATTCTTCTACATGTGGTTATCCAACTTTCCCAGCACTGTTTATTGAATAGAGTGTCCTTTCCCCACTGTATGTTCTTGTACACTTTGTTGAAGATCAGTTGGTTGTAAGTATTTGGCTTTATCTATGGGTTATCTATTCCATTCCATTGGTCTCTGTATCTATTTTATACCAGTGCCATGTTGTCTTGGTTACCATAGCCTCATAGTATTCTTTGAAGTCAGGTAATGTGATGCCTCCAGATTTGTTCTTTTTCATTTAGATTGCTTCAGCTATTTGGGCTCTTTTTCCGTTCCATATGAATTTTAGGATTCTTTTTACTAATTCTGTGAAAAATGATGTTGGTCTTTTGATAGTAATTGCACTGAATCTGTAGATTGCTTTGGGTATCACTGTTGTTTTCACAATATTAATTCTTCCATCCGTCAGCATGGGATGTATTTTCAATTTGTTTGTGCCATCTTTGACTTCCTTCAGCAGTGTTTTGTAGTTCTCTTTGTACAGATCTTTGATCTTCTTGGTTAATTATATGTGGAAGTTTTTTTTGTAGCTATTGTAAAAGGGATTGGGTTTTCTATTTGATTCTCAGTTTGGTCATTGTTGGTGTATAGCAGTGCTACTAATTTGTGTGCATTGATTTTGTAACCTGAGACTTTACCGAATTCATTTATCAGATCTAGGAGTCTTTTTGAAGAGTCTTTCGGGCTGTCTAGGTATACGATCATATCATTGGCAGAGATAATATGACTTCCTCTTTTCCAATATGGGTGTCTTTTATTTCTTTCTGTTGTCGGATTGCTCTGGCTAGGACTTCCACACTGCCAGTTTCTTACTACAGTACCTGTGACTTACTGCCCAGGGTGTTCTCTGGTTGTAGAACTGTACTTGATGTATGAGAGGCTGGGCAGAAATTCCAGGGAGTCCATGACCAGAAGCAACCTTCAATTAATAAGGGGAAAGAGTTGGTGAATAAATACCTCAGCTTCTGACCCCTTGATAAGACATGTCTGAGATATGATCTGCATAGTTGCTTAGTGGGTTCCCAGTAGGACTGTACCTCAGTTACAGCACCAGTAGCCACAGTCAATCTGATCATCATTATATTCTCTATTGGTTTTCCTCCCTTCTTGGACTCTCTTTCCCCTTCTCTTACCATGCTTTGTTGAGACCACTTTCTGCTAATGGTCTGAATAGTGGTGTCCCCCAAAATTCATATGCTGAAACTTAATAATCAGTGCAATAGTATTAAGAGGTAGGGCCTTTAGGAGATGATTATTAGCTCAGGAGAGCAAAACTCTCATGAATGGGATTAGTGCCCTTATAAAAAAGACCCAGGGGAGCTTGTTCACCCTTTCAGCCATGTGAGGACACATAGATACAAGGTGCCAACTACAAGGAATTGACCCTCATCAAACACTGAATCTGCTGGTGCCTCGAGGTTGGACTTCCCAGACTGCAGAACCTCCATCTGCTCTCTCTCAACATGGGGGGATTATGGGGATTACAATTCAAGATGAAATTTGGGTGGGGACACAAAGCCTAGCCATATCATTACACAATAAGAACAGCTTGTCTCTGCCCTTATGATATCTGGAGTCTCAGTCTCAGGGAAGGAAGGTTTGAAAGCTGGAAGTGACCCAACAGCTGGGGTTTGGAACCACTGAAGGTTCATTTACTCACATGTCTGCTGGTTGATGCTGGCTGCTGACTGGATCCCAAGCTGGGGCTGCCAGCTATGGCATCTACATGGGTCCTTTCCATATGGTTGCTTGGATCTCCTTATAGCATAGTAGCTGGGTTCCAGGACTAAGCATCCCAATATAGGCAGAAGCTATATTGACTTTTATGACCCAGAAATAACCAAGTGTCATTCTTACTACTCTCAGAAGTTCACCCCAAATTGAGGGGAAGGAATATGGAATGAACACAAGGTCTCAATGAGAAGAGTGTCATTGAGAGAAATCACTTAGAAGATAATGTGGGTTGAGAGATATTGCTGCACACATCTTAGGAAATACAGTCTGCCACAATGTTCACTGAGCATATACTATATGCTTAGCCCTGTTTCAAGGGCTATGAGGTTCTTAAGATGGAGCCCTAGCGTCTGAATCCATGTTTGCCGGAAGGGGCTTCACAGACTCCAGTTAGAGCTGCTTCCTGGCTCACAGTGGCTCTACCTTCTCTGGGGACAGCCTTGAGATTGGTTGAGGATGGACAGCTGGTGCAAGCAAGGTCAAAACAGTCCTTTGTGAATTTCTCTAGCTGGTTCTGAGAAAAATGGGGCAGCTGTTTCTAGCCATGTGTAGGAGGCCAGCCTGTACTAGGCAAGAATTAAGCTGACACTCAGAGAGAAACAGAAATGAGAGAGAGAGAGAGAGAGTATGTGTGTGTGTGTGTGTGTGTGTGAGAGAGAGAGAGAGAGGAGCCTAACAGCCTTTAGTTTCAGGCATCTCTGAGAACCATTAGCACCTTTGCCTTTCGCATGTGTACATGAAATGTCCTAGATCCTTCCCAAATAGTTTCAAAAAACAAACAACAACAACAAAAACCCCTAAGCTTTTGAAGTTGAATGCCTGTCACTTACAACCAAAAGTGTTCTGCAAAGCACAGGTATAAATAAGATGGAGCACTGTCCACATGGGCTGGCCCCAGAGCAAGTAGGAACAATGTCAGCCATCAGATTCAAGGGTCAAGAGGGAGGTTGTCATCTAATGGTGGGGTTAGATGTCAAGAGAGAAGGACACCAAGAGCTGGTGAGGAAATAGAGTTCAAAGGAACAAAGGGAAGGTTTTGGAGTCACGCAGACACAAATTCAAACCCTGTCTCAGAGATTTGTTGCTGAACCTCTCAGAGCCTCAGTCTTCTTGTCTGTAAAATGGAACTAATGCCCATCTCATGGATTATTGAGAAGACTCAATGGCTACTCTTAGGGTTTTGCACAAGAACAGCTACTTGGGAAACCATGATTCATTCATATAGAAGTGCAAGATTCTGAATTGTTATTGTTCTACTCAACTTCATTTTATCTGAACCTGATTACTCAGCTGGGACATCACTCTCATGTAGAAACTGCTGTGAGTGTCTCATCCCATACCCTCTTGGGCCATCTCTGAGTTTGCCTGCAGATGGGGAATACAGAACCCTACATGCTGCTAGTTTTCCTCCCCAAGCACATAAATTCTTTGCTCTTCTATATGAGGTGTTTTTTCACCATTGTGGGTGCTTGCTCTATCAAGAAATGAAGGGGAGATCATCCCCTGGGCTACTCTCATTCAACAAGGAAGAGAATCAGTGGACAAATGCTGCATCTTCCCTGTCTTCCAATGGAACAGTTGTGTTCTTCATGGTTTCTCAGGGGTCCACTACAGAATTGAGCCCCAGCTGCTCACAGTGGTTACCCACTCATGAGCATATCATCTGCTGGTTTTTCTCCTTTTCCTGTCTCACTTCCCTACCTCCAAACTTGGGAGTCTTGCTACTTCCTGCGCTTTACCCAAGAATAGGGGTGCTCTCTGTCCCCAGATTCTCCCAAACCTGTCTTGTCATTGTCCCAGAACTCACCCAGGGATGCAGGAGGCTGGGTGCAGGAATTCCCAGCTCATGGACCAAGCAGGTCTATAGAATCTTTTCTGCTCAGTCTCTCTTTCCTGCAGCCAGGGAAATCTCTAGTTTTAGAATCAGGATGATTTGCTCTTACATTATTGTTCTATCAAGTCTATTATCTTTTTCATATTCTTGCTGGGTTCTATTGGATCTAAAACATTAAAAATCAGGAAAAAAGATCCATTTTCTATAATCTATACTGCTTCCCTGAGGCAAAAAAAATGTAAAAATAAGCTAAACAAAGCCTAGATGATTAAATAAGAGTAAGGGTTGGGGAAAGGGCTGAGTATAGGAAAATATGACAAGAAAACTCAGTCCATATTTCAAAATATTAACCCACTTCATGGAGACAAGAAAAGTAAGGTACAAAGCGATTAAATGTCATGGTCAAGGCTCACACAGTTAATAAAAGAGCTGGGATCAGGCCCCAGTGATGTGCTACATTTAGCCAAAAGTGTGGCTCTCAGAAAGTGTGTTGAAATCCAAGATCCCACATAGAATTAGGGTCCCCAAAGAGTAAGGTCTTCAGTACCTGCTGCATTAAGTCAAATTCTGTCTTGCAGAGACTAACATTGGCAGGGATCCAAAAAAAGTCTTTGCATTGTGGACTTTGCACAAGTCCATTGTGAAGAACGGCAACCACAGTCAGCAAGGCTCTGTTCCTTTAACGTGAAGACGTTTTCCTTGTGGCGCTTGGTATTGCCCATTCGATCTATGTTCCATGCACAGCTTAGGCATTGAAAAGTAACCATCTCACTTAGAGATTTCACCAACAGGTCCGGAACCATCTCCAGCTTCAGCTTGCCTTGATTTAGCCTGCAGGGTCTGTGCTCAGTCACCAAGCCAACCTTGGAAGTGAGGAGTGGGAAATAAGGGTCACGGAGTCTGAATGCATATTGTATACTGGATTTTTCTTTGGCTTGCTAATGTATTCAGATCAGAAATGAATAATGATTCTGTGCACCAAGGTTACCAGTCCTTTCAATCTTTTTGAGCATTATTTTTGTTCTTCACCTCTGAAGACAGCACAGAGAGGATGGGTTCAGAGGAAATAAATATTCCCTATACTTCTGGATGTGCTCTCATGTTCAGCCTTGTGGCCTGCCCCTATCTCTGGGTGTCAGATGTCCATATTCACTGCAGCCCTGTGCAGCTGCTTGAGAACACTGGGTGACTTGCAAAAAATCCATGACACAGAATCCATAGACAATTGGCAATGGTAAATTTATGAGCTAGGTTTCTTATGCGTCGGTTATTTCAAGCCACTAGAATCACATAATATTACCTTCCCTGACACGGCTCTAATACCCACTTGGCACAATCCCTGTGTTACAGCTTTTCTTTTAGGAAGAAAAGGAAGAAACAGTAGGTGATGCTAACAAGCAGCTTGTGAGTCAGTGTGTGACCTTGGGAGCGACTCAAGGTCTGAGCATCTTCAAGTGCTGCAGGATAAGGCCAACTGTGTGGGTGATGTCATTGGGTGGGGGAGGTGTCAAGGGATGCATCCCTTCTGGCCTTGCAGTTTTCTGCTCCACGGAGGCCTGACAGGGCTGTCCCTACAATAACTCCTGGGCTCTGAGCCACTTCCCCAGATCCCAGCCTCTCTCCTGGCCTTGCCAGCTGAGACCTTTGGAATAGGTCTGGACTGGATATCCCTGTTTTCAGATTTCCGAGGAGAGCTAGGAGTGTATTGCAGCTTCATGAGATCAGCCTCAGAAGGTCCGTGAGGGATGTATTTGCCTCTGGGGAAATTACACAAAGAAGGCCCTCTGCTGTCAGGAGAGGATTGTTCTGGTAAAGGAGCGTCTCCCGCCCCAGGCAGCTCCCAGCTGACTGCTCTAATGGATGGTGGTGGTTGGGTGCACAAGCATTGTAAGTGAGCTTATAAGCCAATGTTCATTACTTTTTACTATGAAATCTGTGAGCTGGCAGCAGGTCCGTTTCCTTAATGGTATTTATTTTAGAGATAATCAAATGTATTTGAAAGGTCTGATCCCATAGCAGTAAAGGTGTAGGGAGGCAGCCTTGAAACCTGAAGGAGGCCATGATATCCATCAGCTGTATTGTGCACACTGAATGTACTGCCCAGGTACCCCTTCAGGAATGGAGCACTTTTCCTGCAGCTGCAAAGAGCACTACTAGCAGCTCTTCCAGGAAAGCACTTCAGCTCAAGAAAACTGCCTTATCCAATGCCATACCTGCTTCCAAATCAGATAGGCCTCCTGGGTCAACCCAGAGGTAAAAAGGCCTGATCTTTTGCCCCAATTTAGGCTCTAAATCTCTAAAGCTGAGGTCTTTATTGGGATTGCACCGCAGTTCAGTTCAACTTCTCCTTCTGCTCAATCCTGCCTGCATCCGCTTCCTTCCACAGGTATTGGTCCCAAGAACCCTCCCTAATAAACCTCCTGCAAATGATTGTCTGGGTCAGAGTTTGTTGTGTTGCTCTCTGCCCACCCCCTCAGTATCCATTCCTCCTGTCCATCAGCACCTCGAGTTTCTTTGGGAGTTGCCTGTCCCACATTGTGACAGTCTTGGAGGGGCTGTAAACCAGTCCACTGTCAGTCCAGGGCCAACTGCATGGCATGAGCCAATCACACTTTCTCTGGGCCTTTGCAGCTTTGCTGAGCCACATAAGACAATGAATGGGGCTTGCCCATTCCAGGGACACACTTAGACTGGACAGTCAGTTTGTTCTTCTCTCCTGTTCCCACATCCAATTATCTTACTTCCCAGCCACGCTGAGAGATATCTTTTGTCCCTGCAACGATTTCCCATTTTGCTTGTCAGCCAGATGAGGTTTCTGTTGTTTTAATGGAATCAGGATCTGAGCACAGACTTGGGCAGGGGCAGGAAGGGGAGAACAGCCAAAAAGAGGAGGCCTGTAAAGCTGGGCCCTGTGGTGGGAGAAGGAGCTGGAGGGGAAAGAAGGGCTGAGGGTCCTCCAGGGAGAAGAGCAGCATGTGCAGAGGCCTAGGGGTGAGAGGAAGTCAGGCACAGGTTCGGAAGTACAAGCAGAGGGTGAACAAAAAGGTTTCCTGTGCTTCTACATAGGACCTCAGGGTCTGTTTGCTGAAATACCAGAGCACAAGGTGTAGGCAGAGCATGGCGTCCGTGGGTTTATCTAGGCAGTACCTTTGAGTTTCCAGAAAGAAGATGTTGTGAGCCAACAGCTGAGGACCAGTCCTGGCCCACACTCCTTAGAAGCTGTGACTGCAACTCTTCACTCCCAGGGAGGCACATATTCTGTAGTTAACAAGGATGGTGGAATCTGCAGGGATAGAGGACCATCAGGTATCAGAGGGCACGGAGATGGGGGGATGACCCAGCCTACGTTATGACCAAAGAAAGGAAGAGGAGTCATGGTGGCCACAGCCCTTCTGGAAATCCTTCCCTGCCTCAGAGATGCTCCTCACCCGAATTTCCGCAGCAGTGTCCGTTTACTGCCTGCCGCCCTCGCCTGGCGTCTCAGGAAACTACCACCACTGCAACCACAGGCGTGTTCTTCAAACAGTGAGTCAGCCATTGGCCAAGGCAGGAATCCAACGGAAGGGTGTCAGAGCTGGAAGGAACCTCAGGGATCATTTTTGTACAGCCACTCCATTTTACAGAAAAAGAAACTAAGGCCCAGGAAGGGGTCTTAGGCCACATTAGTGGACTTGAGCTTCCTGATCTACAGTCACAGATGATCTCTGTGGCTCAAATTACTTCCAAACCTGGGAAATAGAGGATATCCCTAACAGCACACTCTTGTAGTTTAGGTACAGGTATTACAGAAACGTGTCCACCGTCAGTCACTAATGTAGCTGTTTATAATTCCAAACATGCAGAATTCCAAAGGAGAGCCCTTAAGGAAGGATTAAAAGACAAGTAAATAGAGACTTGGTTCCTTACCTCTCAGGGTAAACCTCCAATCATAATACTCCTAGATTCAAGATATGCAGGGAGAAGGGATGGAACAGAAGCTCCTGAAAGTCTTGTCGCTGGGTTCCACATGCTTTCGGTAACCAAGCTAATGTCCAGAAGCATGAGGTCTGAAAGCCCACCTGGATCTGAGCAGCTATGGTTCTCTTCTGTTCTCAAGCATGAACCCAGGATTTCTCTTTTGAAATCCAGCCATGCAAGGAAGTCTCTGACTCCCAGGAAGTGCCTGGATTGCCTTGTACATAAAATGAAATATTCATCTTCTGTGGGATCCTAAAGGTGAAACAAGATCCTATTTCTAGCCATCCTCTTCCTTTGGGAGAGCCAAAGGGCTGGATGTGCATCAGGCCAGTAAGAATGTACCTTCTTTCTGAAATGGTGATTATAAATTATAGACAACAACAACAACAACCCCAAAGTGGCAGATGTTGACAGGAGTAAAAAGGGAGGAAATAAGAGCTCTCTGTGTTTAAATGCTGAGTTGGGAGCTTTGGGTACTACCTACCAGGTTGTAACAATCTGTAAGAGAAACTTTGAAACCACAAATATACCTCATTGCCCCCACTAAGAACCCACTGTAGTAAGATGTGTCCTCCAGGCTGAGATAGAGCAGGAATCCAGGAACTGGTCCATGAGCATGCATGGGTAGTGTGAGGGAGCAGGGCAAGTGTGCCTGCCAAGAGTGGGCCTAGGGCAGGAAGAGGGAGTGAGGCACAGACAAAACCTGTGAAAGCCAGACTACTGAGGGAGCAGCTTCATGTCTCTATGATGACAGCTGTAAAATGCAGAAGTGTGGCAAAGCCTGCTCGCCCATCACCAAACTTTTTTCCTTCTCTTCTTGGGTCCACAGCTAGACCACATTTCCCAGCCTCCCATGCAGATGGATGTGGTCACGTGACTGACTTCCAGCCAATGGAACAGGAGCACGAAAGCCTTCCATGCATCACCCTTTCTCTATTCCCCATCTGTCTACTCAAGGTCAATGTGTGGGGTGACCTTGGGTGACCTTGGAAGCTACATGATGATTCTCTCAGCCTGGGTCTCTGAATGACCTGGTTGAGCTGATATCCCCATCTACTTTGTTCCCTTTCTCCAGCAAAGGAAACAAAGAACAACCTAGAAACATCTATTTTATACTGTTACATAAATAAAAATATATTCCTTTATTGTATAAAGGCACTGAAATTTGGGGTGTTACGTATTATAGCACATAGTAATGCACTAATATGAAGAACAAGCTCAGAATCCCTTAAAATTGCTTTGAGAACTAATAGAGAATGATCATGGTAGCATCATTAGCCATTTGTGCAACCCTCTGTAGCGAATCAGGGGCATCTTTAAACTAGTAAGGATACAAGTAGAGGAGATGTCATTATTCCTGGTTTCACAGCTGAGTATGTCGAGGCTTAAAGAGATTCAATAACTTGCACAGGTCGTCACACCTGGTAAGTCCTTTGTCAAAACTCACATTTCTAGAGAGACCGTTGAGTACTGTGTGGGAAAGGACCTTCTTAAATCTCACATAAGAGACCATGTCAACACTCCACCCATATTGCCGTCATTCCCTTTACCATCCCCACCCCAATTGGCAGCATTTCTGTCTTTATCTGAGGGAGGGCTGGCTGCAGCCTGCTGGAGTCCACTCTGCCTGTGCTTATGGAGGGCTGGAAATGCGTGGAATTTACAGCCCTCTAGGGATGCACTTGACCAAGGATGACAACGCAGGGGTACATGCTCCAGCCCCTCACCCTGATCAAGATACTCTGGGGTGTGACCTGCACTGTCCCCAGGGTTCCCTGCAAGATGAAGCCAAGGGGAAGCCTCCAGGGCACTTTGCCTGACACTGTACCCTTGCGTTGCCTCCTCCTAGCTGGTCACACCCACCCTCCCACTCCCCTACTGGTTTTCTTTCCTAATCAACCACTTTTCTTTCAGTGCTTGCCTTGGGGATAGAAACCTACCCTAAGATATTTAGAGTCCATCTCACTTCTTTTTCCAAGTGAGGAAGCTGATGGGCAGAGAGGAAGGGACTTGCTGGAGGTCACAGAGGAGAAGGGGGCTACAGTCCAGGTCCCTAAGTGTCATCCACTGTTGTTCTGACAGCCGACGCCTACTGCAATAACTAAAGAAGGAGTCAGGATTCTGACTGGAGTCAAACTGACTGAATCACCCAACCAGCCCTTATCTGGACTCCTGACGCTCTGATATGTACCCATCGTACTGTAAGGACAGGCAGACATTCAGCCAACAGACATTTATCAAGCATGTGTTGGTGCCAGGCAGCGTTCTGGGTACTGGAGAATCAAGGTGAACAGATGGTTCACGTTCCTGCCCCTCATTAAGGAGAGAGAGACACCATGACATGAGGGAGTGATAAATGCTAAGAAGAAAAATAAAGGGGGATCAGGGGTTTGACAGTGACAAGGGCTGCTGTGTTACCTAGGGGGTCAGGGAGAGCGCTGTGAGGAGTTGACACAAGAAGATGAGATAAAATGAAAGCGAGCATTGTTGCTCTCCAGGTTCCCCCTCCGGCAGCAGGGCAGTGTGGCCTCTGGTTGGCACTCAGTGGCCATCATTGGTGGGCAGCTTGCTCTGCTTGGAGGAACTTCCTCTGAGTCCCTGTGTTGTGCGGTGTTGTCACAGAGCCTGGAGGACTGGCTGGCTCTTGCTACAAGAGGGCAAGGGAGACAGGCTAGCAGCAAGGGGGCTGCGGCTTGTGACTGTGTGCACAGAGCATGTACTCCACTCTCCCAGAATGGTCTTCCAGTCCAAAAGACAGAATCGGAGTTGTCTTCAGCCGTTTCAGATAAGCCATTATCTTGAAAAGAAGGAGATCTGGAGTTATGCATCAGATGTTCTCTTCAAGACTTCAAATAGCACATATGTGCCAAGTTTAGGGCAGAAATCTTCCCTGCTTAAATTGTAACTGTCTGAAAACCCTGTGACAGCTCAAAGCTTGAGGCTGTGGGATTTGCAGTCAGGCAGATGTTGGCCCTGCCCTAATGCTGTGTGCCCTTGGGTTCCTCACAGGCCCTCTCTAAGCTCAGATCTGAAAGATGATCCCAGGCTGAGGGAACAGCCAGCCAGGGCAAAGCCCCTAGGGAAGAAATATGCTCAGGTTTTCAGGGAGCATTTTGTCATTGTGACTAACTCTACCTCCTGCATTCCCTCGAGCCACCCATGGCCCCACACAAGGCTTGCTGCATCTGGAGGTCATGCAGCAAGCCCATTGCTTTTTGGGAGGGACGCACCTGGCCCTACCCCAGGGGCTGTGTCACCTCCCAGGCAACACTCTCTCTCCCCCAGCCAAGACACAGTGTTCCCTACTCTGCTTTAATTCCTACTGTGGCTGGTTTTGTTGGAGGAGAGAGGATGCTTTTTACAAAATACTTACCTTTATGCTTTGATTTTACAGCAGCAAAGAAAGTCACCTTTGAGCTCATCTTCCAAAGACAATTATCCAGATTCTTGAATGTATTTCATTATTGCCTTTTTTATAATAAATATTTTTCCATGGTTGAGAAATCACGTTTTTTCCTCTTCCTACCAATTCGTTTATTTTCTTGGCCTGCCACTTCCTATAAAAGGTGCAACATATGGTAGAGGAATTTTCCTCCACCTGGGGTTTTGGAAATAATTCAGAATGGTTCTTTGGCTGTTGCTGGCTAGAATGTGTGTTTTCTTTTATGAAACCTGCTACTTAGAATCAAGGGCCATAAAACTGAACATAATCTGGGAAGACAGATTAATTTTTGTTATAATAAAAACTGCTTCTCACAAAGGAATGCTGAAACGTGGGCACATGCTCTGCCAGAACCCAAAATGTTCACAGTAATTATGCCGTGGTGCCTTTTCTCCCTTTTTTCCTTATTTGTATTTTTTTAGTCTTAGTCTTTTTTTTTTTTTTTTTTGAGACAGAGTCTTGAACTGTTGCCTTGGCTGGAGTGCAACGGCATGATCTCAGCTCACTGCAACCTCTGCCTCCCGGGTTCAAGCAATTCTGCTGCCTCAGCCTCCCAAGTAGCTGGGATTACAGGTACCTGCCACCACGCCCAGCTAATTTTTTGTATTTTTTTTTCTTTTTTTTCTTTTTTTTTAGTAGAGATGGAGTTTCACTATGTTGGCCAGGCTGGTCTCGAACTCCTGACCTTGTGAGCCACCCGCCTTGGCCTCTCAAAATGCTGGGATTACAGGCATGAGCCACTGCCCCCAGCCCAGTCTTTCTACAAGAAACATATTGTACTTGTATAATAAAAGTATTTTTTAAATTCACTAAAATAAGAGGGGAAACAAAAGGCAAATTCATGTAAGTGTACTATATCCAGTGTGTTACAGGATGATAATAGATGTTTCATGAAAAACTAGTCCAGTGATGAAATAAGTTGGAAAACATTGAGTTAAACAAAGCTAACTGGATTTATTCCCCGCAGGACTTCTTGGAGCTTTTAATATCCTGGTGGGTCTTATGATCTTTAAGAGGGTGCTATACCTAGTGATGTTACCAGGCTTATCTCATCTCTGGATCCCCATTCTTAGGAATATCTCTCCAGGAATATTATCTGTGGAACACTCTGGAAAACCCTGTTGCCAAGCTCAGAGCATGTGCAGAATCAGGGAAATGCTCAGGTCTCATTAGGCCAAGTCCTAATATGATTTGCAGAATTGAATGAAACCTTGTTAGGTTGGGAAATTTGAGACCACATCAGCCATTAAATGAGAAACACTGCTGAGATCTCACTGGCAGATTAAGATATATGGCTGGGTCAATTACGGATTTTCCAATTACAAGATGTGGAAAGGTAGAAGGACATTCCTGGGCATTTGGTTAGTAGGATCACTGAGCTTTTGGTTCAGCACGGATGATAAGACTTGGATAAACAGAGGGAATTCCCTGAACCCCAAAGGAATGAAATATTGTATTGGTTCATTTTGTGTTGTTATAAAGAAATACCCGAGGCTGGGTAATTTATAAAGAAAATAAGTTTATTTAACTCATAGTTCTGCAGACTGCACAAGAAGCATGGAGCCCACACCTGCTTAGTTTCTGATGAGGCATCAAGAAGCTTTTAGTCGTAGCAGAAGGAAGGGAAGCCAGCTTGTCACAGGACGAGAGAGGGAGCAAGAGGAAGGTGCCAGGCTCCTTTAAACAACCAGCTCTCCTGTGAATTAAGAGTGAGAACACACTCATTACCATGGAGAGGGCACCAAGTCATTCATCACGGATCCGCCCCCTTGACCCCAACACCTCCCACTAGGCCCCACCTCTAACACTGGGGATTACATTTCAACATGAGATTTGGAGGGGACAAACATCCAAACCATATTAAATATACTTGCAAATAAAACAGTCCAAAGGAGCATAAAAGGGATAAGGGAGAGTGGGTTCAGCAGACAGATCAGGGCTCCCTATATGCACTTGGGCCTCACTAGCTCGAGGGCTGGGCCTCCAACTGCCAAATCTGCATCTGTTTGCCTGAGGGCTCCCTCTGGCCATTGGAGCCTGCAATGACCAGCAGGCCAGAAATGCATAAGAATTGATGTGTGGCAGCTTGAAACCAGTGACTGGTGGGAACTGGTGAGCAAACACCCCAGAGCATCCCACCTTGTAGGCAGGATGGCCCTGATATGCACTGGCTACAGTGGCTCCCAGAATTCCTCAAAGGCTAAATCTCCAGGTGCCCATAGGGGCCTCTTGTTTCATAACACACCGTTGGTTGCCTGCCTTTCCATCTCTGTTTTACTTTCCCTAGGAAACAAGGTAAGTTCTGCAGGAGTCTCTACTCTGGCTAGAAAGCCTGATTTCCTGGGTTTTCATGATTCTTCAAAGCAAGATTTGTACTACTGCAATGAGTTAAGAACAGTTCCATTTTGGCCGGGTGCGGTGGCTCACGCCTGTAATCCCAGCACTTTGGGAGGCTGAGGTGGGTGGATCACCAG
Organism: Chlorocebus sabaeus; assembly: GCF_047675955.1. NCBI lineage: Eukaryota > Metazoa > Chordata > Mammalia > Primates > Cercopithecidae > Chlorocebus > Chlorocebus sabaeus. The sequence continues at coordinate 96,709,887 of NC_132925.1, read as the reverse complement.
GTCAGGAGATCAAGACCATCCTGGCTAACACGGTGAATCCCCATCTCCACTAAAAATACAAAAAATTAGCTGGGCGTGGTGGCGGGCGCCTGTAGTCCCAGCTACTTGGGAGGCTTAAGGCAGGAGAATGATGTGAACCCGGGAGGCGGAGCTTGCAGTGAGCAGAGATGGCTCCTCTGCACTCCAGCCTGGGCGATAGAGCGAGACTCAGTCTCAAAAAAAAAAAAAAAAAAAAAAAAAAAAAAAAGCAGTTCCATTTTATTTCTGACAGAGGGCAGCATTTCGTTTTCTTTCACACAGAGATGTATTCCTGGGCTTGCAAATGACTCTAGCTCAAAATAAAGAAAAACAAATTGAAATGAGGATTTTAATCACTGTGAAGGGAACGAAAGGCTGTGTCAGCGTTTCCATGGTAAGTGCCGTCTTTCAGGGATTTAGCATCCCAGCTGTAAAAATATGCTTTATGCTAGGATTTGGCAAGAGCAAGCCTCAGTCACTTAAAACCTATATATTATTAAAGATTCTACTTTCCATCAAGTCAGAAACGTGACTCTGTAAAAATGCCACAGAATGCTCCTCTGACCCTTGCGACTGCCAACTGCTGCCTGCCACGTTCCCTGCCAAACCAGCTCAGCACTGAGAAGTGGCAAAGGCTCAGCAGCTGGACCTCCCCACAGGGTGCTTTGCGTTCTGGAAACGGTTCCGCTGAGGAAAAGGGCCTGGTTCTTTGTAGAGGCTAAGTGCAGCCTTTTAGGAGGTCCCGCCTGGGGGTTTGTAGGTGGCTCTTCTCTGAGCACTGGCTCACTTGCTCCCTCTCCTGCATCCCGGGTCCCAGGGTTACTCAAGGGGAAGGAAGTGTGTCAGCACAGCCACACAGCACCCTTGGCCTCTGGGCTCGGGGTGCCGAAGCCACTGCAGACAGCGTAAGTGAAAGAAACTCAGGTTGAGCTGATGGGAAGCCTTAGACTTGTGCTGATTTTACCTGGCAACCCGAGCTCCCACGGTCTGAGGGGAAGACAGGCAGCTAGGTCAAGTCAGCAGCCAAAAAAGAAAGCAAAACAGGGCTCAGTCTGAGTTTTTATGTCACATCACATAAAAGCCACCTCTGCTTGGCTTTAAATAAGACCAAATTTGCAGAAACTTTGGTATGTCCTTTATTTGAAACAGGGTTGTAGAGGTGGTGGGCACCCGGGGGGAGGGGGGCGGGGGGGTGCTCTTTATGATAAGAGAAAAGGTAAGAGCAGAATGTCACTTTTTACAACCCAAAATGAATCCTTAGTGTGGTGCCAGTGGTGTTTATCAGGTCTTAGGCATTAGCAATTTAATCTTTCCCCTAACACAGCAAGTGGTGCATACTGTGATTTCCATTTTTAAAATAAACAAATCGACACCCAGAGGTTAGGGAATTCACCCTTATGAAGGTCTCATGAACAGTCAATAAGGAGCAGGCACTTAAAGGCAGATCTTTATGACTCCAAGTCACGGGGCTCCCTATATTGCACTTGGGAGCAGGCACAAATTCTTCTCCCAGGAAACAGTGCAGGAGCAGGGTTCCAGGGTTCCACCAGCCCATCTCCTCACCCATCCCCAGGTGGTGGGCATCCTGGCACAGTGCTCAGTGTGCCCCAGCCCCAGCGGATTTCCTGTTGTTGAGATAGACAATGGCTGCAGAGGGCAAGGCTAACAGCAGCTAAACTCTAAAGCGTTTTGATTGCTAACATTTTTTGAGTGATTATTGTCTACCAGTCACAGTTGGAAGCACTGTATATCTGTTACCTCTCTTAGAACCACTCCCAGTAACTGCCTGAGGTAGGTAATAGCATTGTCCCCATTTTACAGGTGAGGAAACTGAGGAACAGAGAGATTAAGTAACTTGCCCAAGGTCACATAGCCAGTAGGAAGTGGAGTGGGATTCAAGCTCAGACAACTTGACTTCCCAGACCAAACTGAGGACTGGTGTCCTGTGTGGGGAGCAGGGGTGAGGGTTGAGGAGGGTGCACTTCCGCAACCTCTGAATATTCACACAGGGTCTAGGTATTCATTGGTAACCCAATCATAAGTGGCTGGGCTGGACAGGACTTCAAGCCAGCCAGTCCCACCTCTCATCTTCCTATTGACCGTGTTGATTCTGTAAGAGGCAAGGGCTGCCTGAGGGTATCCTCCTGTCCTCTACGATGCGACACTCTGGGCAGAGCCAGAGTGGAATCCTGAGTCTCCTGGGCCTCCTGCTTCTGCAGAAGACAAGATCTTGTGATGGAGTCTCCCACGAGCAGGGTAAGGCAAGGTTCTCCTGTATTTTGTCCCCATGGTGACTCAGGTGAGATGGCCTGTGAAAAGCTGTGACTGGGTGAGTTACATTCAGAGTCTGGGCAGGGCTCCTGAAGGCTATCCTGTGCCCCTCAGACAAGCCAGGTTTACTCCCCTCCTCCATCTTTCAGTCTGGAGAAGGAAAGAGATCACAAATAGCTGGGGTTGAGATGGACATAATTAACGGTTCGAGAGTGCATCATAAAGCAGAAAAACTGATTCCTGTTAGCCTGGGAGTGCCATCCATACTACCCGAGGAAGATGGGATCACACAAGCAATTGTACAAGGCAATAACACCCCTGATGCTGAAGCTGTAACATCTATTACACCGAGACATTTTGGTTATGACTTCATCATGCATTTCTGAGTTGGTCTAAGTTTTTCATTGGCACTTAGATATATTGGTTTATAAGGCAATTAGTGGAATTGAACCTTTCAAAGAGTTCAGGCTCTTCATGTGGGATGTGGTGGGGGAGAATGGGGGAGATGGGAGGAGAGAGGAATAGAGAAAAGCTATAATATAAACAAAAGAAGAGCAAATAGTGGCAAATATTGGAAAAGATATTTATTCTCACTAGTAATCAAGGACATGATAATTCAAACAAAAAATGATTCTTTGCATATTAGACCAGTAAAGACAAAAAAGAATGACCAAACCCAATTCTGCAAAGGAGACGAGTATGTTATTGAAGGGACCACACTGTTACTACCTTGCTGAGGTATAAACATTTTAAGCATTATCTCCTTGATCCAGCCTGAAAAATGTATTTAAGAGTAATCAGACAAATGCTTAAAGGACATGCTTACAAGAATATCTACAGTGGTATTGTTAGACTATCAAAAAAGGAAAAACTGCTGAGTGTAAATTAATAGGGGACCAGAATGGCAGAGTGAGAGCCTTCCTAAATGTGTTTCTTCATAAAAGTAATGAAAACACTGGCAAAAAAATTGCTAAAATTAACTTTTCCTTAACTCCAAAAATCAACCAAAAGCTTGCAACAATACAAGTTTACTTAAGAAGAACTACTGAACCTCCATAAGAGTAGCTATTTATGGCTTTATTTTTTATTTTTTATTTTTTTTGAGATGGAGTCTTGCTCTGTTGCCCCGGCTGGAGTGCAGTGGCTGGATCTCAGCTCACTGCAAGCTCTGCCTCCGGGGTTTATGCCATTCTCCTGCCTCAGCCTCCCATATGGCTTTATTTTGTTTTACTTTTTTAAAGACAGGGTCTCACTCTGTCACCCAAACTGGAGGGCAGTGGTGCAATCATGGCTCACTGTAACCTCAAACTCCTAGGCTCAAGCAATTCCCCCACATCAGCCTCCCAGGGAGCTGGGACTACAGGCCCATGCCACCACACTTGACTAATTTTGTTTTATTTTAATTTTTTTATGGAGGTGGGGTCTCACTATATTGCCCAGGTTGGTCAGTTTATGGCTTTGTGACCTGACCTACTCCCAACAATCACGGCCTAGTTCTACTGTAACTACAAAAAGTGGCAGCCTTGCAGCTACCAGATGGGGTTTAGAGCATCTAAAAAAAGTTCTATCCCTAAAGCATCCACACTAAAGAGCAGGACAAAAATTTAAAAGAAAGATTTAGGAAATGAGATGTCTGTAACACATTTTGAAACGTTTTGACAGATCCCTGGGGATCCAGAAAACCACATGCACATCCAGAACTATGCACATGCCTAGGAAAAAAAGTGAAAGGGCCTCATCTCTCATCTCTGGCTCACCTCGAAGTTCTGCACAAGTAAAACAGGAAAGCTAAGGCTGAGGGGTAAACTGCTTGTGTATTGAAAGCATGCTTCAATACACACACAGTCCCGTGGGAAGGATGGAAGACTTATTGGTTCAAAGCATTTAAACTAATCTCTGACCAATAATTAACTGACAACTAAGCCACTGAGTAGAAACTTCAGGGGCCACACACTACAAGGAATACAGACTTTAGAGAAGTAATCCAGAAAGGTCACTAAGTAAACAGTAATAACAACAATAAACCCTGGGAAGAGAATAAATCTGATTTTCAGACCTACCACATTATATGTCTAGTTTTCAACAAAAATTATAAGACATGAAAGAAGCAGAAAAGTATAGCTAATATCTAGGGAAAAAAGCAATGGGCAGAAATTATTCATAAAGAAGGCCGTATATTGGATCACTAAACGATGACTTTAAATCAGCTATTATAAGCATGTTCAAAGAACCATGTCTTAAGGACTAAAGAAAAATATTACAATGTCCTGTCCCAAGGAGGTAATTTCAATAAAGAGACAAAAATTATAAAAAAGAACCAGGTGGAAATTCTGGCATCAAAAAGTACAATAGCTGAAATGAAAAATTCACTAGAGAGGCTCAACAGCAGGCTTTAGCTAGCAGAAGAATGAGTAAATTTGAAGATAAGTCCATTGAGATTATCCATTCTGATCAAGAGATGGAAAAAAGAATAAATAGAAATAAACAGAGCTTCAGAAACCAGTAGGAGTCCATCAAGTGTACCAATATATGCATAATAGAATCCCAGAAGGAGAGAAGAGAAAAAGTGCAAAACACTATTTGAAGAAATCATGGTTAAAAACTCAAATTTGATGAAAAACATTTAATCTACACATCCTAGAAGCCCAATAAACTCCAAGCAAGACAAATTCAAGTCAATATACACCAAGACATGTCATAGTCAATATCTTGGAAACAGAAAAAAAACTCACTACATAAAAGGGATTCTTAATAAGATGAATAATGGACTTCTCATGAGAAATGAAGGTCAGAAGGCAGTGTGATAATGTATTCAAAATACTGAAAATAAAAAACTATCAATTAGGAATTCTACAATCATCAACACTATCTTTCAAAAGTGAAGTCAAAATTAAGATACTCCAAATTAACAAAAAATGAAAGAATTTGTCACTAGCAGACCTACCCTACAGAAAAATGAAATAATTCCTTGTCCATTTATTTCACTATTAACCTTGATATGATTTGGATTTGTATCCCCACCCAAATCTCATGTCTAATTGCAATCCCCAGTGTTGGAGGAGGGGCCTGGTGGGAGGTAATTGGATCATGGGGGTGGACATCCCCCTTGCTGTTCTTATAATAGTGAGTGAGTTCTCATGTGATCTGGTTGTTTAAAAGTGTGTAGCATCTCCCCCATTTGCTCTCTTCCTCCTGCTCGACCATGTAAGATATGCCTGCTTCCTCTTTGCCTTCTGCCATGATTGCAAGTTTCCTGAGGCCCCCCAGCTGTGCTTACTGTAGAGTCTGTGGAACTGAGTCAGTTAAACCTCTTTTCTTTATAAATCACCCAGTCTCAGGTATTTCTTTATAGCAGTGAGAGAATGATTAATACAAACCTTCCCAAATGTGAAGAGAATTTGCAATTTACTGGGGACAGTAGAGTGAGAATACATTTTCCAAGGGCTATGCCGTAACTGGCTCACAGCCATCCTTCCCTGCTCTCCAATCCAGCCCTATGTAGGCCTTTTTGCTTTTGACCACTTTGCCCACAGTACGCAGATGCTCTGAGAGCCCTCTAGGAACCTTAGGTAATGCTTTCCCAGAGCTTCTTGGGATATTGTACTTATACCTTGCAGAAACTTTAGAAACTACCTGGGATTGATGCCAGCTTCCCCCTTCCTAGCTGTGTGACATTGAGCAAGTTACCTAATCTTTGTGTGCCTGTTTCCTATCTCACCAGTAAGAAGTCAAGGAATACTCAGCTCCCAAGTAGCACTCTCCTGTGCTAGCTGCACAGTCCTTTGGGGAGCAGAGGGAAGGGCCAACTGTGTCTAGATAGGGGCTAAAGGGATGGGGTACTGAAAGGTCTCTTTGGTGAATGAGTTCCTATTCTCCTTGAGGCATTCACCCATACTCTGCATCCTCCTTGCCTTCTCCTTGTTTAGCCTCTGCAAGGCACTTCCCGATGGCCCTACCTACCTCCCTCCAGCCCCCTTCCAGTTTGGTGGCCACCAGCCCCACTAAGAGTAGAGCCAGGAAAGAGGAAGAAAGGAACAGATCCTTACAGTGGTGGCTCTTACTGTGCAAAGGCCAGGTGCTGGTCAAGTTCATGCCCTGTACCTTGGTTTTTTGGTTTTAATTTTTTACCACTCACTAAAAATAAAATAAAAAGATAAAAATATAAAATAAGATTCTTTAGGCCTTGTGGTTGCCCTGTCACTTTCCTGTTACTTCTCCAAATGAGCTCTCCTCTTCCCTTCCCTTCCCAGCCTACTTTGCCTCGTCCATTCTGCCAGAACCTTGCCTCAATGACCTTTTATAGTGCTGGCACTGGCTGACTATGGCGCTGGGCCTGCCTTAATTCCAGAGGCTTTTCTCTCTGTCTCTTTGCCATTGTGCTGGTTTCTTCAAATATTCTCATCCTTATGCTTCCTGATACCCTGAGGTCATTGCACCCCTGGACCAGTGGCCTCAGAGTTTCCAGTGAGAGCTACCTCCAGCCCTTCCTATGGGCTGGGCATATGAGAAACGCTCAGCTCCTGGCATCCTGGACTGGCATGTGGTAAAGGTTCAGACTGCCTCCCTGAAGTAGATTTGCTGGAGATTTCTTATTAATAAGTTGTCAAATAAAAAGAAAGTTGTAAGAGCAACACCCCAGCTGAGGAAGAAATTAAATTTCTGGAATTTGACCCAGAATAAGGACCAGACATTTTCTTCCACAGTAGTTTATACCTGACTAATCTCAGAAGGAGGAATATATCTTATAGCGACTCTGAAGCTAGAGGTGGGGGCTCAGGACCCTTCATTAAAATACCCCTAAGGATGAACAAAGATTTTCTTCTGAGAATTTCTAGGAGCTTTATAAATAATAGTGAATCTTCACAGAAGTTTTCACAGAAAGGCAGGTAGGAAGGGGGCTTCTTTCTTTGGAAATAGAGATACCAAGCTGGGAAGTGATTTATCTGAGAGCATGAAATGCCAATGGCCATGAAAGGGAATGGCTTCCCAAGCACCTGATTGAATCCACAATTTTTTGATGCTGACAAACCACTTATTTGAAAAAATGCTGACTCATAGCATTTATCAAATACCTTTATAGGCTTGGTCCTGGTGAAGATGCTTGACACAATTTGTCCATACAGTATTCTTAAATGTTGATTCCATTACCATCCCCAATTCACTGATGAGGAGACTGAGGTTCAGAGAGGTTCCCTAACTCACTTAGGTTACACAACTGCCAAGTGAAGGAACTAAGATTGTAACCCAGCCATCCCCCTGCCAAAGCCACCGCCTTCCGTCTGTTCTACTACTCAGTCTAGCAACCAGTTTGTAAATATGTATCAACACCTTTAAGAATGTTCCTGCTTTTTGATCCAGTAGCCCTAATTCTGGCAACTTACTCTCATGAAATAATTCTAAATGCAGAATACATGTTTTACACTTCAACATAGCTAAGGACGCAATGATGTCTGCCTCTTTTCTTCCCCAAATCTCACTGAAATGACAGAAGAAATACAAAAATAAAAATTGAGTGGTAGTGGTTGTGGACAGTCAGGAGGAGTAGGGTCAATGCCTAGGAGATTAAGGAACTTCTGGGAAACAGGAAAGAACAGACTGATGATGAAGTGAAACAGAGGCTGTCATGCTGCAGAGCTGAATGCACAATCATCACAGACTGAATCCTCCCTGCCCAGAATTCCAGAAAGAAGCAATAAGCACTAGGAGAAAGGGCAAGTTAGGGGTGGTCTGTAGGATGGTTGCGCTAATCCCTTTCCGCTCTCCGTAACGGTTCCCCTGTACATACACAGGAGCCTGGGGCTAGCTCCTATATCAGAAGCTACATTCTCTGCAACAGCAATGGCATTCTCACGTGGAGTAAGGAAATGTCCTACAGCCACCAACACTCTTCAATCCATATGTTCATCTACAAACATCAACAGACAGGCAGGAATTGCCAGACATTTCAGAAAAGCCAGAGCCTGAAAGAAGCACCAAACACAAAAATAGAACTGACTCTAAGAAAATAGAACTTATACCTAAAACGTAAGAAATCTTTAAGTAACTAAAATGAATATCCCAGAGAGAGTTAAGAGACTAGCACATCCATTTAAAAGTAAATAAAGTCTTTATGAAAAAGATACAATCAGAATCCTTGGAAATTAAAACCAAGACTGCCATTTAAAAAATAAATAAATAAATAAATAAACCCAAGAAATGAGCTGACTAGACAAATAAAAACCAAATAAGTAAACTGGAAGATCAAGCTAAAGGATTTTTCCCAGATGTATTAAGAAAGAAAATAAAGAGATGCCATCTTGTTTAAAGTTAAGTGATATGAAGTATAGAAGCAAACATTGATATATCTTTCGTATAGGATTTCCAGAGGAGAGAACACAGAGAATGAATAGAAGGACATAAAAAGGATATAGTAGAAGAAAATGCCTTAGTGCTAAAGAAAGATGTGAGGTAGAAAAGGACCCATTGAGAGCTGAGCAAGAATATAAGCAAGCTTCTAAAACTCATTTTTTAAAGGCAATAAATCTAATAGAAAAATGGATTAAAAGCACAGAAAATTTACATAAGAGAACATGAATATGGTTAACAAATAGGTGAAAAGAACTCAATCTTACACATTCGAGAAATGCAAATTATACTTTTCATCCATCAAATTGGCATAAAAGAAATGTGCCCTAAAATCCAGTGTTGCCTATGATATGATAAATGAGCAATTTCATAAATGTCATTTGTTACAGCCTTCCAGTGGGCATCTTGGCAAAAGCTATAAGTAAAAAATTTAAATGCAATTTAATATTAACATTTCTAGGAGTTGGGTGCAGTGACTCATGCCTGTAATCCCAGCACTTTGGGTGGATCACTTGAGGTCAGGAGTTCGAGACCAGCCTGGCCAACATGACAAAACTCTGTTTCTACAAAAATACAAAAAAATTAGCTGAGCATTGTGGTGTGTGCCCGTAATCCCAGCTGCTTGGGGTGTTGAGGCAGGAGAGTTGCTTGAACCCGGGAGGCGAAGGTTGGAGTGAGCCAAGATTGCGCCACTGCACTCCAGCCTGGGCAACACAAGCAAGGCTCTATCTCAAAGGAAAAACAAAACAAAACATTACTAGGAATCCATTCTGCAGAAATATTCACCCATATCCACAAAGATGTGACCAGGCACAGTGGTTCATGCCTGTAATCCCAGCGCTTTGGGAGGCCGAGACGGGCGGATCACGAGGTCAGGAGATCAAGACCATCCTGGCTAACCCGGTGAAACCCCGTCTCTAGTAAAAAATACAAAAAAAATAGCCGGGCGAGGTGGCGGGCGTCTGTAGTCCCAGCTACTCGGGAGGCTGAGGCAGGAGAATGGCGTAAACCCGGGAGGCGGAGCTTGCAGTGAGCCGAGATCCGGCCACTGCACTCCAGCCTGGGCGACAGAGCGAGACTCCGTCTCAAAACAAACAAACAAACAAACAAACAAACAACAAAAAAAAAACAAAAAAAACCAAAAAGAATTCAAGCATGGGAAAACATGGCAAATGTTTTCCCAGCCTGGGAAACGTGGCAAAACCCCAACTCTACTGAAAATACAATAATTAGCCCAGTGTGGTGGTGCACACCTGTAGTCCCAGCTACTTGGGAGGCTGAGGCATGAGAATTGCTTGAGCCCAGGAAGCAGAGGTTACAGTGAGCCAAAATCATATCACTGCACTTCAGCCTGGATAACAGAATGAGACTTTGCCTCAAGAAAAAAAAAAAAAAATGTATGTACAAGGATGTTCATTGGACCATTGTTTTTAATAGAGATAATTGGAAATCACGTGAATGCTCATCAACAGAAAAATAATTAAATTAATACATAATGAGGTGTGTATCTGTACATGCAGACATTGTGGACTTCTATGCAATCATCAAAAATAATGAGGTAGAATGATGTTTATATTCTAATATGAAAAGATTTTGAAGACAAAGTGAAAAAATCAGTGTTGAAGTATAGGTCTACTTTGATTTTTCTTGCCAGTGTTTCTTCAGTTCAGGGTAGTTTCCTTTTATTATTTCTTTGATTTTTTTTTCCTACTGAGGATCCTACTAGATGAATATTCAAACTTGTAGACTTCTGTCTATTAATTATCTTCTCATACCCTTTACATCTTTGCCCATTTGTGTGCCCTTTCTGGTAAAAACCTCATCCAGATTTTACAAGTTATCACTTGCTCTTCAGCAGTTTTATCTCAACTCTTAAGGTTTTTAAAAGTTTGAATAGTCAAACTTTTGTTTCTAATCTCTCTAATTGTTTCTAGTTTCATATCAGCCTACTTTTGTGTGGATGTAATGTCCTCCTCATTTTCTCTGGGGATATTAACTGCACTGCTTTTAAAGTCATCTTCAGTTTGCTCTGTTAACGCTGTTTTCCTGAGAGTTGGGTCCAACTTGCCTGTTGGGCCAGGGGCCTGTCTTTTGGGATGCTGCCTCTTAAATATTTTGCTCTCCTACCTCCCTTCACCCTCACTTTGAAACTGCCTTTATAAAAATTTTATCAGTGAGAAAATTACGTCAGTGGGGAAGATTTGATCTAGCCAGCCTTTAGTTAAGCTGCTGAGCTAACTTTGGAAGACATTTAGTTTATAGTTTAAATGATAATAGCCATTCCCCAAAACTCAATCACCTTTGTAAAGCAAATGAAAGGCCACCAGGCTAGGAGGAGAAGAGGCGCCTGAATTCTGCTAAGTCAAACTGGTCAGGGTCGCGTGTGGCCCAGGAAGGCTTTGAATGCCCAACATAAATTATAAACTTCCTTAAAACATTATAAGATATTTTGTGTGACTTTTTTTTTTTTCTCATCTGCTATTGTTAGTCTTAGTGTATTTTACGTGTGGCCCAAGACAACTCCTCTTCTTCCAGTGTGGCCCAGAGAAACCAAAAGATTGGACATCCCTGTGCTAAGGTGTAGATTGCCACCCATTATTCTGGAGGGCACAAGATACACAACTTCCCCAATTACTCCTGCAAATAATATTGCTATTGTAGATTGGCCTTTTGAGATTATCTTTTCAGGTTTTTTGCATATCTGATACTGATGGATCCTGTGGCCCTACCCAGAAGCAACTCAGCACAAGAGAATAGTTTCAACTCCTCATTATTTCATCTCCAACCCAACCAAGCAACAGCAAGCACCCACTGTATAGCCACCCCAACCCCTTCCCCTAAACTACTTTTGAAAAACTCCTAACCTATGAATCTTGAGGAGATTGATTTGAGTAATAATTCCATCTCCCAGGTAGCAATGACCAGTCTCACATCAATTAATCCTCTTTCTTCACTGCAATGTGATGCTCTTTATTTGTGCAGCAGGCAGGAAACTCATCAGGTGGTTACAACTTCACCAAAGAATTTAAAATTTGATGATTCTAACAATCGTCTAGGACATGGGGAAATGGGTTCTCTGTACTGTTCTATGGGAGGGTAAATTGGTACAGTCATTTTGGAGGGCAATTTAGCAATATCTACAAAATTTAAATATGCATCACCTTTGATTTAACCCTCCCTATTGTGGTTCTGAACTCTAGAGATATGCTCATCTGTGTACACAAAGACATTTACTACAAATTTGTTTGCAAATATGAAAATTGGAAACACTCTAAATGGTCATCAGTTAGAGAATGGTCAGATCAATATTATGAAATTCCATGGCCCAGCTGAAAACAGAGTTACTGACATGTACTGACGTAAAAAGAGCTCTAAGACATCACATTTTTTAAAAAGCTGCAGAAAAACACATACAATGTGCTACATAAAAACACACACACACAAAACAAAACCTGAATTGTCATAGGTACTTACACTGTGAATAAACTTATAGGAAGAAGTGGAGGTTGAAGTCCAGACTGATAATAGCTGTTATTTCTGGGCAGCCAGTCAGATGTCAGGGAGATTTATTATTTTAAATGCTAATAAGAGTAGATTAATTCATAAAATTTAAGGTAAAAAATATTTTAAAGATAAGCAAATGAGAGAGGGAGCTGTATTCAGGGCCTTCAGGACATGTAGCAGCAACAGGTTTTTGCTGAGAAAGCAAGTCCCCAGAGTCCGGCTTGAGCTTAGCGTTTGGTGGTTTCAGCTCCCTGCATCAATCAGATATCTGCCTGGGAACTGGTGGGGGTAGTGGCAGGTGCACGGTGGCCCTGCAGAGTGTACAGACACAGAGTACAGAGCTGGGGGTGGATCCTGGTGTCCAAGGGGTTGAGAACTCTTTCCCAAAACCCCACTTCTACCAGGGCTCCCAGGAAGAAGAGAAACTTCTAACTAGACTTAAAGAGAGATTTTCATATATTTATCAGGACATTGAAAAAACATTTCTCAAAATTCTCATCCCTCATAATAAGTTACAGAAAAGGGAGTCTCACAGTCAGACGAGTTGGAAGATGCTATATACTATGGATACTAGAACACACATTATGGCACTAAAGGCTTGAAATCCATAGTTCAGATACCTGCCTAAGTTAGCACTTATTTATTTGATAAAGGACCCCCTCTAGTAAAAGCAATGTAACATCCCAGGAAACTACTTTAGGAAACGCTGTGTTGCCTCTTCCCATTTTTTCCCACATACTAATGAATGTAAATGAGACAAGGAAAAGAGGTTTGCACAGCTGCTTGAAAAGAGAAAGGAGTAGCAGGGACAAATGTTGCCTGTCTCAAATATTGATTCTTACCTCAGTCCTCCTAAAGGAGCTGTTTCCGCTGTGAGTTTAGATTCAAACACCACCACTGGGGGGCCCTGCTGACTTAGTGTGACAAGGAGTTCAGCATTCTCTTCCTGCCTGGAGGTTCACGGAGTGGCTTTAGTGCAATGAGAACTCACAGGCTAAGGCCACTGGGGCACCTGGAGGAACACAGCCAATGCTCTGGGGGCAGTGCCAACACTCCCCAGAGGCTCTGGACACAGCAGCTGAAGTGGGGTTCTGGCCTCGGAGCAGGAGACAAACACATAGGAGTCTGGGACAAAGACCATTAAACTCATCTCTAGAAATGTCTCAGTGAGCTACAAGGGGCCATAGAGGTTTTCATGGCGAGAGAAGGGAGAGCAATGAAATATACGTTGTTCATTAGCATGAACTCATTGTACCCGCTGAGAGGTGGAGGGTGGGAATCTGGTTGTTTAGGAAAAGCTAGCTATAGGTCTTTCTGTATTCTAGGGCCTTTCTGCCTGATGTCATAGTCACTAGCCACATGTGGTTACAGAGCACTGGAAAAGTGGTTAGTGCGAAGGGGGATGTGCTGTTAAGTGCAAAATACACACCAAATTTAAAATATCTCATGATCTGCCAGAATGAGAATATCTCATTATAATTTTCTATTGTGTAAACATAGAAAAGATAACATTTTGGATATATTGGGTTAAGTAGAATATATGAAAATTAATCTCACCTGTTCCTTTTAATGTTTTAAATATAGCTGGTGGCATATTTATCATTACTTCTATGGCCCATGTTATGTTTCCAGTGGATAATGTGGTTAGGGGGTTAGCAGGAATCAGCTAGAGAGAAAACAGTCCTTTGGTTTGAAAGAGCAAGTTATTCGCTGGGTGTGGTGGTGTGCACCTCTAATCTCAGCTACTCAGGAGGCTGAGACAGGAAGAATGCTTGAGGCCAGGAGTTTGAGACCAGCCTGGGCAACATAATGAGACCCTATCTCTAAAATATAAACACATGACATTTTTAAAAAGAAGAAAGAGAGCAAGTTATTGGACTCAGAGTTGTGGGAGACTGTGAGGCAAATGGGAGCTCAGTTGCTTCGTATAAGACAGTAGAAGGAAGAGGCAGCAGCCGAGCTGCAGGAGGACAGGCAGGTGTGGCGTGGGGCTGGGTCTCCACAGAGAAAGGAGATGGAGGAAGGATGGGAGGGGAGGGCCCAGCAATGGCAGTAGCAAGAGCCCAGGGAAACAGATGGCCAAGAAAGGACTCCCTAGGGCAAGGCCGACAATGAATTTTGCCAGCAGTGAGGACTGTTGATAGATGTTAACTATGTTCCTTCTCTGTGCCTTAATACTCTCTGCTGTCCCCATGCCCCAAGGGCAGAGTGTTTCACACATGCTGTGGGTTAGAGGTACCGCATGGGGTGGGGAGAGCTCTGTCCACGCTCAGGCAAAGCCTGTGAGCCTGTGGTGTGCAAAGGAATAGCCCAAGAGCCAGAGGCAAGGAAGGGCAGGGAAGGGGTCAGGCACTGCAAGGAGATTGTGACACCCTGACATTTCTTGGAAGTACCCAGAAGAGCACTGGCCTGCCGGCAGGGATGTACAAGGAGGCTGGAGATCTATGTTAGGCTTTTGAAGGAAAGGATTACTCCAGCAGGCTGGTGGACACTGGGACCTAGGCCATGTGATGGCCGGACGGTATAATATCCTCTGCAATGGTGGGCAGCAGCTGTCCCGGGAGAAGTGTGCTGGCAATGTTGGGCAGAAGGTGAGGAAGTGGAACAAGAGCAATGTTAAAATCTAACTCATGAATAATATGGAAATATCTCCAGGATACACTGTCAGGTGATCAAAGGACAGCGTCCCTGGAGGGTGTGCTATGCATTCTCCACGGGACCCCTGAGCTGTCCACACCTGCCTCCAGAATGCTCTGTGTCCGGAGGCTGACCTGTAAAGACTGTACCCACAGGCCTCCTTGCCCTATGACTTCTGGTAGGGATTGGCCAATGGGGGCCCCGCAGAAGACCCAGAGTGTGGGAAGGGAGCAAGGGTAGGGTATTTATTCCTTGGCACCCTCTCTCTCTCTGTCTCTGACTCCCCTGCATTTGCCAGCCCTGTTCCTCATTGCCTCCTGCACACCTAGTCCACACACCCTTGTGAACACACCTAGTCCACACACCCTTGTGAACAGTTAAACCTTCCTCAGTTACCCGGCTGGAGCCTGCCATTTACTTACTATTCAGACTCTGACAGATACACAGGGAATACCATATGCTAACTTTTGTGTGCTTAAGGGAGGTGGTAGAATGAAAATACATACCTGAATCTGCATAAAGAAATACTAGAATAATGCATAAGAAGCTAATAAAAGTAGCTTCCCATAGGGGTATGGCAGGGGGACTGGGTGAACCAGGGCAGAGTGTGCAAGATTTCCCATCGTATCTAATTTATATTATTTTGTTTTTGAACCATGTGAGTGCCTACTTATCAAACGAACTTAAACAGGAAATAATCTATTCTACCTCTAAGTCTGATGATTTGGAGGTAAGCAGTTTGATGCTGTCCAGACCTTTTACCATGAAAGCTCCCAATTTTCTTTCTTTCCTTCCTTTCTTTCTTTCTTTCTTTCTTTCTTTCTTTCTTTCTTTCTTTCTTTCTTTCTTTCTTTCTTTCTTTCTTCCTTCCTTCCTTCCTTCCTTCCTTCCTTCCTTCCTTCCTTCCTTCCTTCCTTCCTTCCTTCCTTCCTTCCTTCCTTCCTTCCTCTCTCTCTCTCTCTCTTTCTTTCTTTTTGAGACAGAGTCTCACACTGTCGCTCAGGCTGGAGTGCAGTGGTGCGATCTTGGCCCACTGCAACCTCTGCCCTCTGAGTTCAGGTGATTCTCCTGCCTTAGCTTCCCAAGTAGTTGGGATTACAGGCGCCTGCCACTGCACCCAGCTAATTTTTTGTATTTTTAGTAGAGACAGGGTTTCACCATCTTGGCCAGGCTAGTCTTGAACTCCTAACCTTGTGATTCACCCACCTCGGCCTCCCAAAGTGCTGGGATTACAGCTGTGAGCCACCACGCCCACCAGAAGCTCCCAATTTTCATTTGAAAAATCCACAGCACTGAGGGAAGCAGCTCCTCCAAGTTGGCTGCATGAGGCAGGGCCACAGCCAACTGTCCCATCTGTTCCCCTGCTCCTGCCCTCCTAGAGCTCTGGCCTCAGCTACAGCATCCTAGAGATGGTGCTGCAGTGTTTGTCAACTGACCAGGAAAGAGAGCAACATTAAATCACATATGAAGATTGACTGTGGGAAACAAGTGGAGCCAATGCTGAGAAGCAGCATCTCGGTGAGACAGATGATGGCATCGCTTACGGTCACCCTCACCTTGAGAGGGGCTGTTCAGTCTGTGAAGTGCACCACTGGAAGCTTCCAAAAGGCCCAGCAAGACCCATTTCTGTGGCTGACTTGCCATGTGAAACACCCCAGGCATGTGGACTGCACCTGGAGATGCCACCCCCACCCCGCCACCACCGTCACCCCATACACCTTTTGCAAGTGTGCCCCCTGGGGCCTGGCAACAGAGACGCACACAGACGATGACCGCAGAACCATACCTGGAGAGGTGCCTCCTGTAACATGAATATTCAACCTCACACACAGAGGACTTTGACCTTTGCTATTTATCACTGGCTTTGTGGAATAATCAGAGGAGCCAGCGTGAGAACAAGGCTGGCATTCACAAAGCTTAGCTCTCATTTCCTCATTAATCCTCCGAGTCACCATTACGAGGCAGGGAGAGGTCAAACAGGATTACTGCCTTTCAGTCAGAACAGTAGGGTAATGGCCTGCCCTGTGTCGTGCACGAGTCACGAGCAGAGTGGGGTCTAACCGTGATCTTTGGCCCCTGGCTCCTGATTGCAATGGGAAGGTAGAGGTCATGGATGTACAGACTGACAGAACAGTTACCTGAGCAGTGTGACTTCAAGTTCAAGGCAAAGATCTTCCTCTATGGGCCTGTCTACTGTTGCTCAAGTGGATACCATTGGTCCTCCTTTGGACTTAAGCATAGTTTACAGCCAGTATTTCCTAAATGGCCAGAATAGCTCATGGCCAATATTTTCCAAATATCTTGGACCAGGGACTTGATTTTGGCACTCCTGGTCCAAGACATTTGGGAAATACAGGCCTAGCGGACAGCTGGAGCTGCCTGAAGCATCGCCCCTGGGCCTTGGTAAAAACATCACCTCAATCTGTTCAAATGTTCCCCAAGTTCAGTTCATCAGTCTGGATGAGTCCTGGGCAGACACCTAGGAAAAGTCCATTTTACTTCGGTAGGAGGGAGTTGCGGAAGGCTCTGTGGAGAGATGGGGCCCACCCATCTCAGAGGCAGAACTGAGGGCAGGACTAATCCATGTCTGGGGCAGAGGCCGTGGAGGGAGACAAATGGCATGCAGGTCCTCCAAAAGCCAGCCAGGGGCCCCTTAGACCGCACCCTGCCTCCAACTCACACTTAGCTTTGGGTGAAAGGCTTTCCCCCATCTCCTCCAATTATTGCTCTTTAACCTTGTGCTAGGCTTTGGGACAAATCATTTTCATGTATTCTCACAATTTCCAGATGAAAGTCTGACACTCAGAGAGGTGAACTGCTCATGCTTGCAGAGCTGGGAAATGGTTGAGGTGGAATTTGAACTTCTGTCTGCCTGGAGCCTAAATGTTCCTACTTCCCAGAACATTCCTACACACTTACTCACAGACCTAAACAAGTGGGGAGGGAGAGGAAGAGGAATGAAGGGCACCAGCTCAGAGGCAGAAAGGAAATGGTAAGGTGGAGACACAGGAAATCCTGACTGTGTATGTATACGCTGTCAGCACGTAAACTGAGCTATTTTAAGGTCAAAGCCAGGGTGCAGCCCAACAGAATTGCGAAAGCAAAATGTGTTTGCTTCCGCAGTTGGCTTTTTAAATACATTTTTCTTTATTAGTTGGAGCACTGGTGAACATCTGGATCATCCTAAATTAGGCCTTTGACATTTGAAAAAAGAATCTCAGGTAACAGTAAATTAGGCCTTTGACATTTGAAAAAAGACTCTCAGGTAACAGAGTAAATGGTTCAGACTCTGTGGCCAGAAGTCTCCTGGTCTCTGACATCCAGGCTGTTTCTGCTCACCTGGTCCCTCTTTTTAATAAACTTGTGCTCCAGAGAAACGGGGACAGTCTTGATAAACTGTGGCCAAGCAAATGGAGCGAGAGACAGGTCCAGCAGAAGTTGGTGGCCACAAATTCAGCCGCCCCTGCAGACAAAGTCCTTAGGTAGTTGGGCTGATGTGACTGTTCTGCTTACCCCATGAGCAGCCTCTGCACGGGGTTCATGGGAGTTCTGGAGCCCTGTGTCCATTTTAGGGTATAGGACCCTCACCCCTCCACCAAAGCTTCCCATGCAAGTCAAACTCAAATGCCCACCAATTACGGCCACTGTCACTCCCAGCTCTGGTATGCTAGGTGATCTTGAGTAAGTTACTTAAGTTCTCCATCCCTCTGTTTTCTTAACTGTAAGATGAGCATGATAATAGCATAAGTGACCTTATGGGGTTGTGATGGGATACAATGACACAATACAGGCAAGGCGCTTTTACAGGTAGGGCACCAAGTCTCAGAGGGGATCAGTAACTTTGCCTGAGGTCACAGGGTTTGGAGACAAGTGTCAGGGTTTGTACTCACATAACCCTGACTTCAAAATGTATTATCTGAGTCATTCCACACCTCCTCCCTAAACCACACTTGGCCTGAATTACGTGTAACACCTGCTCAGATGGTTTGGTGATTAAACCACAGCCTTGGAGGCAGGAACTGGGAAGCTGGACCATTCTCATTCATGACTCCCCGGGATAGGTCTTTTCCATCATTTACAGTTCTAGTTGGTGGCCCAGTGTGGAGCACCAGAGATGTCACTTTAAGGGAACCAAAAAGTGAGAACAAAACTAGAAGAGGAGAGGGGATCTTCAGGGCCTGGCAGGAAAGGACACATTCCAGCAGAGGCATTCCTGTGTTTTTGGCCTGACCTTTCACCTCTCTCCCAGGAAAGCTGGCCCCAGGCACAGTGACACGTGTGAGGAGACTCCTAGGAAACTCACTCCCTGTGACCGAGCCACCTCCCTGGGCTAGTCCTTGCACCTGTCATCTCATGCACTCTCTACAGGAACTAATGATGATGATTATGCATTTTATAGGGAGGTCACTGAAGCCCATTAAAGTGAAACAAGTTGCTCCAAGCCACACGGCGGAGGAAGATTCTACCCCGAGTCTGGGGTTCAAAGTCTCTGCATTTTCTATGACAGATCCCTTTGTGATAGCAATGACACTGCTCGTATAATAGATAATATGTGATAAGGCACTTGCCACGGCGAGCTTCTTCCAGGGACAAACCCAGGGACAATAACCTATGGGTTATTGTCTTTTTATTTTCATTTATTTATTTTTAAGTTTAAATTTAATTTCTTTCTTTCTTTCTTTTTTTTTTTTGAGATGGTGTTTTGCCCTGTCACCCAGACTGGAGTGCAGTGTCACAACCTCTGCTTACTGCAACCTCTGCCTCCCAGGTTCAAGCAATTCTCCTGTCTCAGCCTCCCAAGTGGCTGGGACTACAGGCACACACCACCATGCGCAGCTAAATTTTGTATTTTTAGTAGAGATGGGGTTTCACCATATTGGTTAGGCTGGCCTCGAACTCCTGACCTCAGGTGATCCACCTGCCTCTGCCTCCCAAACTGCTGGGATTATAAGCTTGAGCCACTGTGCCTGGACATACTGTCTTTGTAGACTCTTGTCCCTGAGAGGGACAAGAGGAAACCGATGGGGCTGGGCTTCTAGGAGGAAAGAGGATATGAAAGCACAGGAGAGAGAGAGAGAGACAGATAAGTTGAGGAAGAAGAGAAAGGCAAGGAGAAAGAAGAAAATTGGGGAAACAGAGAGAATATATAGACCATGGGAATGAGTGAGAGACAGCAAGAGCCTAACACAGCCTGCTTGCAAAGCGGCAATATGGGCCTCTGTACCTGACACCCGCCCTGTTCCTGCACCCAATGCTCCAGGAGCTTAGCGGTCATCCCCGGAGAGAAGGTAATCTCCCATCCTGGGAAGTCACTGGGCTGGCTCCCGGGGCTCACTGGAACATTAACAGCTACAGACAGACACACACACTTGACCTAGGATTCCCAGTATATTACTTTAGTCACTGGCAACTGGAGTGCAAAACCTGCTTACAATCCCTGAAATTGTGCGAGAGAAGGAAATGTGGCAGCTCATGAGATGAATATTAGGAAAAACATGAGAGAATTTCTCAGAGTCCAAGATTACCATTTCGTGTTTTTTTTTTTGTTTTGTTTTTTGTTTGTTTGTTTTGTTTTGTTTTGTTTGACATGGAGTCTCGCTCTGTCACCCAGGCTGGAGTGCAGTGGTGTGATCCCGGCTCACTGCAAGCTCTGCCTCCTGGGTTCAAGCAATTCTACTGCCTCAGTCTCTGGAGTAGCTGGGATTACAGGCGTGTGCCACCGCGCCTGGCTAATTTTTGCATTTTTAGTAGAGACAGGGTTTCACATATTGGCCAGGCTGGTCTCAAACTCCTGACCTCAGGTGATCTACCCTCCTCACCCTCCCAAAGTGCTGGGATTATAGACATGAGCCACCCCTCCTGATCGTCATTTCCTTTTAAAGATACTGGCCAGGGGGGTACTTTGACATCATCATCTTCATTATGGAGATTAAGGAGCCAGAAGGTGAAGGAACCAGAAAGTCACTGGGCTGGGCCTCTGGTCTCATTGAGGGTTTGATAATGAGGGGAGAGGAGTAGCCACAGGTATGTCCTTTATGTTCTTGCCAGTCATGTCTAGGCCCTGGTTTTCCTTACTTGCCAAATGGGAATAATAATGCCTTGCTTCCCTTTTTTACAGGGGGTTGTGAAAAAAATAAGTCAACGAATGTGGAACACTCTGAATTCATTAAAAAAGGCATTATCATTGTCAATATGCTGACAAGTTAAACATATCCATCTTAAGGCCAAGTCAGATTCCGAAAGCAGAGCTTTCTTTATTTGCAGTTTCAAAGAGCAGAAATAGCAAGACCTTTCTCCCTCTATCCTAAAATGTTTCCAGAATGTTCTAACGAGCATGAGCCAATGATGAGCATCAGTTGTTTTTGTCTGCTCAACATATGTTCTCCTTGTTTTCTATAACAGCAGTTCATTTTTACATTAGAATACGCTTTCAACGTAGGTAGAAATGTTAGCCCAGTCCCACCCCAACCCGTAACTCCAAGCAGATCCTCTCTTCCCACGGATTTCAATCTTGGTGGAGCCACAAAAGGATAAAAGTCAATTGACCCTGATACATGCCTTTCTCTGGGGTTACTTGTGTGTCCTTTCTTGCATTTCTCTTTTGCTCGAGTCAGCTGAGATCTGGTTAATTTCTGTTGCTTGCAGTCAGAAATTCCAACCTGAGGGGCCTACTTTGTCCTTCCCCTAAGGACTCAGAGATGGGGACGCTCAGGAGAGAAAAAGGAACCGTGGAAAAATTTCCCAGATGATGGGGAGATTTAGGGTCAGGGAGACGGAGCAGCCCAGTGCAGAAGTAGATCAGATTAGATCAGAACCCAGGAGAGAACCTGTAAACACTGGCTGATGTGGTGGGGACATAATACACTCAAACAGACTATAGGGATTGGGGTCTTCCTCCTAGCCCCTACCTTGAGCCCTCCTCTCTGTGACACCAAGCTAGGCCCTATCATACCTAGCTTTGATACAGCTCCTGTGTTTCCCTCTGGCTCACATTTCTATATTTGATCTTGATTAGGGCAAGGAAAGGCTCTGGGATTGGCTTGTCCAACTCCCTCATTGTCTTCAGATAAAGAAAGTGAGGACCAAAGACGATAGGAGTCTTTTGGTCCTTTTTAAGCTTGCTCTTTGTTTCTATCTGAGCTTATCCCACAAACAGCTTAAGAACCCTGAAGACCTCCTTCTAGGGAGGGTCAGACACTGGCAGGACCTTACCATCACCACTTGGACCCAGATGGAGACCAGGAATGGTCTCTACAGTGGCCTAGCTTAAGAGTGAAGTCCCAGAGGGGCCTGAAGGATTGGCAAGGTCAGCAGTCATTCCCACTAGCTGTACTTTTGGCAGATCAGCTTTTTGCTGGGCATGGGTCAGGCCTTCTCAAAGTGCTCCTCAAGATGAGGCTCAGAGAGGCAACATAAATCATGAAAGGGCCAGCCGTGGGCTCTTCACACTATCCCTACCATCTTGCTAAAGGTTGAAGGGCAGCACAGCCATACCTCATACCTGGTAGCTTATTTTTGGCTGCTGAAAGGCCCCACATACTCAGGCTCCTGAGCAGAGACGTGGGACTTAGGGAGGAAGAACTGTTCACTGGCAATGATGAGCGACAAGTGGTCCCTTTATGGCCCGGAAAGGTCTTTTGGACCCTCATGCAGAGCACCAAGGAGATGGAACTCAGCCACCCAACTTGCCCAATTCTGGACTCCTCCCACCTGCCCCAGCCAGGACCAGGGATGGAACAGGGAAGCAGGGAGGAAAGGCCTTCAACCCAGAATGCTCTAGGAGGGGACACTGCAACTCAGGCATGATGCATCCTCTCTGTGAAATAGGGAAAGTCAGAGAACCAGACCTAGAGTCAAGCACTGTCAAAAGTTTGTGATCCCAGTTTCCCAAGGAGCCACAGCCCTGCTGAGTTTCGGGGCCCTGCAGGTTCTGCTGCTCCCAGTGAACCAATCCTCTCTCTCCTGGGGGCCTGGGCCACATCCTAGAGGAAGCCGATGTGATTGGCTCAGCTCCAATGACCTTCACATCTCATGGGTCAAGTACAAACAATGGACGAGCTTCCTTGGGTTACCCTTCACCCAGCCAGTGTCATCACTGAGGAAGGTCAGGACAGGCTGGCAGGTGTCACAACTGACAAGTCTGGTCACACCCTAGGAGCTGGCCAAGACTCACATTCAGCACTCACAGCCATAGTCCAAGCAAACTGGGGAGCAGGTGACCTCACTCACATGGCACGGGGCTTGGTGACCCCTGCCAGGCCCCCCCAGTAGTTCCCCATTCGATCACCTTTGGCCATGTTAAGAGGACATTGTTAGTCCTGATATTTTTCTTGCTTGTCCTTTGTCGGGGGTGATAAAAATGCCCTAAGAAACTTCACATTAACAGAGTTGTATTCTAAGGTTTAAACAAACAAAAAGGATAAACAGGTTTACGGGCTGGAGAGCTTCAGATTTATAATAGCAATGCCATTTGTTTGCCATAGGAATGTCAGTGATAAAGATCTTTTAAATGGCTGTGTGTTGTTTGTTATTCTAGGTAAAACTACTCAGCTGGATGATGAAAATGGTGAAAACACACTGAAACATGACCAGGCAGACCTTGAAGTGTACAATACATCAGGACATTTTGGGATCATCTAATAAATGGCAGTGCAGTTCTCAACACCAAACAGAAGAGCATGTGAAGCCTCAGCAACCTGATCAGGCCACATAGGAGCTGACTGTGGTGGCACCATGCATGTAACTGGCCTCAACCGAGTGATCACCCCGTATCCTGTCCTCATTCAGGAAATGTCTCCATCTGCCTTTAGTGCTAAGTTGAGTTCAATTTCCTTGCCCATTGTCACTTTAACCAAGCAGGAGGAGGCACTGCTCCACCACCTGCCCCAAGATCCAGACATAGATGCTGCTCTACTCTCTCTAACTGCATGAGATAGGGCAGGTTATGGGACCTCTCTGTGCTTCAGTTTCCTCCTAGGTCAAATGGAAGTGAAGCACCACCTTATAAGGGTGTTGTGAACTTTAGCATCAGTCATGGAGTAAGTGTTCTTAATAATTTGCTACTTTATTAATAGTATAATTATCATGGCATTTTCTTAGCTCCTCCAGAGATGAACTCTTCACCCTCATTGCTATCTGCATGTCTGAGATGGCCTAGGACATACTGATTGATTCATTCATTCATTGAGTTTATCAAATATTTACCAAGTGCTAACTATGTGCTATGCCCTGGGGTCATAATGATGTTATATCCGAGAGATGTTCAATGGTCTTTGTATCCATTTCTTTGGCATTCTAGTGTGGCTTCCTGATTGTCTACTCAATCAGGATATTGTCTGCATCCTGATAGATGCAGACTGACAGCTATCACCAGCTGGACGCCTACCGTAAACCAAGTAATTTATATACACAGTATCCAATTAGTTCCTTACACCACCCTAAGAGCTATGTATTGCTGCCTTCACTTTCAGCCAAGAAAAGTGAGGCATAGAGAGATTAAGTAACTCGTTCACATTCCTTCAGTGAGATAGTGTCAGCACCAGGATTTGAACAGACATCTGTTTGAGTCCTAACCTCTCCACCATGCTCTGGGAGGCCAAGGGAAGGTGGGAACCCCCTCCCTGTTCTGGTGGGCCATCTTCCCTGGTCACAGCAAGACACTCCCTTAGTTTTATCCCTGAGAAGCTGAAAACCCTTCAGCAGCTTCTATTTCCGCGACCACAAAAATCATCCTGTGACCAGGGGTGTCAGCAGCCATGTCTTTTCATGGGGCTGTGTGCATTCACATTTTCTTTGGAGTTGCTTCAAGGAAAATATTAGCCCATGAACTAAACAACTGTTCAGAGACACAATCCAAGCATTCCAGTAATGTTGGAGAGTGAAAATGGCTCGTGAGGGTCCAGGCTTCAGGCACAGACCTGGGGACAAAGCAAATACCATCCCCATTCTTGAGCTCACAGATAGCTGTTCTGGTAGCAGGTCATCTGGGGGGATCTTACGGCAAAGGAAGTCAGAAGGGTGTTCTTTTTCTTCTTTCCTTATTTTTTCCTCCCAGCATTATTAAGGTATAATTGACAAATGCAAATTATATATGTTACAGTATACAGTGTGATGTCTTGATATATGTATACATTTGTGAAATGATTAAATCATTCTGATTAACTTAACCATCACCTCACATATTTATCATTTTTTATGGTAAGAACATTTAAGATCTAATCTCTTAGCTATTTTAAGTACACATACATTATTAGCTATAATCACCATGCTGTGCAATAGATCTCCAGAACTTGTTCATCCTGTCTAATTGAAACTTCGTACCCATTACCCAACCTCTCCCCACTTCCTCTCAGTCCCTGACAACCACCGTTCTACTCTACTTTTATAAGTTCAACTGTTTTAGATTCCACATGTAAGTGAGATCATACAGTATATGTCTTTCTGGTTGGTTTTTTCACTCAGCAAAATTCCTCCAGGTTCATCCATGTTGGTGCAAATGAGATGATTTCCTTCTTTTTTAAGGCTGTCTTGGATGTTGTAAATAATGCTGTAATGAACACGGGAGTACAGATATCTTTTCAACATCCTGATTTTATTTCTTTTGGATACATACCCAGAAGTGAGATTGCTGTATCATATGGTAGTTCTACTTTTTATTTTTTAAAATACCGTTTTCCATTACAGCAATTTACATTCCCACTGAGAGTGTACAAGAATCCCCTTTTCTCTACATCCTTACCAACACTTTTATTTTATCTTTTTGATAATAGCCATCCTAACAGGTGTGAGGTGATGCCTCATTGTGGTTTTAATTTGCATTTCTCTGATGATTAATAATGTTAAGCATTTTTTCCATATACTTGTTGGCCATTTATATGTATTTTAAGAAATATCTATTCAGGTCCTTTGCCCCTTTTTCAATTGGGCTATTACTTTTTTTGCTATTGAGTTGTTTGAATTCCTTATATATTTTGGATATTAATCCCTTATCAGATACATGGTTTGCAAATGTTTTCTCCCATTCCCTAGAAAGAAAGAGAGAAAGAAAGAAAGAAAGAGAGAGAGAGAGAGAGAGAGAGAGAGAGAGAGAGAAAGAAAGAAAGAAAGAAAGAAAGAGACAGAAAGGCAAAGAAAGAAAGAAAGATTACTGATTTTGAAATGTTAATTTTGTATCCTGCAACTTTCCTGAATTTATCAGTTCTAATAGTTTTTTGTGACGTCTTCAGGGTTTTTTAATAGATGGTGTCACCTGCAAGCACAGACAATTTTGCTTCTTCCTTTCCAATTTGAATGCCTTTTATTTCTTTTTCTTTCCTAATTGCTCTGGCTAGGACTTCCAGTACTTTACCGAATAGAAGTGGTGAGAGTGGACATCCTTATCTTGTTTCCAATCTTAGAGAAAAAACTTTCAACTTTTTATCATTGAGTATAATATTAACTGTGGACTTGTCACATAGGGCATTTACTATGTTGAGGTACATATTTTCTATGTATAATTTGTTGAGAGTTTTAATCATGAAAAGATGTTAAATTTTGCCAAATGCTTTTGCTGCATTTATTGAGATACAGAAAATCATATTATTTTAATTCTTCATTCTGTTAATGAGGTGGGTCA
This sequence comes from Chlorocebus sabaeus, assembly GCF_047675955.1. Taxonomy (NCBI): domain Eukaryota; kingdom Metazoa; phylum Chordata; class Mammalia; order Primates; family Cercopithecidae; genus Chlorocebus; species Chlorocebus sabaeus. The sequence goes on along the minus strand of NC_132925.1, from coordinate 96,683,498 downwards.
TTTATTAATTAGTGTATGTTAACCCATCCTTACATTCCAGGGATAAATACCACTTGATTACAGTGTATGATCCTTTAACATGCTGTTGAATTTCATTTGCTAGTATTTTGTTGAGGATTTTTGTTTCTACGTTCAGCAGATATATTGGCCTGTAATTTTCTTTTCCTGTAGTATCCTTGTCTGGCTTAGTATTAGAGTACCAAACCAAATCAGCTCAGGCACAGAGAAAAAGCATGGAATTCTGACCCAGGAACCACCATACTTGCCTCTATCTAGCTGGCAAAGACCTCTACTCACTCTTGAAAATGCACTTGGCTTTGTCAAATTCAGAAGGCCCATATATAACCATCCCTTCCCATTAGTTCTCTTCAGACCATCAGCTCACACACAATGAGTTGAAGTTCTAGGGCACCCAGCATAGTCCCAGGGTTTGTGGGGGAGACAGAAGTCCACTATGGGAGCTCATAGCCTGCAAGGTAAACTAACTTATTTGTCTATTCTCTTTGTCCTTTGCACATTGGACTACGTCAATGACAACCGTTACATAATTTTCAAAATGTAACCAGTGTTGAAAACCTGCCTGTCTTTTAAACCAACAAATCCAATTCCAGGAATTTAGCTTAAGGAAATTATAAAAAAAAATATGAGCCAACTTAGCTAAAAGAAGTTTCAGGTATTTTTTTAATAGTAGAAAAGGATTGGAAACAAACCAGATAACCAACAATAGGAGACAGGTTATTAAAAGATGGGTATACCACACAATGGAATGACATTTGTCCATTAAGGCAATTTTAAAAGTATATGTATTAGAAGAGAGTCTTGATGTTTTAGGTGAAAGGAGCAGTTATAAGATATCATATTATGTAATCCACCTGCGTGTCTGTGTGTGCCCACAGGTGTGTGCACATCTCTTTGCCTATTGATATCTACACATGACATAATGGTTTGTTTTTCATTGTCTTTGTAAGAGCTGTGCCAGGGTCCCCTTGTTCACCACTGGAAGAGTGAATCACCACTTCCAAGGATGCTAGAGGAGTCTTTTGTCTTTTAAAAGTTGTGTTGATGGAGGTTTGAAAGTGAGAATAGCTTATCCCCACAAGATGTTTCCATTCAAGTGGAGACAGCACCCCGATATGGCACTTCTGGACTCTCTCCATCCTCTTCAGTCCCCCTGCCCTGGAAGGAGAGGTTATTCTGATTTTGAGTTTGGGAGGAGAAGCTGGACAGCACAGCCCAGACCTTCTTGGGTCTACTCACCCATGTTGTACGTCTCATAGGGACAAGACTCTTGGTCCAACTCTGCCACGTTTGGGTGGGTGAGATGCCTAACTCTGGGGTTCAGCACTTGGAAGGACATGTAGCCAATGACGAGCCTTTCTCCAGCATCTGCTTTATCTGTATAAGTGACATTCTGGCTTTCATCTGCCATATTAGTCTTTTGTTTTATTTCTTAATTGGTTCAGAATTCAAGTGAGAAAGTGAGAAAGGGGATGCCATTCACTGGGCCCCCTTCAAACATCTTAACATTCAGGGTCCTCTCTTGGAGGCAACACTATACTGCAAGAAAGGAAGTGGAATCAACTCATTTTGTTTCAAGGCTTGAAAGCTAAGCTGACTGATCACTGGGGGCTTATCCATGGTGAGGTGAAGGAAACTGAGAACTGGACATCCGAAGGATTCTGACTGTGCACTGCAAGAGCAGGTGGAGTTGTGTGGGGTTGGCCATGCATGGGACTCTGAATAGTGACCTTGAGATCCTAGCTTTGGGTGCCCTTGACCATCATGCACTGGAGGAATTTGGGCAACTTGAGCAGGCTGTACAAGGAGTGAGATCATCAAGGGGCACTCCTCAGCCATATCTATCTGACCACAAAAGTTCATCTTTCATCTGTGATGTGGGATGGTCACTAAAGGCAAGAGAAGCTTGCTGTAGTCAAATATTAAGTGTCAGAGCTCTCCCCACTTAAGAATGGAAGTTGTACCATTTTTGTACAAACTCAGGGTCAGTTTCTGGGGCATTCAGGGATCTGGGGTTGCCCCAAGAAGGAGATGTCATTCTTCCTTTTAATCCAGGACTCACTCCTTGAAACTTTTCTCTGTCTGCATGCACTTCCTTAATAATCTTGTGGCTTTAAATACCAATATTTTGGTTTTGAAACTCATATTTGTATCTCTAGCCTCAGCCTCTTCCCAAACCCCAGACTGCCTCTTGACATCCAATTTGGCTATATATCATCTCAAACTTAAAATTTTAAAACCAACTTCTAATCTGTCTGCTCAAGCCCCACCCTCACAGTCTTTCCCATCTCAGAAAATGGCAGCTCCATTCCCTGGATGCCTCGGGATAATCTTGGAGTCACCTCTGACCTTTCTTCCCTGTCTCACATTTCTACTAGGAAATCCTATCAGTTCCACCTTCAAATATATCAAGACTCCATCTCATCTTGTACCTGTAATGTCCTCCTGGTCCAAGTAATCGTTGTCTCTCACCTGGATTATTACAATAGCCTCTTAACGGGTCCTCCTGTTCCTGCCTTTTCCTGCCTGTAGTTTATTCTTAGGGTTAAGTCATGTTACCGCTCTGCTGTAATACTCCAATGGTTCCCCATCATGATAAGAGAAAAGTCAAATCCTTCTACCATCCCTCAAGGCCCTACACAGTCAGACTTTGTTACCTCCCTATCTCATCTCCAACTCCCTCCTACCACTGACAGGCTCTCTTCCAGCCACCCTGATCTCCCTGCGCTTCCAAGGACATGCCAGGGCATTTGAATGTGCTTTCCCTTCTGCTGGAACCATCTTCTCTCCATCTCCAGATGCTTCAGTGCTTTCTCTCCTTCAGGCCATTGCTTTCAGGATTTTGCTGACCACTCATCTTAAACTGAAGCCTGCTCGGCACTCCCAAAGCCCTTCCCCTGCTGTGATATTTGTATTGCGCTTATCCCCAGCTGTTTTGCTATATTTCTTACTCGTTTATCGTCTGTCTCCTTCAACTAAGATAAAATGTCAGCTGGGCAAGGACAGGACTTTTTATTCACTCTCCCTGCTATATTCTCTGCAGCTGGAAGAGTGCCTGATGCAAAATAAGTGCTCAATAAATATCTGTTGAGTGAGTGAATGAATCTAAAAAGCGGATGACTGAGATAGTTTCAATTTGACTTGGAAAAATAAAAAAGCATGACTACTATGCACAAAAATGTCATAGAGGAGTTCACACCAAATACACAGAAAAAATATGGCTGTATTAACATTAAAATGTCACAGTGGTTTTCACTGGGTGAGGAGGTACAGTGGATTCTCTCTTTGTTTCTATCCATCTATTGCTTCTAATTAATATACAATAAATACATTGTTTGTGTAATGAAGCAAAAGTAGAGGAATATATTTTTAAAACTGCGGCTTGCTATAAACCAGGGGGCCCCAATCCCCAAGCCACGGACTGAGAGCAGTCCATGGGCTGTTAGGAACCAGGCCACACAGCAGGAGGTGAGTGGTGGGCCAGCAAGCATTGCTGCCTGAGCTCTGCCTCCTGTCAGATCAGCAGTGGCATTAGATTCTCATAGGAGCACAAACCCTATGGTGAACTGCACAGGCGAAGGATCTAGGTTGCACACTCCTTATGAGAATCTAATGCCTGATGATCTGAGGTGGAACAGTTTCATCCCAAAACCATCCCCCCTCCACACCCAACCCCCAGTCCATGGAAAGATTGTCTTCCACGAAACCGGTCCCTGGTGCCAAAAACGTTGGGGACTGCTGCTGTAAACTATAAGGTTGTCAGAGGCAAGGATTGTGTGTAGGCATAGGGTCACTTTTAAATCCCCAAAACTGAAAATTTCCGTAGCCTAAGATGTTTTATCTCTGGCAGGGCACTAGTCCCCTACACACAAAGTTGTTCTTTATGTACCAACTGGAACAGCCTTGAATTGCACATGAGAAGGAAGCACCAGAGTGTGTGGACCAGTGCATCAGTAAGGCTGCTGTCATCAAGAAAGGAAGACACACGAAGACTCAGGCAATCAATGCCACCTTGCTTGGTATCCTGGCCAGCATAGACCCCTGTATAAACAATCATCACTTTCATGGAGCTTTGCGGCTGACAGAGGATCTTTCCATGCATCAGTCCTTGCAACAGCTTTGTATATTGTCTTTTATTCCCTTCTTCAAGGAGGCTTATAGGGGTTACATTTGTCCAAGATCTGATAGCCAACTTCCTTCTGTCTGCATTCCTACTGCAATACCACCTGCTTCCATGGTAAACACATTTCCAGAGACAGCCAGGAAGAAACAAGGAGGTGGGTCAGCAACCTTCCCTAAAAGGAGTAGCATTTGGGGCACTAAATGCTAAATGCTAGTAGCATTTGGGGTAGCTAAATCCTTGGGGTGCTTAGGGGAAACCGCGGTGGAAAATTGCGGTAAGGGTTTGTCTAGGAAAGATGATGCAATAACTCTTTTTTTTTTTTTTTTTTTTTTTTTTTTGAGACGGAGTCTCGCTCTGTCGCCCGGCTGGAGTGCAGTGGCCGGATCTCAGCTCACTGCAAGCTCTTTATCTTAGGGGCATGGGAGTTCCTCTTAGGGAGGGAACTATCTTTGTTTGGAAAAAAAAAAAAAAAAAGGCCTTTAGTATTAATAAAAGTGTGGGATAGAAAATGAGGCCTTGAAGTTGAAGCTACTCTGCCATGAAGAATGGGGGACTATTTTCGAGCTTCTAAGGGATTCTAGAGAGAGAAGAAAGGCGAGAAGAGAAAGAAGCAGGGAGAGGCAAAGGTGGAGAGAGGCTGGAAGAATTGTGGGGAGACACTAGTGGGGACCACTTTGTGGATATAAATCCTTTTCCTCTAATCCAGTGTTTTTGCTTGAGTTAAAAGCAGAGTTACTAAGGGCAAAGAACAACAAACTTGTTCCCTCCCTGATTTCCTGCCTTTCTTGGGGAAAAGACTTAATGGACCCTTTTTCTTTTCTTTTATAGACAGTGCCACATGATCTGTCACATAGAGCCTCTGATCATTTTTGCACTCGGGGCAGGTTTTCAGACATCAAAGAACTTGAAGAATTCAGTACACGTGTTTAAGGTAGCATTGGGGTTTATCTGTCAGTCTCCTGTGAGTTTGGTCAGCATGGGTAAGCGTCCTTATGTGCTCCCTATTTGTTCTCATAGCCTGGTATCTGCCAACACTAGACATAAGCTAAGATTTTCCACTGTAAGCGTTTTCCTCTTCCTAGGGCTGGGCTGGGGCATGAGGTGACACAGAGCTTTGACTATAAGAGAAGGAACACAAGGTCCAGTTTTTCGTATGGGACATCCCCAGGAAGCAAGACCAGAGGCATCCTCCCCTCACCATTCTCATTTCACTCTCTCCTTGTCACCACCTACTGAAAGGAGCCTGGAAGAAGGGCCTGTACCCAAAACAAAAAGCAGCCCTACTCCAAAAGGAGCCCTGGGACCATGCTGGGGGAAACTACAACATAGCCTTTACAGCCTACCTAACGCTGTTGCCGTCGTTATATTAGCCAAGGAAGTTCTCATCATGCTCATGTGGAAGTGAAGATTGGAGGATCACAGAGGTTCAGAAACTTAGTCAAGAGCATCAAGTAAGAGGCAGAGTTAGGAGTTGAACCCAGGTTTTGTGGGTAGAATAGGGGGGTTCCAAGATTTGGCTTTTTTTTTTTTTTTCCTTTTTTTTAGCATCACCTTTGCTCTGTGGATGCTCCAAGTGCTGGTTTCTCTCGCTTTGTCCCTGACTCCTGAGCTCTGTTCTTTGTTTCTTTGACCTGCTCAGTGCCCAACTGGCTGGTTCCCTGGTGGCCTCAGGGCTAGCGGCCTCCGCAGGGCTGGGATTCTGACTGTGAGATCCGCAGCCACAGTTCCTTAGACTCCTTTTTTTGTGTGTAGGGGGTGAGGTGGGGGAGATGGGAACTTACTGTGTTACCCAGGCTGGAGTGCAGTGGCATGATCTCAGCTCACTGCAACCTCTGCCTCCCAGGTTCAAGTGATTCTCCCACCTCAGTCTCCTGAGTAGCTGGGAATATAGGCGCCTGCTACCACGTCAGGCTAATTTTTGTGTTTTTAATAGAAATGGGGTGTCACCATGTTGGCCAGGCTGGTCTCCAACTCCTCACCTCAGGTGATCTACCTGCCTCGGCCTCCCAAAGTGCTGGGATTATAAGAGTGAGCCACTGTGCCCGGCCTCCTTAGACTCCTTAGCACTGGTCCCTCCTTTGTCCCTTCAGGGTCGTTACTGCTTCCTGCCATTGCTAGTCCCTGGCCAACTCTGTCCTCAAGGTTGGTTTCCTTCACCCTGCCCAGCCCCTGGATAAGTCCCTTTCCTAAATTATTCTTCACTCTACCACTTTGAACATACCCTCTGCTCCCGTGGGGCCCTTGGCTGATAAACCCAGCATGACACATGGGCAAAAATGCAGCTGCCCTGGATCCTCTGCCTCCTCTGGTGGCCCCTGGGACTGCTGAGAAATCTGAGTTCCAGAAGCCGTTTGTAACCACTGACCTGCCTGCCGGGGAGTAGAACCACTGTGCCACTGTCAGGCTGGCTGCCAGTTCAGAGGTACTGCCCTTCAGTGGGGCCCGAAGGGCTTGAGAGCTGTGTCCCTCCCTCCTTTCCTCCCTGTCTATTCTAAAGGTGTTGACACCACCAGCTTCCCAGAAGTTCAGGGGCACATCCCACACATTCCTGGAGACAACTGCTCTTCCAGGGTCTCATTTTCCTCTCACCCTCACACTTTTTTGACCTGAGGAAGATCTAGGAGGAGCCAAGCTGTGAGGAAGGAAGAGAGGTTTCAAGAACTGGGCCTTGTCTTGCTGTAAGTGACTTGCC